>NW_008825613.1:1425419-1431197 GCF_000699105.1 Pygoscelis adeliae
CGCCCCCCCCCCCCCCCCCCCAAAGACCGAATAGAGATCATACTTTCAGTATCAAGAAAATGCATGAACGGGGGTGGGGGGGGGTGGGAATCAAGAAGCAGGTTGGGAAATTTTCAGTATAACTAAAAATAGCTGAACATAACTTTCAATTAACTTTCCAAGCATTTGAGTCTAGTGACATCTTTTGAAGAATTATTTGCCAAAGGAAAAGACACGCCAGCAGGTACAGAATTAAAACACACTTCTCATAACAAGGAGACAAAAATATTTTCATAAACAGGGTTGCCACCAGCTCCTGTTTTAAATCACTTTTTTGCAATTACTTTTTGACACGGATTTTAGAAACCAATATCGAGCAGACAAATTAGGAACAAGCGTGTTTCATGTGCTTGATGGTACAGTTACCTGCGCTCACATACAGGACTCAGCTTCTGTGTTATGATTATTCAGGCTGGCATTACACCAGGGAACAAGGATAGAATTACAAAACTGTTATTTATACTTTTCCCCTTGCGATCCCCATCAGTAGCACTTACAGAAAACTCACAAGACTGCAGAAGTCATAATCGCAGCAGGCTCATGCAACACGTTACAAAAGACATTGGACTTGCAAGCAGGGGAATAGGAGGACATTTATGCACCAGCATAGTGTCAACATTTGATCGATATCCAAATATTAAAACACAGCTCATATCAAACTATCATAAATCAAAGGAGTACTTATGACCACAGATTTATCTTGAAGCCACAGACACACAAAACTTTTATAATTTATTCTATTTTCTTTGTCAGTGGCACAATCCACTGCCCTCTGGGCACAACGTGTGCCAGTGGTAAATCGCCGCTTCTCTGAGAAGACAAACACCATAACTCCAAACATCCCCCTCTTCCCTCTTCTTCCCCCAGCTTTATACGCTGAGCATGACGTCATATGGTATGGAATATCCCTTTGGTCAGTTTGGGTCAGCTGTCCCAGCTGTGTCCCCTCCCAGCTTCTTGGGCACCCCCAGCCCACTCGCTGGTGGGGCGTTGTGAGAAGCAAAAAAGGCCTTGACTCTGTGTAAGCACTGCTCAGCAATAACTGAAACATCCCTGTGCGATCAACACTGTTTCCAGCACAAATCCGAAACATAGCCCCATACTAGCTACTATGAAGAAAATTAACTCTATCCCAGTCAAAACCAGCACATGTGATCAAACCCAAAATGTCTCAGCCACAACAAGGGAAAAGTGGCAATGCAAGAGGCTAGAGACTCCCCAGCCTGAGGGATGGGGATGCAGAAACGCCTTTCATGACAATTTTTAAAAAGAGTTTGTTTTTCACCTGATGTCAGTTTTGGAATTGGGACCAAGAGGTTTTTTTTTATATACACACACGTGTATATAAATATATATAGGCTATTTGCTCCAATATAAATTCCTTTGCAGCCTAGAAGTAATTCTCTAGCAGGGTATGCCACAGGATGCTGAAACATAGGATTGTTTTTTGAAACCATTAAGACTTAAATTGAATTGTTTATAATTATAGACCACAGTAGCATTACAGTATGCAGATTTATTCTGGGGAAAGGGAGCATAATGATGTTTATATAGCTATAATGAGTTGTAATGGTGTTTTAACACAACCTGTAACTCATAGCTCTTAGTATACACACACACACACATAACCCTCCCTAATAACATATGTGCCTTACTGAATCTATAGCCCATTTGGGAAAATTCAAAGTCCTTTTAGCAATAGCCCATTTCTTCCTCTATTTCCAGTAGACCATCCCCCTGCAGTGGGCATGCCACTAACCAGAGGGCCACTGCACCCAGGTGTCCGCACACCTGGAGCACAGCACGGTCAGTGTAACCCAGGTGTCCCCACCAAGCAGAGCAAACAGGACTCAGGAGATACTTTCAACACTACCAAGCAAGGGAGAGCTGCTGGCATCACAGACACATCTACATTACAGCTGAGCTATTAACACTCAACCTCATCACCATTTTTATGTTTTTTTTAAGGCTTGAGAAGGCAGCTCTTCTTATATGATAGATCACAGCTCCACACAACAAAAGCTAAGATAAGGTCTTGTGTTTCTGAAAGCCCAGCCCCCAGCAAAGGTCTGCACATGACTTACTGCGTTATGTGAAAAACACACATAGCCTCTGGGAACAAGGACTTACAGAGCAGCCTCCAGCACCATCCCACATCTCCAGATGTGAGGATGCACAGAGGCTCCTGCCCCAGGCTCCTTCACCACCCCAGCACCCAAAGCCAGATCAGTCTTTTGGAAAGCACATCTGTACCCTTAGGTCTCCACCCTCCCACCACTCCAAAAAAAATTTCCATGATGTCTCACCTTGGGAGAGCCTCTGCTTTCCTTCCCACTGCGTAGCAGACATCCCCATACAAGTCCCTCTCACCATGCTAAAGCAGGTGTGTCCTTAGGCTGGGTCCAGCCCTGTATCTTCTCACCACTTGGCAGCCAGTTCTCCCAAATCTGCTGCAGCTGGCTCTCCAGTGAGGACTTGCTTGGTCTCACCTGTAGCTCAGCTCCTATGGGCCCAGCTCCATGGGCTCCAGGGCCTCTTGCAGATCCAGCCAGGCTGCATAGCCTTGGTTAAAACACCTGAGAAAACTCTCAGGGAGAGTCACACAAGCTAAGGAAGGTAAAAGAGGGGATGTGGTTGAGATGGACCCACTCCCAGCTCAGGGATTCAGAGGAAAAAGCTCCAATACAGGAAGCTAAGGGGACAATCAGGGCACTGGAAACATCATTGAGGTCCCCCTCCCAGGCATGATGGAGGTAAATCCTCCCCACCTGGCTGATGACAGGTCAGGAGGTGAACCTTCCCCACCTGGCCAATGACAAGCCAGCAAACTCTTCTCAGGTGTCCAGTTGGGGGTGGTGAACACCTTACTGCCTGGCCTAGAAGCTCCCAAGTCTCAGCTAATCAGCACACGTAATAACCGGTAAATACCTGCTTTATACGTTTTAAGCTGTGTCTATCCTCCTTGCAAAGTCTCTTTGTGCACTATATAAGCTGCCCAAACTGAGTAACCCACTAAAACTCATGTGACTTGGGGGTAACATGGAGACTAGGAACAACTGCCCACTGTGGCATGTCAAGCCATTTCTAATGGATGAGGACAATGTCCCTAGCATTGATCACAGGTTTACAAAACCATGTCCTCCTGAGTTCCTACTGCCTTCTCCCCTGAGCCTCCCCAGCAATGGTCAAGGAAATCCCAATGCTAAATTAAAATCTTCCCTACTTCAAACCCTGAGTAAGCAGAGACCAAGAAGTGACCCCATGAGAGGTCCTGGGCAGGGCATCCTGCTCCTCCTGAAATCAAAGATGTTTTCAATGGCTTCATTACTGTGCTAATGACAGCTACTGATCCCCAACCACAGCCAGCGACTTGTCGATTTGCCGTTAACCCCTCGCTGGGCATCCTGGGAAATTTCTTGCAGCACTTCCGGGGAAGCTGGAGGATTGGGCCCACCTTAGGGGTTTTGTGGCAGTAAGTAATTAACACAAAAGGGTGATGTCTGCTCAAGTATCATTTTTCTTGAGCTGGAAATGCTTTTCCCTAATCCCACCTGGCAGGCCGAGGGAAACCCTTGAACAGGCAACCCACTGCTGGCCTGATTATGGAAAAGGAAACAATTATGTCTTACTGCTTTTGGGGCTTCTTGACTATGCCTCTAGAAAGGCTTTCAAGGAAACATAAACACAGATCACATCTCCTCTTTTGATCACTTTTCCTCTTCTGCCCCAGAGAGAGGAAGACAGAGAAGAAAACCATCACAGCTGCCGCTCCTGCACAACCTAAGGGCCTTTTAAAAATTATGCTAAAATCCCAACTCCTTTGGCATCTGGATGGCTTTTCATGGGTCCCCTATGCCCATATGTGTTGTCATGCTTCCCCCACACCTGTGGGTCAATCCAGTGGAAGCACAGCCAGTTTCTGCCCCAAAATGGGGCTTGGTGACTGGCTTTCCATTCCAAACTCTTCTATTTACACATCTAACCCCACTGGCCACCTAACGAGCAGTTGGCTTTTCCTCCCCAGCAAGACTTTCCAGTCTTGCTCACATAACATCAGACTCCTCTGTTATCCACGCTCAGGTAACATCTCACGTTGCTCTCTTTCCCCCAGAGAGACTTTTTAATGACTCCTTTTTAGTGATGGTCACATGAAGATGCACGACACTTCATTTTTTGGAGCTGATTTGCTCCTCCCACTGTCACAGTTTCAGGGCAGCAGCATTTATTTGATCGCTGAATTGTTTCAAATCATTTCCCTGTGGAGTCTGAGGTGCTCGGTTGCATGCTGGCATTGAGTCTGAAATCTAATGTCACCGATGATCAAATCTTACCAATTCCTTCTGACAGGTGAGATAGGATGGCACACTAAAGACAAAAAAATTCATTTGATAAGGAAAAAATCCAATGTTATATCTGCCCGTCACTCCCAAGTTCTGCCCAGGAGGTCAGGAGAAGCAGCAGACCCCAAACCCTCTCTAGGTACTGTGCTTAGTGGTAGGTGGTCGTAACTGGGTTTTGGGTTTTTTGTTTGTTTTTTTTTTTAATATGCTCAAAAATCTGCATTTGAACCCCTGAATTCAGCGGAAAGGTGGATACTGGAGGGCAGACATTTCCTTGGGAACAATCACATTTTTAGGCCAAGAAATGGGTGAACACAGCAGCGCCTCGGTGAGACAGCAGTTGTGCTGAGCGAGGAGCGAGATGCTGCTCGCATTGAGAGAGCAAGGCCCCCATTATCTATCCACTGCACAGGAATACCTAATGCTTTTAAAGCTGAGCAAACACCTGTATGGCACTTTTCCAAACCTGAAGCGTCAGCAACAGCTAATCATAAACACTTCATTTAACATGCCTCGAAACAAAGCCCTAGACTGCCTTAAATGTAGTTCAGCATCAGCATAGGCAAAGGCTGCTAGTAGGGATCAGCTTTAGGACTGGCAAACCTACAGGCTGTAGTATGGTCATGGTCCAGCATTGAGATGAGAGATAGCCACAGCAGGATGCAATTACAGGGATGGATCCTTAAGCTGGGATACTAAACC
Organism: Pygoscelis adeliae; assembly: GCF_000699105.1. Lineage (NCBI taxonomy): Eukaryota > Metazoa > Chordata > Aves > Sphenisciformes > Spheniscidae > Pygoscelis > Pygoscelis adeliae. The sequence continues at coordinate 1,430,501 of NW_008825613.1, forward strand.
TGCATGTCATATGAGAAATTACCCTGCCAAACCACCATGGTACCCATTTCATTACTGTTAGTGTCCAGAAGGATTTTAGGAGAGGCAAACATTCAATTCGGCTGTTGCATCAACAGATGTGGCACGATACCCCAAGGACCGCAATATCTGGATGCTCAGAGGTTGCAACACCTGGAAGCCACCCATCGCAGAGATTCATGGCCCCTGAATTTATTTGCAGCCTTTTCTAGGTGCAACAAGCCCTCCCTAAAACCTGCGTTGGTTTTCCTCGCTGCAAATATATGTAGTCTTTGCTCGGATGATGTTTTCGTAGCAATTCCTGCAAACCCGCAGTTTGCAGGCTACGTGCACTTAAACCACCAGCGAGAGGGATTTATCGCTCCTGCCATCTTCCTCCAGCAAGCCAAAACCTCCTGTTGAAGCCAGGGCTGGCACAAGGCCGTGTCCCTTCTCCCCTGCTCTCTGCTGGGGGCAGCAGCAGCAACAGAGACGGATCAGATGGGAAAGCCTTCGGTGCGGAGTGAATGAACCGACATCAAAATGGTAGTGCAGGGCCAGCCCTTAAGCTGCTATCTGACTTCAGTCCTTTGCATTTATTTACAAAAAAATGGGCCTGGGTAGGTGCCGTCAGAAGGCGGTGACCCAGCTATCTGGTCAAAGGCCTGCAGGGAGCCGGGAGATAGAGTGGGTTAACGTT
>NW_008825613.1:1431295-1439012 GCF_000699105.1 Pygoscelis adeliae
AACCTTTGGAGTTTGATATGATGATTAGGGAATAACTGGAGTGACACGTCGCAAACTCTCCATAATCAAGGAGACCTTTTTCGTGGGTGGTGATCTCCAAAATTGCTCAGGTATGCGGCCGCTCATCCTACCCCAAGGTTTGGGGCGCGAGGACCGGGTCCCCCGTGAAATGGAGCTTTTGGCCGGGATGGGGAAGGAGCAGCTCCATCATGTGCCTTCCCCCCCCGATGGTGCCCCACCATCAAATTCACACCTCGGGTGCTGCCCAACACCGGTGGGGCCAGACAGGGGGGGCCGGGACCTGTGGCTGGGCCCGTGCACTGGCACAGCCCCGCACCGCTCGCCTTGATTTTTTGGTGAGCAAGGTGGGGACAGAAGGGCTCCTCGGGGGCCTCGGCGTAATTTCTGTCTGGCAGCGGTGGCAAGGAGCTTTTTTTACTGCTTTCCCCCTGCTGATCACCGGTGGTTGCCAGAAAAGTGAAGCCAGACAAGGTGGAGGGGGGAGGAGGGATTTTCCCTGCGATAATTTGGTCTCGATTTGTTAAAGCGCAACTTTCTAGGGCTAATCATTAGAGATCTTTCCAGCCGACTTCTTATTCCTCCTTCTCTTTGCAAAAGGTCAGTCTCCATATCAAAGGCAATCGCTGCTCCTAAAAAAATCTCAATTTTCCCTAATCTCTTCAAACTAGCAGGCTTTCTGCCCAATATATAATGCTTCTCTTAAGCTCTTTTCCCTTGGTGAAATAGAAGGCTCAGGTGGGACCAGACGTGGGACGGAGGTTGGCTTCAAGGCATCCGGCACGTGATGCTGCAAATAAAATGGGGGGGAAGGAGGCTGGGCTCAGTGTCAGGCACCCTTCATCCTCAGAAAGGGCTTTTTGGGGCATGTTGTGTGCATTTGGTAACACAGCTGCAAAAGCCCCATGTGAGAGGAAAGGTATCTCAAAGAGAGAAGCCACTTCCCAAGCAAAAGAGGCTGAGCAAAAAATTTGCTGGTTTATACGTGAAATATTTTCCCAAGGCTCATGTGCTGCAAAGCGTGCAGCACTTTTCCATTACTTCAAATTTATCCCGTTTTCCTGCAAATACCTATGAGTCCCCACTTTCTGTGGGACCACCTGAGCTGGAAAAAAACCCTATGCCCTGGAAAGCACAGGGACTAAAGCCTCGTGCTGTGTTGATTAATTGGATTCCGTCCCGCAGCATGTCTGACCCCAGCAAAGAGCTGGTGGCAGTTTGTGAAGCTTCAAGCATCTGTTTTAGGAAGAATATGAAGAATGCTTCATGTTAGATATAAATATATATGAATATATATTGCTTGGAGCCTGGAGGGAGGAAAAAAACCCCAAAACCTTGAAAAGTAAGCTGATAACCTAAAGGAAAATAGTTTCTCTAGTAACTACCTATTTGGGTTATTAAGGGTAAAGAGTGAATATACTTACCCAGTCTTCTCAAAGGCTGTTATTCTTCGCAAGGAGCAGTTGCACTGGGGGGGGGGGCATTTACTGGAGCAAAACGGCCTTCATTAAATGTGTCCAAGTGGCTCAACACATTCAAACACAAAGGTGTATTGATCCACGCAGGATAAACACAGTTTCGTTATCTCATTCATGGAAACAGTAACCAGGTTTCCCCGAAAAGGCTGCAAAGGGGCAGGCTCAGGGTGCAAAATCAGTGGGGGAAGAGAGCAGGGTCCAGCCGCAAATACCACCTTTCCTCCTCTCAACAAAAATCCCGGCACGGGAGACATCCCTTGAATGGGGAAACTGATTCCCCCTTTTCCAAGCAAATAACCCAAAGGTGAAGTAAAATGGGTTTTTATCACGTTTCTTGGGTAAAAGCTTCTGGATTCATCTTGCTCCTGGCTGGATGGAGCAAAGCCATAAGATCTGCCTGCAGCAGCTGGCAAGGAAACCGTATGTAGAAGTAGTCATGGAGAGGTGAAGCAGTATTATAATAAGTTTGTGTCTTGTCTATATGGGGTTTGCTAGGCATAAAAGGACCTTTTCTTGCCTTGGCATTTTAAAGCTTTGATAGAAACCTAAAATAAATGAGAGTGTTCAATGGAGAGAGGCAAATCAAATGAAGCGATGCTCTGATTTAGGATAAAAGCAGTACCTTCCTTTTCTAATGGTGCGGGGTTCTTGATTCTGTGACCATGATAACTTGGTAGTTTTGTTAAAAATTTGGTTAAAAATGAGGATGAAATAGGAAATGCACTTGGACAGTTTGTACCTCTGAAGGTCCTAATTTCAATACAAACATCTGAATAAAATGCAACTTCCCCCCTTTTTTTTCTTTTCTTTTTAGCATAATTGTCATTATTATCAGCAAGCCATCTAAGGGTCAAACCCCTGAAAATGATTGAGTTCCAGAACAATTATTTCTATTAAGTGTGATTGTTGTTTTTTTTTTAATAGTGCTAAAAATACTGCCTTAATTTGCTGCAGTCATTCACACTTTCAAACAGCAACCATAGAAGGGGAGTTTTCCCCCTGTGAGGGTGGATTTGCTAATTGATTAATGGCTCAGGGAACAAAGAAGGAGAGAAAGTAATCATGTTTCCCCAGGTCCCATGACAGCAGCTCTCCCCCCTTACCTTTAATGATAAAAAAAAGTAGCCCAGCACACCAGCACTGCTGCAAGGACTGAGGCTGACACCTGGAATAAGGGGAAAGTGATTAAATCCCACCAGTTTCAGAAATAAAACATCCCTCCATGACTTGTATCCTGGAAATAGTCTGGATGCACTGATGGATATGGACCCTTGGGTGGCAGAGGTGGGAAAGTGTCCTGTCCAAAAAGGTGTTTAGATGTCCTCAGGCCAAGGGAGATAGGAGAGAAGGGGGGAGAGAAGAGGTGCTTGGAAAATTGGGGGCTGGAAAACCTGTTTTACTGTCCTTGGGATTTGTTGTGTTGGGATTTATACCTCTTAAAAAAGAGAGGTATGATTTTTGTTTCCATCCCAGGGAAACCCAACTGATGGAGGAAAACTCTGTAGCAACAAGGCTTATAAATTAGCTGTGAATGACTTTGGGCTGGTAATTAGTAGGAGGGACCTAATTTCTAAGAGTGGCGCTATAAAACTGGATCTGGGTGGTGTGTTGGGTCATCCATGTGCACGTCCAAGCCCTGAATGTGCAGTGTTGTCTAGCCCCAGCCTCCAATGCTCCTCCTGAATCAGGAGTGGAGACTTGCAGAGTAACTCAGGCTGGAGGTACCCTGGGGTGGGGGTCTCCAGCCGGACCCTGCTTCCAGCAGGACCAATGCCTGAGGGCCATGGTCCCGGCAAGTCCAGGACATCCCCGGGGATGGGGAACCTCCACCGCTTGCACGGGGAAGGACTGTTTCGTTGAGGCTGGCTGGGCTTTCTTCAAAGGCAGCAGTGTGTGGAAGCACTGGACACAGATTAAGGCCAAATCATCATTAACACATGGGAGAGAACGGCAACTGATTTTTCTGACACTTTCAAAAAATGTGTGGAAGTCTCCAACACCAGATTTCACAGCGGCTCTGATTAATACCTTGTGCAACCTTGAATGCTCTTGCTCCCTTATTCCTAGTGGATTGCTTGAGCATATCCTGGAGTACACCAATGTCTAGACATGCTGGTCTAGAGCCTAAAGAATTTGCAGGATGCCTTACGAGAAGAGCCCAGAAGAGCTCGCCTGGTTTTATCTAATAAGGCAGAAGCCGAAGAGGAATATTGCTCCTGCATCAGCCAGGGAGATGCTCTATTCCCGTCCATCCCCCAGCCCCATGGCTTGTGCTCGCTGCTCAGCATGAAACCATCACCTGGAGTGAGATGTTACTGGAAATTACTCCTCCCCAGCAGAGAGGTACAGAGGCATATGGCATTTAAGGCTCCACATGCAAATGCATTCAAAGCAGCAGTCACTGAGACACCCAGCCCACAGGGAAGTGCAGCATGAAATAGTGCAGTTTGCGGGGGGGGAGAAAAAAAAGGTTTTTACACTACTCATCTATCTAGGTCGCGGCTGGGGACAGACTGGAAACCTCAGCCGGTATGGAAAGCCGCCGAGGTTTGCCTGGCTGCAGTCCAGCCACTTTCCCAGCATGGAGAGGAGACGCTGCCGGCACAGGGCGATGTGCCTGCTGGCTGCAGGCAGCCCACTGCCTGCCTCTGCGCTCCGACACCCAGGGCAGCCTCCCTGTCAGGAAGCAGGTCACTGCAGCACCGATATACCTGACAGAGAAGAAAAAAATTACTAAATCCGAGGCAGTGAATATTACAGATATCTGCATAGCGTAGCCGTCCCTTTTCGTCCCCACCTCTGTCCCAGCCTTCAGGTACATGAGGATGGGCTCAAGTCCAGATATAAGGGCTAACAGAGACTTGTGGAGCACTGTGCAAATTTGCACCAAGTGCTGCATTTTCATCACTCAAACCCCTGATGAAACCAGGATGCAGCAAAAGCAAAATATAAGGGGCCAAATTTGCAGTACGCTGGAGCTTTCCTCTATAGGGTGCATATAGGGTGTTTCTTCCCAGGCAGGGGAGGATGCAAAACCAATTTGGATTTTAATTGGGGTTTTTTTTGAACAACCAGTTTTTCTATCTTAAGCAGCCTAGGAAAGCGTCCGACTCGTTTTTGCACAGCAGTGTGCAAATCCTGCCCTGTGCCGTGCTGAACCCCAGCTCTGGATGAGACGGCAGGCACAGAAACTGCAAGCATTGACGGGGTTTTGCTGCCACCTTCAGCAAGGGCAAAACAAAGCAACGATTGGGGTCCAGTTGCTGCAGAAAACATTCATTTTGGAATTAGAGACAGGAGAGAGCTATTGCATTCCACAGTCCATCTCCCAGCCCCTGCACATAATTAAAACACTGGAGAATCTGGGAGCATGGCAAAAAAAAAAAATCAGGAGGGTCTCACAAAACTCAGCAATAAATAGCTCCAAAATCTGACATTACAGAGATGTCTCTATTTCCAAGTATTTAAGTCGCGGTCTGTGGAGCTCAGTGTGGCAGAGCCCAAGTGCCACAAGGCTGAGATCCTCCAAACACGTGGGCCCGTGCCCCATTTTTGGTGCTGAGAATAATCCATCTATTTAAACTTAAAGCACCTGTTTAAGTCTTCCAGGATACAAAGTTATAGGAGCACAGAGCAAGTAATGTCCAAAGGTGAAGTGGCCAGCCTCAAACCTTAGCTCTTCCGTCAATGAACCCGAAAAGTGGCATGTGCTAATAAAAGATTTTGGTGTTAAACAGCCAGTTATTGGAAAAGGCTTCTTCTGTTATTTCCATAGCATTGTAGCGTGCTCAGAAAATTGGCCATAGACAGATATGTTGCATTTCTTTATGTGCAATGCTCATGTTATGTGCACCAAGAGACCTGCTGTACAGGGGGATTGTTTAGGGTCCTCTCCTCAAAATTTGGCATTAGCTCAGGACGCAGCCACAGCAATCCATCCTCTTTCCACCTTTCTCTTTCCCCCCTCTACTCTTCTGGATTTCCCTTCTCCCCTGCCCAGCATCCCCACCACTATCCCATGCTTTTCCCCCTCCCTGTGCCATGGGGGGTCCCAGGGTGCCCTGCACCCTCATCCCCAGTACACCCACCCTGGCCCCTTTTGGCTCTGTTTGCTCTCCAAGCAAGCTGGGAGTTATCATCGCCTTTTGTTGCCTCCACCTTTGTACAATTGAAAGCAATTTAAGGCAATAACAACCATTTTGGATGACACGATTTAGTGATTTCCTACTATGAAGTTCTTGATCCTACCAGCCCACAGCACATGCCCTGGCTATGAGGACCCAAGGACGCAACTGATTTTGCTCTTGCTGGTGTTCAGCATCAGCCCATCATTGTAAGTCCTCAAGGTCAATGTTGCACCTGCAGACCCTGTTTCTATGCCTGGCTTATACAAATGGTTTTTGCACAAGCTCAAAGCTCAGCATGCAGGAAAAACGGGGCAGCCTGAAATTATAGGTAGCAAGTCCATCTTATAAATGCCCCTTCGCCAGCGTGTAAGCCAATTCAGATTCAGATTTCAGCTTTATGGTGTTTTCAACCCAAAACCAAAACTTAAAAAAAAAAAAATCTTTACTTACATATGACCTAAAACTACAGCTCTGAATCAAAACATCTGAACCCAAGGTTGTTCTGGCCCTGAGCCTAGATACAGATCTGAAGTTCTCCCATGTTCTTGATTTTTTAAAACAGGCCAAATCTGGACCTAGGTCTTACTTCTCATAAAGTGCCGGGCATGGCTTGTACAAGGTTCCCTTTGCAGCATCAGTGGGATGCAATGGCATGGAGGACTGATCGTCATGTACTCAGCACAGGATTAGGCATCTTACATGTTTTCCCCCTAAGACACATGCACTGATATGTTACAGAGATGCATCTCTGCATCTCACTGGAGTGCTGTCCAAAATCTGACTGTGGGTTTAAATGCTATTTATTTTCGTGTAACATGAAGGGGGTATTTTTGCTTTTTCCATGGTCTGTGGTGTTCTGTTTTGTTTTTATCTCAAAATAACTGATTTAGGAAGAAAGATCCTGTTAACTTTCTCAGGAGGGTGGACTTTCTCCTCCTAGTCATATTAATTTATTTAATTTATCTTAAATTTGATTGCAGTGAGCACCCCTAATTAACCTGATTTTTTGCTGATAATCACTCACAATGGAATCAAATCACAAATCCGGGGATGGATTGACCGGCACACAGAAAGAAGCCGCCCTCCGTGCGTTAATTCAGCGAACGGGATATAATTTGATCCAGGTAGGAACTCACGGTCATGTCCTTTTGTGCACAGTGTCTGGCTTTATTCTGAAGCGATGCATTGCATCGGGGTCTTGAGCAGCGATTCTGCACGCATGAAGTGCTCCTTGCTCATTCTTCTTCTCCTTGTTTTTCTCTAGCATATGTGCTGCACATAACTACATGTAATAGATACTGTCTTTTATGGACCAGGATCTTATTCCTCCAGGAATTCTTTGCCTGATGCCAAATTATGATAAGGGTGGAAAAAAACCCCTAAGCACTGCTAAATGTTGGGAAAGGTTGGGATTGCTGTCTCAAAGCCATGGCTGCAGTGGTAGTGTAGCAAAGAAAACCCACTAAAACAAGGTTTCAGAAGAGTGTAGGTCCAGACTTGGCCATAGGAAGTCCAACACATCACCACCAGATCTGCCTTTTGTACAGATTCTTGCACACGTACAAGTGCACGTGAGGCAAGTGCCTCACCTGCCCAAACACCAAAGGTTTGCTCCCAGTTTATTCTTCAAGGCCTCCAAGTGCAAAGCCTCCTCTGATTAGGGCAGGTGGAGACTGGGCATGTCCTTCAAAAGCCAGCTGAAGAAGTCTTTCTCAGTTAGCATGACCAAAACAAGCTAATTTTTCAAAAGTGTTGGACACTAATATGACCGACCTTCCATCCTGGAAGAAGTAACTGAAAACACTGAATTTTAGGCAGGCGGCTGCCTTGAACTTTGCCTTGCTTTGCATAGCACTAGAGGGCACAACAACCTAAAGCAAAAACTGAGACTCCTGGGAAAAAGAATTTTCCTATAGCCCTTAATCCTGTGTGTGCCCCAGGATCAGGCCAGCAGCTGGGTTTGTTGCTCTTGAGGAGGCTTTCTGCTGTACCTGACCCAGAAGATAAATAACTTCTCTATGTCTTATATTTACTGTGGCTTGCTTTATCCTGGTCTTCAGTTTTTCATAGTGTCACATCTGGCTATAGCTCATT
>NW_008825613.1:1439206-1445962 GCF_000699105.1 Pygoscelis adeliae
CTTCTTTCTCCCTACCTTTTCCATTCCAAGCTTATTATTTTATCTTTCTTTCCACCACCACCACCTCCCTCCTAATTTCCTTTTCCATGTCTCTTTGGGCTTTTCTTCCAACCTATGTATTGGTGCAGCCAAACACCTTCTTCCTCAATGCACATCAGGGTCAATCATCTTTGTGAAGTTGATTATGAAGTCCTCCTTCCCTCCAGACACCTTGTCAAGATGAGTTCGTTGAGATGCTGCCTTCAAGCCACAAATGAAGCCACTGCAGACTGAGGGAAGACTTTATTTCTTGCTGTGCCTCCTTGCACACCAGCTCCCACAGATGTTGACAAAATGAAAAAAAAGAACTGTCTGATTGTCTCTCACTTGGCTTGAACTGGGACAGTAAGACTCCTCTGACCATTTTCAGACCATTATTGATGAGCTCAGCATTCCTCCAGCTGACACACCAGTGAAGATCACAGATGATCGCAACAACACAAAACACAACCATCACTTTTTGTCTTTACCTAACAAATGGCTTGAGAGATGGAAATATCCCATGCCAGCAACATGCTCAGTTCAGCCAAACTGGGGGCAGAAAAATAGCCTGAAACATCATGGTCTTCCTGTTAGATTTGCTATAAGAATTCATTCATAAATTCAAATGTCCCCATGACTCCATCGTGATGCTGAAAACATTTGCAAAACAGGAATGAGCATGGATAATTCAGGGCCTGTTATAGGCTCAGGAAAACTGAAAGAGCTCGTGGTATATTTTTATTTTCCTGCAAGGATCTGTTTGCTTACGTGCTTTAGGCCTTCCTCTTAAGTCAGCCATACAGACATTCATTTGCCTGGAGTAATCCCAGAGTGGGAAATAACTACAGAAATTATCAGGGAGCCAGAAAAATGACCAGAGTCCCAGCTCCTCTGGGAGCAGGGCATCGCTGCAGGACAGGAGAGGGAAGGAAGGAAGGAAGGAAGGAAGGAAGGAAGGAAGGAAGGAAGGAAGGAAGGAAGGAAAAGAAAGAGAGGGATGGAGAGAAAGAGAAGGATGGAGAGAAAGAGAGGGATGGAGAGAGATGGAGCGGGGGGGAGAGGGAAAGGAAGAAAGGAGGAAAGGAAGAAAGGAGGAAAGGAAGAAAGGAAGAAAGGAAGAAAGAGGAAGAAAACATGAGAATGAAGGAAAGAAGGAAAACAAGCAATACAGGAAAGATAATTAAAAATATGAGAGGAGAACAGAGACACGCTCACCTAGCAAAAAAACAGCAAAAAGAGGAAATATTGGCTGGTCTTCACATCTTTGAACATTATTCGGGGCCAAGACTTGCTCCCTGCCTAAAGAAACTCCTGGGTAGGCAGGCGTCATCTTTTGCCCCTCACGTGGCCTCCCACCATCAATGGCCCTCCCCTGTCCCCCCTGTGGAGCTGTTTCTGTCATCTCCTCTGCCCAGACCTTCTCCCCTGCTGGGCTCCCTCTGAAATGCCTGGCACAGCTAGAGAAAGGGCTTCACCACTCCTGGGTGCAGGAAGGGGTGCATTGGGGTGCACCATTTCTCCACACCCATCTCCAGGCCCAGGTGTTCACCATGCCTTGTGGCTACCACAACTGCTACCTCTTCGCTAAGCCCAACTGCTGGCACAAACACCTTTTTTCAAGGGTGTTGAGCAGCTCCAGCATCACTGCCAATGATGCCTCGGGCTCCCTGGCTGGCCCCTTTCACTCTGTCCACGTCTCTCTCCAAATTTCTACCTTCATCCCCAGTTTCCCCCCTATGTTAGCACTTTCTGAGGTCCAGATGTCTTCTGCTTTTGTAAAGTCCTTCTGCTTTCAAACACGATCCTCCCAGTGTCTTTTCTTTGGTCTGTAGAGTATGAAGCTCTCCATCAATTACTAAAATAAGAGGCAAAATCATTACTAATAAATGTTTATGATTGCATGAAGAATCATGACAAGTTATAAATTTTGCAAGTGTTATATTACGCAGTGCACATCTAACACACAGTCCATGGAGATTCACCTCCCATAGCCAAGAAGACCTACATTTTCCAAGGAGGTATTTGACTGTCTCCATCTTGGATATCTGAAGTAGCTATTGAGTTGCAGAGCATACACTGATGCACGTTCCTTAGCAAAACTCAGCTAATACAAACCAGACCCTTCTCCAGTACATCACCAGCATTCTAACTGGGTTATCAAAGCCTTTCAGTACAGACATGGCAGTGGGGCAGGCAATGCACACTACATTATCTCTGATAAGTCTGTAAAGAGTTGCTTCTTGAAGGGAAGGAGGGTGTCTGCTTCCAGCCCACTGGCAACAGAGCGTGTCTAAAGTATCATTCCCTGGGAAGGGGTTGGTTACATCCACATTTAAAATTTATATCTAAACCATTTTTTTATTTTTCTCCATGGCAGGAAAATGGGCAGAGGAAATACGGAGGCCCACCACCTGGCTGGGATGGCCCTCCACCGGAGAGGGGGTGTGAGATCTTTATTGGGAAACTGCCCCGAGACCTCTTTGAAGATGAACTTATACCACTGTGTGAAAAAGTAAGACTTTATGTCAGGTAGTTGTATTGCAGAGGTTAGTGATGATCAATGCTGCATTTCAAGGCTGAACTGGAGATGATTTGGCCCAGACTACTGGTGGAGCTCTGACACGATATAGTCAAGGAAGCACCCGGTCTTGCTTAAACACCTCCCGCCTTGCTGACAAACCTTTTTCTTTCTATTTGTAGATTGGCAAAATCTATGAAATGAGAATGATGATGGACTTTAATGGCAACAACAGGGGCTATGCCTTTGTGACCTTCTCGAATAAACAGGAGGCGAAGAATGCAATAAAGCAACTCAATAATTATGAAATTAGGTAAGCGTGGCAAACACCTTCACATCAACTTTAAATCATATATATTAATCTACTTTGTTATGTAAGGCATATTTTTCCTTGCAACCCAGAGGAAGGTTATTTAGATACCTAAGCTTTAAGAGGACATCACCTCTTGTCTCCCTGTGCAGTCATTGCTTTATGCCGTAATACAAAGGCAGTATGTAGGATTCATCAGAGCCAAAAATGTTTTGCTGGAAATTTCTTCCTTACAAAAAAAAAAAAAAATCTACCAGAACATTGGAAAAAATATTTTGCTTTGGATCAAATTAACTTTTGCCTAACCATTGCTGTTTATTTCATGTTCCCCTCTGTGCTGTTTTTTGTTGATTTATTCCTGTTAACTGTCTCTTGTGACTTATACTGCAGATATGTTCTGGGAGACAGAGAGATTGCAAAAAATGGTGAAATAGGATGGAAACCAATTGGCAAAACAGTGACATTTCCTAATAGATAGGAACAGAAAAAGCCCTCATGTTTGTGACTAAAAATTGGGAACAAAACACCCAGAAATCAACAACATATGGGGCCATCAATATGTTTTGTTTTGATTTCAACCACACGTAATATTTTTTTTCCAGTTCAATGTGGGGTGAGTAGATGCCTTTGCTTAGAAGCATTTAGAGATAAACTATTCTGGCAATTTTATGGCTTTCATTTTTGTTTTTAATAAAAAAAGATGGGTTGTGAATTGCTTTACTAGCAACCCTAAGGGTGACCAGGTCACGAGGCACACAGGGAGGGCTTGGAAATGTGATTTTTATAAGAGGTTGGAAGGTCTCAAAGGTCAGGCTTCATCCACCTCCAACTCCTCTGCTTGCTTCCCTTGGTCCAAAGACTCCGCTAAAGAAGTTTTTAACTTCTTAAGACCTGCAAGAGGTACTGGGACCACAAAGAGGTGAGCAAAGTGCATGTAAGGAAATGTTTACTTTGGGGTCTGCACAACAGTTGGCATCAGTAAGCCCCCAAATGGGCTCCATGACAAGGGATTTTCTTTCCCCAAATCCTCAGTCATGAGGCCCAATGGTGACCGGGAAGCTACAAGTCACTGGTGAACACAACAAATCCTGGCTTATACTGGTGGCAACACAAGAGTCACTGTTGTGACCTGGGTGGTAGGTACAGATGCCTGGTAGCAGCCTTTTTTTGCAAATAGCAAAAGGGTGAATCCCAGGAAGCAAAAGCAAAATTTGGCTTTGGTTTCTCCCTGATCTCAAATCCTTCATTTCAACTGTGCTGCCTTACTTTGCTGTCAAATTTAGCAGAATGGCAGCCTTCACATTAGCTTTTTTATTGAGCAAGACCACTTGAATATCACAAATGACATATACTGCAGGAGCAGGAGGCCTTGTGTTTGACCTTGTGTTTTGGGACAAGAGGAGGGGTTTATTTTATTTTTTTCCTCTCTTTGAGAACTGATCCTGACTCCTGACAAACCAGCAATGCTTTTTATACTCAGGAATGGGCGTCTCCTCGGAGTCTGTGCTAGCGTGGATAACTGCCGCCTGTTTGTGGGAGGGATCCCCAAAACGAAGAAGAGGGAGGAAATTTTAGCAGAGATGAAGAAAGTCACAGACGGAGTTGTGGATGTCATTGTCTACCCTAGTGCAGCCGATAAAACCAAAAACCGGGGTTTTGCTTTTGTGGAATATGAAAGCCATCGGGCAGCAGCCATGGCCAGAAGAAAATTGCTCCCAGGTTAGTACAGATGGTGAAGGTGGTAAGGATGGCTTCATCTCAGGGGTCACCTATGTACATGTTGTGCTGCAGTGAGACCGAAGTCTCCAGAGGACCCAGCAAACACTGCTGGGTTTTCTCCTCTTGGCTGCTAGAGACACTCATAGCAAAGGTGGGACCCCAATACACCATGGCTGGCTGATGGAGTCACCCTGGCTCTGGAGTACAGGGTGGACAAATCACTACAGATCCTGATGTAGATCCATGCTCATTATCCATGCTTATTATCATTTAGGAGCCTGAATTTATTAAAAATACAGCTAGATGGATTTAGCGATGTGTACCCATACAGCTCTGTTGTAGGATATGTATTATCCTGTGGTTATCTTGGGTTATATATAAAATATAGCCTCAACTATGGCCTCTCGGAGAGAATCACTCAGGAAAGCACCCAAGAACATATTCAGTTATGAGAATGTACTGAGGATGTTCCTGAAAATGGGTATTTTCCATGTGGGAAGAAAACTTTAAATGAGAAGTTGCTTTAGGATTTAAACAACATAAGGAATGTCTACGCAATTAGCGCTGGGGACATTCAAAGACCATTGTGAAGCAGAGAGAGGTTTGGCAGGTGTTAGATGAAGGAGTCACTTAACATTAAGTGCATTTGCAGTGATTTCACTGATTTTCTCATGCTTTCTTATGCTTGGCAGCTCCAGCACTGCTTTGTTGAACCCAGCTCACTTGCTGGTGAAAGAATACAATAAACCTTCTGTTTTGAGACTTGTTCATAAACCACCAGCCGCCTTTCACTCTTTCTATATGACAGCCCATGAAACATCCCAAGTAATTTAAATCATTTTTTCTTATTGTTAAAAAATGAGTGTGATTTCAAGCGCTGAATACACTTAGCTATTGTGGTATATCTCATACTGACTACTTTTCCTTTTATTCTGCATTTTCTGCATCAGTTTAGCATCTCCCTGATTGTGGGAGCACATTCAGCTGGTCTGTGCTTCAGCACAACTTTTCCATGGTTTCTATATCGAGAACGATGGAAGGAGCAGGCACAGCCACAGCTGCCAATGGCAGCCTTGAGGGAGCGGAGCACTTGAAATCCTGAGCAAAGACAGGGAGACAGATGGAATGAGCACGTAGGCCTGAACAGACATGTGCAATGCGCTAGTGATTTCCAATTTAGGGACATCTCGGTAAACAGTTTGGGGAATTTCAAAGGCCTGAGTAGGAGCCAGAGCCTTCTGATGTTGCAAACATATGGGAGGAACTTGAAAAAAGTTTCAAGCCAGAACTGAATGTGTCTCCAGCTGATGCATTGGATGAACGTGAGATTGAATATCATTATCAAGACACTTCCTATACTCTGAACCTCACTGCTCTTTGAGGGAGTTTTGTAGAAGAGACAGAATGCTCAAAAAGGAAGATGCTTTTTATGAAAACTTTGTTCTGTCTCCTGATTAAACAAGAGGGTGGAGGAAGACTGGGTTTTAGCAAGAGGCTAGTGCAGGCACCAAGCTTAGCTCCTTGCTGCAAGTCAGCCAGGTCATTATTTCCACTATTGAACAGAAAATGGCCATTCAGAAAGGGGCACACGGCATTTCATTTCAGCTGGCTGCCATTAGCAACCATCTCTCTATTTCTGGTCACTAACAGCTAAGTCAGACTGGGCAGTGCTGAAAGCTGAATATCAGCCCAACCTCGCTCCACAAATCCTGAGTCATTCAGGAGCCTTCCTAGCAGGAAGCAGCCTCTTTCCATTTAGTTTCATAGAATTATAGAATGTTTTGGGTTGGAAGGGACCTTAAAGATCATCTAGTTCCACCCCCCTGCCATGGGCAGGGACACCTTCCACTAGACCAGGTTGCTCAAAGCCCCATCCAACCTGGCCTTGAACACTTCCAGGGATGGGGCATCCACAACTTCTCTAGGCAACCTGTTCCAGTGCCTCACCACACTCACAGTGAAGAATTTCTTCCTTATATCTAATCTAAATCTACCCTCTTTCAGTTTAAAGCCATTAGCCCTTGTCCTATCACTACATGCCCTTGTAAAAAGTCCCTCTCCAAGCTTTCTTGTAGGCCCCCTTCAGGTACTGGAAGGCTGCTATAAGGTATCCCTGGAGCCTTCTCTTCTCCAGGCTGAACAAACCCAACTCTCTCAGCCTGTCTTCATAGGAGAGGTGCTCCAGCTC
>NW_008825613.1:1449793-1471730 GCF_000699105.1 Pygoscelis adeliae
GTGCTGGGGGCGGGCCCCCCCGGGGGGGGCGTGTGGGGGGGGGGGGGGGGGGGGGGGGGGGGTGGCAGCCATTACTCCTGGCCCTTCCCATGCCTCATCAGCCACTCTCCTGAGAGCTGCCAGCTCCTGGCGGGTCTCTCTGCTCCCCTGGGGTTTCCTCAGCTCAGGAAACCCCCCTGTACGCTATGATCTGCCACTCCACTGCGGGACACGCCTGCACCAGAGCTGATTGTCTCTGCGAGTTTGTTAATTTTCACTTCCAATATAGGAAAAACAGGTCTCCAGATTCTACCCTCGCTCTCCTGCTCCCCTGGGGTTTCCTCAGCTCAGGAAACCCCCCTGTACGCTATGATCTGCCACTCCACTGCGGGACACGCCTGCACCAGAGCTGATTGTCTCTGCGAGTTTGTTAATTTTCACTTCCAATATAGGAAAAACAGGTCTCCAGATTCTACCCTCGCTCTCTAATTTTCTCTGTTCTGGAGCTCCCATCCCATCTTAGGTGGGTTATCCAAGTGGAGATGCAAGATAGCATGCCTTTTTTTAGATCTCTTCAAAAATGTTTTGCAGGATTCTCATTTTCCCTCTACCAGCATAGGCATCACTAGGTTTCTTCCAGGTTTTAGCATAATTAAGGCCTTGGAGGACCCAATCTTCATGTCATAAAGATCAGAGAGAAAGAAAGAAAAAACACAGAAAGACCCACTTACTTTTTGGGGGACATTTGCAGAAGAGGCAGACATTTTATTTCATTATTTAGAAGGAATATCTAGCACTTACCATGCTGCTAAGACAGAAAATGGTCCCTACTGTACATACAAAGAACTAGCTGCTGAGCTGATTAAAACTGCTGGAGAAAAAGTGGGCCACAGATAGAGCACATGAAATCTGGGACTCAGGATATTAGTGGGTGGCCAGATTTCAACCACTCCTGAGGAGAAAAGGGAGGAAGATCTCCCTGCAAGCTGTGCAGAAGGGACTAGGGAAGAAAAAGAGGAGGGAAGAAGTATCATTGCATGGAGAAGACTTGAGGTGAAGAAACCATCACTACGTAGAGGTCCCTCTGCCTTACCCGGTGTCCTCCTGCTCACCACTGCGATTCCCACAGCTTTGAGACAAGGCTGTGGCGGTCAGTTTTCATTACATATTAAATTGACTAATCAATTACTTAAGAGATTAGGTGACTCAATGCAAATGATTATGGACCTCAGCATGATAACATGGCGACAACATTGCCTTTAACTACCTTTTTATTTGCTCTTTTTGTTATCTGCCCCTCAGTGGCTCGATCCAGTGTGTACAGAGCCCATGGGCTTCTCCTTCACACCCACACCCTGTTTTATGCCTCGTTACTTTTTGTGTCCCTCCTTTCTACTACTTCTGCTGCAACTTCACCCAGCAGGGACCATATGACTTCAAATACTTGCACACAGAGACATCCTTGCTTTTACTATTTCATTTCATCCAGCTGGGACTTCTGGATCCCATTCCTATTATCTAGGGAATGAAACTTTTGCAGCCAAGAGGGATTTTTACAAGTCCATTAAAATATTTCCCTTTAGAGACCACTCCAGGGAACGCAGACGTTAGTGAATCATGCTGTATTTTCACTTCTTTCATTCTGGATGCTGCATTTCTGCAGGCATCTAAGGTATTAGTGGGATCACGCTCAAAGTGTGACCATCTGCTTTTGGAAATGAGTTAATGAAGCAGCCGTGCTTTGAGCTAGAAAGGCTTATTTTGGTCCCGTTTGTAGAATTGGCCTATTCTGCTGTTCATACTGCACATGAAATAGTCTCTGAGCAGAAGTGAGAGGAACCAAAGCCTGTCTGACACTGACCATGCCAATTCCTTTAAAGGAAGGATCCAGTTGTGGGGACACCCTATTGCCGTTGACTGGGCAGAACCAGAAGTGGAGGTGGATGAAGACACCATGTTGTCGGTAAAAATTCTCTATGTGAGGAACCTCATGCTCTCAACCACTGAAGAGACCATAGAAAAGGAGTTCAACAACATCAAACCAGGTAGGAACCCATTGACATGCTAGCTCCTAAATAAGTACTGCTACTGCAAATGGAAATATTTCTCCATTCATACAATGCCAAAGAAAGAAATAAAAATAACTGTTTTTCCTATGTAAAATGTTCATGTGTAATGCCACAAAAATCATCATTAGGCTAAAGGCTCCCACCCAACATGCACATCATGTCATCCGTTCAGGGCTGCTTAATTTCCAGCTAACAACACTACTAACCTTTTTAGGATGGTTGGCAACTGGAAGAGATCCAAAATGCTGCATGGGGATGCCTGTGTCATAAGAATTATTTTGAATCATTTTGGTCTTTCTTAAAAAGAGAGAGTTGATGAAATAGCTGGGTGATTTCAGCATTCTTCTTCTATGGCAAGGGATGATGATATAAATAGAGTGATGTAATACAAATGTTTTTTATCTAATCTATCTAAATTTTGAATTCTATCATTTTCATACAAAAATCCTCACAGTCTTCTGTAAGTTTGTGAATAAGCAGTGCTTAGCATTTAACACAGAATATGACAGTATTCCTTCATGGCATATATTGCATCCACTTATGGTGACATTTTTCAAAAAGCAAGTAGATTTGTTGGGAATAAAAATGCTGCTGGCTTTCAAAGGAGATTTTACTTCTGAGTTGCTCCAGCTTTAGGAAATTCCACCCAAAAACAACAAAGTAAAAATAACCCATTTCTGCAGGTCTCCAAGCCACACAGTCCATTAGGCATTAGTAACTTATGCTTGGCAATGTGAAATCGCCTTTCATCTCGTTCCTATTAACTTCCTTCTATTAATTTTTTAAAATACACTACAGAGCTTCATTTTTCCTTCACTAACTTTTCATTTCTGCTCTATACATTTCTTCTTCTGTACTAGGCTGCAATGCAAAGGTCTTTACGAGGCTTCCTTATGAGTCTTTTCTGTCCCTCTAACGTTTCTGGCTAATACTTTTAGCCACCATCAAGCTGTTAGAGATCCCATTTTACCCCTGAGTTAAATATGTATCATCCCACCCTCTTAACTGTTTCCTTGTTTTATTTACCCAGTTTTGCTCCTGAACGTTGAACTGCTCAAACTCCCCAGAAACACATTTATGCCCCTTTGACACTTTGGTAACAGTCATCTGCTTTGCTCCTAAGACAAGTTTTCTAGCACAACAACAGAAGATCTGTATCATCTTTAATTTTCACTTTATTGTTTTACTTCTCATGCTCGAAATTATATATTTTTTTAAATGGACCGCTTTATTTATTGTGGATAAAATCAAGAATGCCTTTTTTAAAGTTGTGCCATGCTTTCAAAAAAATGCACATCAGAGCAGCAAAACCTGAGCTTTGGGGAGAGCAAATGCAGTTTAAGTTATAGTGAGCTTACAATCAAAAAAGTCAGCAAGGATCTGAAATGATTCACTTCCCCCCCCTTGGTTATCCGCCTTATTCATTTCAGTACTGCTTGCCTGAAGTGTGCATTTGATCTAGGGCATTAAGAAGCTGTTTTGACAATAACAAGTCATCCAATAAAAAATGATCTTAACCAAAGGAGTTATGACCCAGAGGTCCCCATGACAGAGCAATTACCACATTGCTACAGGGTCCATAGACACTACCAAGAATGCTGCTTATGCATTTCAAGTTGTAATATAGTACAAGTATCACCCCTTAAATCTGTGCCAAATTCAGTGCGGGATGACTTCTATAGAGATCTGCATTACTTGTTTCACTGAAAAGCCCTACCCTTGCTACCTAGAGATTTTTGCAAAAATCCTCATCCCTGGCAAAGTTTCCAGCAGGAAGGTCGTGCTCTCCAAGTGTACAGAAGGGGACAATATTTCCCCCCTAAACATCACATGGACGGTCTCTCCATGGAGATGACCTGAGGGTGGGTATCACATTGCTCTGCCCCAGCAGGGGCAGAAGCAGGGAAAAGCAAGATTTTTGGCTCGAGCAAAGATCAGTAACACAGAGCACTCTCAAGGAGGCAGAAGGGGGATTTTCAAAACACAGAGAGTTCATTAAAGCCTTGACTTGCAAACAAGGCATCAGCATATAACTCTCTTAACTTCAGGCTTAGAAAATCACCCTCCGATCCCAGAAGGACACAAAGTGCTACTTACCGTTCCGGTGTCATTTTGAAGATGTGCAGGCTGCTCAGGTTATAGGCTGGGACAGGCTTCATTTAGTCTCCTGGAGGTCCTAATGACTCCCCCTGAACTCTAAAGAAATGTATTTTCTCCTGCAGTTATTTAAGTAAGTGGGTTTTGTGGCAGTATGAGCTTTCCCTGCACACCTGCTCAGCTTTAAAGGGTAAGAAGCCAACAGAAGAGTCATTCAGCATCCCTTAGCCATATTTCCAAAGAATATCTTTGGGGGTGTTACAGTCTCAGTGGCTAGGCTGTTTGCTGATGTGCTTCCCAACCCACAGGAGTGGGGAAGATGAAAAATTAGAGAAGAAAAGGTAGATGTCTAGAGCTTGTGACCTTGGGGAATAGAACCAGTGTGGTTATTTTGGAGACAAAATTATTAGTGCTGAGTATCTTGGTGCCAAGAAGTTCCTAGCAGCAAAACAACTGACAAGGGAAAGCTGTAGAGTATGGATATAGATGAGAAGAACAAGAAGCCATTTACGTTTTAATTTTTGTGGGTAATCACAAAGATGTGGAAAGATTCAGGCTGGAGGCACCAGGGTGGGGGTCTCCATCCCAACGCCGCCCCCAGCAGGGCCAACACCACAGCTGCAGCAGGCTGATTGGGACCATGTTCAGGCGAATTGGGGCATCCCTGGGACGGGGATCCCCCACCACCTGGGGCCCCGTCCCAGGGATGACCCACTCACATGGGAAAGGCTGTTTCTTAGGGCCAGACCTGCTGCCCCATTGGTCCCAGCCCATCCCCATGCTTGGGGCTGCTCTGTCCCAGACAGGACTTGGTGTTTGTTCTTGCTGAACGTCCTGAGTTGATGGTTGAGAGAAGAGCCTCCTTGTTTTACAGCAGAAGCATAAGCTTTCCTGAAGCTGCCTCTGGGTAGCATGTATGTTGCGCATACAAAACCATGGAGATGGCAACCACACGGTGACATTACCTGTAGCTCACCAAATCCTGGGCTTTTGTGTGTCCTGCTCAGCCATCCAGATCTCGGTGGTCTGTAACGGAAGGGAGACACAAGACCAAAGGTAGCGTCCAACAGAGCATTTTGCACAGGAGAAAACCACTCCAGTGTAATGGGAAACTTACTGGTGTCTGACTTCAAGTATTTCTAGCTTTCCTTGAAATACTACAGCCTTTATATTTTTTTTTCCCATGGTATATACATCCTAAGAGGTAAGAAGACACTGTCCTCTTGCTCTTTTACCATTGGTCAGCCTTTGCTCTCCAAGGGCTCATAACCCAACACAGTTGCTCTTTCAAATCTGTATTTTCCAACTAATACCCACTTGCAACTAATATTCCAACATTTTCTGCAGGTGCAGTAGAGAGAGTAAAGAAAATTAGAGACTATGCCTTTGTGCACTTCAATAAAAGAGAAGATGCAGTTGAAGCTATGAAAGCCTTGAATGGGAAGGTAAAGCTGCTGTAAATGCTAATTCGTGGGGCTTATATGCAGTACATCATACGCAGCTGAAACAAAGCTGCCTGGTTTATTAGCTACAAAAACTTCCTGAAGGTATCAGCCCTATTTTCTCTTTGCAGGCTGCTTTTATACTCCTGAATTTGTTTTTCAGCCACCCTGATGTACACAAACTGTTCATTTTGGCTTCTTGCTCCTTGCATTTGTGCTATATGTTTGTCCAGCTCAGACTGTAGTTCACCCCTCCAAAAAAAAAAAAAAAGCAGAGTAAAGCTGAAATGAGGACTAGCAAGTGAGGGGTTATGGTTCCCTTGGCTCACACTCACATCCTTGTTCCACGTCTGCCAACAAAAACACTGGCAGGGCAGCATGTGAATGGCAAACCGGGAGAAACAAGGTCAACCCAAAACATCTGCTCCAAATTCAGATGTGGATTTGCAAGGAGGTGCTGTATTTAGTACTTCTTGTGTTGCATGTAATTCACGGCGCTGTAATACAAGAGCTGTTCCCAAAGAGATGTTAACCCCACTCCTATTTTTAGTGCTACAGCTATTCTCCATAGGAGCACGTATAATCTCAGTGACTTACATGCTGTTTTTCAGGGAAGCAAAGCCTTTTGAAGGCTTCACAACTGTGCTAATTTGGTTAAGGAACCTCTCCTGGCAGGGATCAGGGCGGGGTGCTCTGAACACATTAAGCCTTCATCCGGCCAGTGCCTTCTTCCACCCATGGGAGAGACATTTTGGCTTTTCTGGGTGGTTTTCTCTACCTTCCCATCCCGTTAGCAAACCATGTGGGGAAAATGCCTCCCTAGGCAGCATAATCCCCATGCATTTTGGAGACTTATGCTTGTGCTTCTCCCATGCTCTCTCCCCACCACCCTGGCGTGAAGGTGCTAGATGGGTCCCCGATCGAGGTGACGTTAGCCAAACCCGTCGACAAAGACAGCTACGTCAGATACACCCGGGGCACAGGTGGCAGAGGTACCATGCTGCAAGGAGAATACACCTACGCCTTCGGACACGTGTATGACCCCGCCACCACCTACCTGGGTGCCCCGGTTTTCTACGCACCCCAACTACCCCCATCCTCCACTTCCCCACCACCAAGGGGCTCAGCAACAGGAGCATCATCCGGCCCCCATCCATCCGAGGTAACTCCTGTCACGCCGATACTCAGCTTTATCAAAATAACTCCTGCGGGGCTTGGGTGGCTGCTCCCTAGACTCATGTCAAGGGCATTGGCTTTGCCCTGGATGCTGGACCCTTTTCAGAGAGCAATGAAAAACACAGGTTTTAGGCTCTGTCCTTCCCAAAGCTGTAGCAATCTTCCAGCAGACTAAGCAGGGCATGAAAAAAATAACCATTTCCCAGAGCAAGCCTGAAACAGCTTCCAGATTGCCCTACGTCCAGCATAAAGAAACCACAAATCCTCCTGGTTTTGCCCCAGCAGGAAAGACCAAATAAAACAATTTTGCTTCCCCTCTTCAGAGCCAACTCCCTCAACCAGCCACCAGCACAGCTCTCTGCTGTGTTTCCTCTTTGCCTTGAAGGTCACAGGGAAAGTTTTACCAGTCTTGGTGTTTTCTGACCCAAAGCCACGGCATTTCCCAGGGAGGTCACATTGCCCTGATGCAGGGTGGGGAAACAGCACTGAAATCAAGAAAGCCATTAATTGTGTGCTCTGGGAAATGGACTCCTTTTTTGGGGGATCATTAACCTAATAATAAGCAGAGAGTATTTCTGAAAACAGAGAGTATTTCTGAAAGCTGCTGAGGCTCTACCTTTGATGCTGGGTGACCACACCTGGCACCAAATCAAATCCCCATGCTCAGGTACCCCCCTACTAAATATCTTTGCAGGCATCGTTTGGTAAGTGCAGAAGTAAGCTTGGGGGCTAGCAAAAAAAAAAAAAAAATCTGCCCATTTGATCTTCCTTCCAAAGACGACACTTGTGGCAGTCAGCTTGTGTCCCCAAGCCCGTGGCCAGGTCACACGGAAGGCTGGGACCCCGTGGGGCACCCCAGTAGGGCTGGTAAGGACCGCACCAGACAGTTTTTCCCCCTTCCCAAAGAATGGGACAGGGGAGCAGGAATTTCCCCTGCTGCCCCCCATGTTTTTGCCCACACAGGTGAGACCAGCTTCTATGAAGTTTGCATTGGGAAAGGGGCAGATGTGATAACCCACCAGCCCTCTCTTGCCTTGCAGTCTCCCCAGACTCCCAAGCAAGGCTCCCCGAGCAAAAAAGGAAGAGTAATAGGGGAGGAAAAAAAGGAATTTGGTTCATATAAGCAAGGGATTGTATAAACTCTGAATTCTTCAAGAAAGTGAAATTACACTGGTGGGTAGCAAATAATACCAGCTGTCCCCTCTCTGCCTTTCAACTACAAATCCAGTTAGAAAGGTGTCACAAAGTCAAAACTGACCAGCGAAAATGGAAACTGGGTCAGAAAGAAGCAGGGCTTCCCCCGAAAAATCTCACCCATCCAGGCATACGAGCCCAAAAAGAAAGGATGTCAATGCCAAGCCTGGGTTATCCCAGCAACAGGCTACGGGGGGCTTCTGCCCATCTTCTTCCCAAACCTGGCAAATGGGGCTAACTTTTCAATTTCAGCAAGAATCAGGGTAATTTTTCCGGTGATTTGATTCAGTTTAATGCCTTCTTACATTCCTAGAAATTTACATGAATGTACCTGTAGGGGCTGCGGGAGTTAGAGGACTGGGAGGTCGTGGCTACCTGGCGTACACGGGCCTGGGGCGCGGATACCAGCTCAAAGGAGAAAAGAGGGGAGAGGATAAACTCTACGACCTCTTGCCAGGAATGGAGCTCACGCCGATGAACCACGTCACGCTAAAGCCCCAAGGGATCAAACTCGCTCCTCAGGTACGTGCGTGAAAAAGGGAGTCAATATCCTGGCCAGAGGTTGTCTTTGCCCAAAATGCTTTTGGGAAAATGGCCCACTGCTTGAATCTGCGCTGGGGACCGATAACTAAATCCATTCTTGCATCTCAAAAGACATTAAAATAAATAAAATACCGTTAGTTGCATCTTGCAATACCCACCTGCCTTGCTGGAGAATGGTGTACGCTCTCCCTTGGAGAAGAGTTTTCATAAACACCCATGGGTGTGAGATGAAATCCAGCTATGGCTGTTGCTCCACAAAAGCACTGAGGGTAAATAAATTCTCACCCACAATGGGTTTGGTAAAAAGGATGCATCGCTTGGGGCTTCACCAAGGAATGAATGCGCATATATAGAAAAATAACGTACATTTTAAAATCATTTGTAGAGAAAGAGGTGTTGACTGCCTGCACAACCCAGCCCAGCGCAGAAACTCTGGTTGCTCAAGGAGGCTGAGGAGAACAAACCCAGAACATATTCTCCGAGTTTCTGAGGGTCCGGCTCTTATGGCAACTCCTTTCCCCTTACATCATCTAAAGCAACATGAGAAACTAACTTCACCTTGAATTTTGAAGCACAGCTTTGCCTATTAACACTTCAATTGCTACAGCATCCAGTTTGTCAAAGTCTATGAAAACATCCTTTTCTCCCCCAGAAAACTGGAAAGTGGGAGGTTTTTCCCCCTGCAAAATTTCATAGTCCCCTTACTCTATTTTATCAGCATATAAGAGGGGTGAAATAGCCTGAGTGGTGCTGCACTGCCTTAGGGCAGGTGAAATTCATTTTTTCTTCTTCCCATGCATGCCAAACCCCCACTGCATGTATTTCAAATAGTGCAGTAACACCACTGGCCACGTGCAACATTAGTTTTTTGGGGCCCATTTTCCCAGCAGCTGAGCTCCCTAATCCCGCCACTGCTACTACTTCACAACAGCAGGTCTTAAACAGCTACAGCTTGCTTCACGACAGCCTCATTAATAGGACAGCCTCATTAATACCTGCCAACTTGGTCAGCCTCTCCCGTCTGCTGCAATGAGATGATTTCAACAGCATCTTTGAATGATGGATTTCGTTCCCGCTGCCTTGCTGGGATGCTCAGTGTTAATAAGTAGATCTGGCTTACTGAAGATTTAAATGTTGATGTAACATTATAAAACTGACATCCATACAAAGGAGTTGGGACAGCAAGGAACAAGTGTTGCCATAGTCAAGAAATGTAATGAACTAGTTTATTTACACTACAAAGTGCTAAACTTCAGTTGGAGCTACAATTACAAAATTAAAAGCAGCACTGACATTTAAATTTTACATTTTAATGTTAAATAAAATTAAGTGTAAATTTTCTATAAGGTAGACCACAGAAAAACACAGGTTGGAGGCACCCGGGGGTCTCTGGTCCAACCCAGCTGGCAGCATAGCCAATGTCGCAAAGCCCCAAGACCCAAAATCTTCTCAGATGAGTGTCAGCTGTGGTGGAGCTACTTGAAAAAAATAACTTGTCTGAGCACCACTCACAGGGAGGCACGGGAACACCACGCTGTGTTCAAACCCATTTGGGACAGCACATACTCAGTGGGTTAAAAAAAAGAAATACAAAGCCAATGCAAGAGCGTTTCTGCACAGCAATTCCCAATTACCATGGAATAAGTTGTGCTAAGGTTGGGGGCAACATAGTTCAGCATTCCTCTTTCAAACTAGAAGCAGAAATTGCCTACTGAAGCCTGTATAATTAATTGGATGGAAACACAGCCTTTTTTCTTTTTCCTTTTTTTTTTTTTAAAAAAAAGGCTATTTGGACTTTTCATGCACTGTAACCCACTAAGCCAGGGAGGCAACAGAGCAGTGAAGATGAATGCAACCCTAGTGTTTTAGCACTGTTAATAGAAGTGCATAGATAGAGTTTCTGGGGAGAATTCAAAGAAAACCACACCTATAACAGAATAAAACAGCTAATCAGCAAAAGGACAAAGATGTCCAATTATTAAATAATTGGGGTAATAATAAACTTCAGGAATTAAATATATTTTTAAAGTATAAAACATTTAGATGAATCTTATACTTCAAGGTGAATGTAGTATCTTGTCTGCCTTTATTTTATATTTTTTTTGCTAAGCCTTGAGAAAGCTGCCACGACACCCCTGAAAACCCTTTGAAGGGAAGGAAGCTGACCTGACCAGTGCAGGGGCTGGAGCTGGGTGAGAAGGCTACTGCACAGCAATTAACCCAAGCAAAAATCCCTTTTCTCCCTTCTAGATCTTAGAAGAAATCTGCCAGAAAAACAACTGGGGACAGCCTGTTTACCAGCTCCACTCTGCAATTGGCCAAGACCAAAGACAGCTCTTCCTATACAAAATCACCATCCCTGCCCTCGCCAGCCAGAACCCTACTATGTACGTTACTATTTGAGGTTTTCTGGATTTTAGGATTTTTTTCTTTTAAATGGCATTTTATTTAGCATGTCTCCTCAAAATACAATTGCACAGGTCTCTATTTCCTTTTTTTTTAATATATATTAGGGAGAAAAACATCCACAAACTAAAATAGACTGATAGTGATGTCTTCCATGCTTGGTGCTCTCTCTCTGGTGGTGCAAAGACTACAGAAAGCCAGAAATAATCAGGCAAAAGGGTGCTATTTAGCACAAAAAAAAAAAAAAAGCATACGATAGCTCTTGTGGGAAAAAGAAAGCAACTTGAAGGAACATGCTGATAATTCGGCTCCAAATATGATTCTAAACATTTCTGACCTAAAACATTGTTTGCTGTGTATTTTAAAGAAAAACCCAGACTGCAGCACGCTTTCTTTTGGACTGAAAATGCACAACATGCTCTGAAAGGATGTTGTGTCCAAAATGAGATCCAGGGCTGATAAACTCAGCAAAGAAACCAGGCTACTATGAGAAGAATACTTTTGTAATGCATCAGCACAGTAAAATAATGTTTCCATTTGATATGTGGGATGATGCCATCTATGAGTGGATCAAAACATCTTGCAGAAAAGTCCTAGAGAAAAAAAAACAAGCTAACATTTTGCTGTACTCACAGACATCCCTTCACACCACCCAAACTCAGTGCCTATATCGATGAAGCCAAAACCTACGCAGCAGAATACACCCTTCAGACACTGGGGATTCCCATGGAAGGAGCAGAGGTGCCTCCTGCAGCGCCAGCTTTTCCAGGTATGGGAAGGTCTGTACAGCAAAGGTCTCCTGGAAAATTATTTTTCCTGCTGCTTCCTTGCGGGTGTCAAGAATGAACCCATTTTTGGCCACTGAGGGCAGACCTGCTTCCACACGCCTCTACCTTGACTTATGTGTATGACATCTTTATTGCCTATATAGTAATTTATCTCTGTATCAGGACTACCCAAATTACGGTGTACATACCATAGAGCAACTCAGGCTGGAGGCACCAGGGTGGGGGGTCTCTGGTCCAACCCTGCTCCCAGCTGGGTCAATGCCACAGATACAGCAGGTTGCTTGGGGCTGCGTCCAGGCGAGTTGGGGCAGTGTCCAAGAATGGGGATCCCCCACTACTCAGTGCCCCATCCCAGGTAGACACCTCCCCTCCACTCCTTCCAGTTTGTGGATGCCTCCCTTCAACTGGGAGCCCCAGACAGGATGCAGGATCCAGAACTGGAGTGCCCAGTGCCACATCTGGGATGAGTCCCCTCCCTGGACCTGCTGGCTGCGGTCTGGCCAATGCCACCCAGGATGCAGTAGATCTTCCTCATTGCAAAGATGCACAGTTGATTGGGAGGATCCATCCATCCTCCCCCAGCACCCCCAGCTCCTTTTGAACAAACACTTTTTATTTCATCTGCCAAAGCAATGATGCAACTGTGAAAGTTAGGATCTGATCCCAGCTCTCACAACCCCACTGGAAGGTTTTTTTTCCAGTTTGGGAATTCATACTCAACAACTCTTGCAACTGCCCAAAACAGCTTGGGAAATCATGGAAAACACAGGCTGGGAGCAGGAATCCAGCTTGCAGGCATTACATTTACTGCGCTCTCCAGCATGATGGTTATTCTGATGTAGTGGGAGCAACGCATGCCAAAATGCACATAAGGAATGCATTAGTCCGTACTACTGAGTTGTTTGGAGTATCTCAAGGATGGATTTAAAAAAGAAAAAAAAAAAAAAATCTATCCGGCTTCCTGCCACAGGAGTCCACAAAAGCCACAGAAAAATCAATTTGTCTGGGTTTGTGCAGGCTTCCGCAGCATGGAAACCAAATGGGCTCTTTACTGAATCCAGTCTCCACTTACTGCTTAATTATAATCTCTCCTTTTGCTTTCATCCACCCTTATTTATTTGTCTTGGAAACTCAACAAATTGACATACATTAAAGTTTTCACTTGCAACAACACTGGTCCTTGATCAGGGCTTGCTGAAGCCCAGCTCAGCTCAGGCCATGCCCAGGTAGCAGCTCATTTCTCTTATGATGGTGGCAGATATGCTTTAAATGACAGATTTCTCAATTCCTAGTCAAAATGTTGCACCTCGCTTTGCTGATGCAAAGAAAATACTTTGAGCAGCCACAATACTCAAATTATAGCAAATTTCTCATGTTTTCCCCTAAGGTAACATCTTCAACAAGACAATGTGCTGTCAGTTTTGCCCAATATCTCCATTCCCCCCACTGAGAGGACCTCAGCTCTGACTGACCTTGAGTTGATCCCATTGCCCAGCTGGTCGGTCAGAGATTTTGGACCCTGGGAGATGTAGTTTGGCAGCAGAGCCTGGTCCAGCAGAGCCAATGGGTACCCCAGCTGCTCTCCCCAAATTTGGGCTTTGTCTTAATTCTTGATTCTTTCACAACAAAATATTGTGGTCTGATCGACAAGCTGCTATACCCTGCTTTCAGAAAAACCAACCCCAAACAATGTTTGTTTTCCCAGTGATTCATTTTAAATCAGCAAAGCTAACATTTTCCCATGGAAAATTTTGAAGCGTTGAAACCACATTTTCCATTAGAAACTGATAGGAAAAAAAAATCCAGTTTACTAAATATTTTCTCCCTGATATTGCATAGAGGGAGTTTCCCTCCTCTCTAATGTGGCTGTCCTGAATTGCATGTATTTTGACTATGAAGGGTATATCAGAGCCATATTTTCTCTATGAAACCTGCCCAGATTTCCCCTATATTAACTCATTTTCTTGCCCTCCTTACGTCATGCATGGGAGGGCATGTACAGAGCACCATTAACACTCTCTTAGCTCAGAAATAATCAAAGCCTAAGGAAAAAATACTCAACAGAGAGGGGCATTTTTCAAGCAGTGTGTTTAACAAATAATAGGCGAGACAATGCATTAATTTCCCAGCTTTTTTTAATCACCTTTAACATGGAGAAAAAACATGCCAGAAATGACCTGTTTAATTTAACTAGATTATTCCCATTAACAAACTCATTGCTCCCTATGTCATTCCCATCGATAGCAAAGTCTTCCCATCAAAAACTATTAGGTGATGTTGAGTTTTGAACATCTTTTCATTAATCTGCATTTTTACCCTCCTTTTCCCTGCAGGTTATACCATTGCTAACGCAGCTGCCACTGTCACAGCTACTCAGCTCAAACAAGCAGTGACTATGGGACAAGATTTAGCGACATACGCAGCCTACGAAGCCTACCCTGCCTTCGCAGTTGCTGCACGCAGCGATGGCTATGGAGCATTTTAATCCTGTCTTTAATCAAGTTCCCTTAAATCGAGCACAGGCAGGAAAAAAATCTCAGTCTGGTAATTCTTACACCCTCATGATTTTAAACTAATCTGTCGCCTAAAGTTAGAATTTAGTCGGAGTTTCATTCTTGTAGTTCTTTAGTTTCATAAGAGGGTATTAGGGGGGAAAAGCAGAAATTAAAAAAAAAATCACTCAAAATCAGATTTTCACACTAGAAAGCAAAATCTCAGCCCAGAAAATGAGTCATTCTCAGGTATGTGTATATACATACATATATTTGTATATATATACACACACCATTGTGTGTGTGTTTACAAGCAACAACCTGTGCTGAAAACAGTTGGTCCCGTGGACATTGTGATGTGGGACCAGGGAAGGATGGTGTGTCTCCAGCAAGCCCCTCCATGCATCAGGAGTTCTCCTCCGTTCACCCCAAAATTTCTCAAGCCAGGCAGAGCAACGGGTAAAATGAAGGGCTGTCCCTTGGCCATGCAGAGGTCTCCAGTTTGCCTCTTACTGCCTCCGAGCATCCTGTGCCACCAGTGCTGTGGGGATGTGTTCAGGCATATCAAGCGGTTTTTTAATTCATTCTGGCACAGCCAAGGAAAAAAGACATTTATCATAAACGTGTCTGCCCAGCCTAACAAGCTAGTTTGCACGCTCTTGAATGTTAATTTGATTTTTAAAGCAGGAGGCAAGCATTCAGTAGAGTTTTCCTTCTTACTTTGCTACTTCCCAGCCATCCCTGCAAGTCACAAAACAGCAAATAGCAGCATATTTTTTCCACTTCCCATCAAACAGCACATTCACTAAAAGACAGGAAAACTTTTAGGACTATTAAGGTTGAGGACCAGAAAAGTGCTATTCATTAGGGCCAATTCTCTACTTAATTAGAGCACAAGAGCTCACAGCCATGGCCCAGTAATAACAGGCACCTCTACAGGAATGAAAGGATATACAAGGAACATTTTTGACAGGATGGAAAGAGCCCTGCCTGGCTATCAACACTGCTTTACACATTAAAGCAAGGCTGCTGGCTGCTGGGATTCTTGCAAATATTAATTTAGTGGAAGAGGATTCACGTCAATAGTAAAGGCATCTCTTGTTTTGGAGAGCACCGGTGTTGGTGTTGTGTTTGAACGCTTTGGGGATGCTGAGAGCATCCTTTGGTTTACAGCAGGAGGGCATTATCCATTTATTTTTGCCATCAGATTGAGGCAGGAGTAACAATGCTCTAGAGATATAGGAGAAACCCAGTGTTAGATAACTACAGCAGACATATTAATCCTATATAATATATCCTATACAGTAACGTACACTAAGAAAACTTGAATCTGCTCAGTCTAGGACCAAAAAAATCCCTTTTTGTGGGAGAATTTACAACCAGGTTGACAATGCCCATCAATTCCAACAGACCTGGCCCCAAATTTTTCATCTGGTCTAGATGATGTAATGTGGCACCATACAAGCCATTTCAAACGGAGCTTTTCCTGTGTATCCCCAAAGCTGTACAAAGCACGATGGTCTGTGACAAGGTGTTGACTACCAGGAGCTAAGTGTTTTCTATTCTCATGCTTCGGCTGATTCGATTTCACTAGGAATGGAACAAAAACACATAAGCTGTATAGTTTGCAGTTCTATTAGACCCTTTCTATTTATAAAGTAGCTCATTAGGGTGATCCTAAAGGTATTACAAGCCCTCTGTGGTTGCTGTTTGGCACGCTTGGCTTCGCAGAAAATGACAAACCTGTTCACAGAGGGCAAAATAACCGAGAGTGTTAGGGGTATTGTGGCTTTATTTTCTTTTCTGTCTATGTCTTTTAAGTCGTGTTTGACTGCCAACGAGTAACATATCCACGCGCATCTCTCTCTCTAAAAGACTACCGTTGGCAGAAAGTGTTTCTCACTTTCCATGTTCAGTAACTTTAGTCTGTTTTTTCAGCTATTTATATAAGTTCAGAAAGATGTCAAAGGGCAAGAAGCAGTATTAAAAAGTGTGTGCATGAAGCACTTATTTTTGTACGCGTAGTACAATATTTGTATAGAGTTTTAACACTTTGAAGTGTAGTGAAAAATCACACTATCCATTTACTGGAGGACAATCATGTATGTTTAAACAGAATGAAGTGAAAATGGCATCTCAATCATCCGTTGCAAGGAAATTATAACTGGGATTAAATTCTGTGAAGCAAGTCTGTAATTCTAGAGTAATTCAAGGACATTAACTGGACTTTGAAATATCATTAAAGCTTTTTAAACCAACATACATGTCTCACTCCTTTTATAGCCCAAGTTTCACCTGAAAGGGTCATCCCATGCATGGCAAATAAGAGCACACTTTGCTTTGTAGGGATTGATTTGAAGTCAGACAGGCAAGGTCACAAGCTGCTCGGCAATGCCAAGAGCATTTTCAACATGCACTTCAGTGACACTTGGCATGCACATGCAGCAGAAAATCAGCAGTATTATATTCCTGCACTTTTAAGTAAAAAATCAAGGGGTTAGGATTTTTTTCCACCACCTCTTTGGCCAATATTTATTTATCTGTCAACGCTGCAGGAATCACTTTTGCTATAAATTTATTACAGAGGTAATACCTTTGTTCCTTACCTGATCCCAAGGGAGATGTCTTGGGGGCGATATTGATAGCAAGACAGCAACATGCAAAAATAAGGGGATAGATGGAGCAATACATGATTTAAGGCTGTGAGGGATTGGTCCCACCTTGGGAAGAACCTGTTGCCAGGTCACCGATAGGTAAATCAGCTACAGCCCTGGTCATTTTAAGAAGATGAGGACCTCCTACTTGGAAGACCATCATAGTTAAATGACTGAGCAATAGCAATTCCTGCTTCCATGCCCAGTACAAGGGGTTCTGTTTTTGCACCTTTCCAGAGTGATCTTGAGCCCAAGAAATGGGGGGGAGATCTGGTACCCTGCTGCTGATAGCACACAGCACTCAACCAAAGGCCTCCCTACCAAGCCAAAAGAGATTTCACCAAAATAGCATGACAATGTAAGTCTGTTCTTACAGAATTACAAAGAGGTCAGCTGTATTCTGGGCTTTAGCAAGAACAGCAGCTCTGCCAGCTCTATTATTTTACCTCATTAGCTTTTCCTGATGTCCTGCTTTCATTTTCTTTGAAATCAGGGCAATGGCAGAATTCACTTTTGTGCTTCAACGTTTCCCCTCTCGGAGAACTGAGATTCCCTCTTTGCTCAGCAGCAGCTGGCTGATCAATTTTGGAGAGCAAGAATGATTTTTCAAGAAATCTCAAACTCACAACCCAATTTAAAAAACATTATTTCCCATTTGTAAAGATGTGGGTTCCCAGTGGATAGCAAGACAAAGCCAAAAACCATGTCCATCCTCCATGAATAAGTCTAAGACATGTTTGAGCCGTAAGTGATGAAAAGATCAATGGCCTAGAAAAAACAGCAGATGGCCACGTTTGGCTGCTTGCAGGGCAGGAGGTACAAAACCTGCATTTTTCTTCTCCCTTCTTCCAGCCAGCCCTTTCCTGGAGGTCTCTACAGCAGAGGGCCTCACATATGAGGTGCAAAGCAAGAATAAAACATGTCCGAGGATTACACAACAGCTCCGCCTTTGGAGCTGGATAGACCCTGAAACATCCCACCAGGAAACTATCATCTCCCATGTCCCACTGAAACCCCCTCTAGAATTCCATGGGACAAGGCCTCCAGTGACTTTCAAGGGGAGCTGCTTTATCTTTGAGCTTGCATGGCTCCCGTTTCCCACTAGCCCAGCTAAATCTCCCATAGACCATCTCATCTCCCCATCACATACCTACCTGGATTTCCCTTTTTTGGGAAAAACATAAACCCTTTGAAGGGTGTCATTCCAGTCAGGGACCACAAATCACTGCTGTTCACTAGCTCCCTGGGAGCAGCCTGGCCCTGATGCTGCTCATGGTACTCTCATGGGATGCTCCTTTCTTTCAAGGGCTGGAAATTATTGTGTCCCCCCAAAACCTTGGTCTCAGCTAAAACTGCAATTCTCAGCTGCCCTTTGTTAAGTGCTGGTGGGGGGCTTAGCCCCTACCCACCAACCCCTCTCCTTCAGGGGGTGCTTGGGGTAGGCTGCTCTCTCCCTGGAGAGATGCCCTGCCACCTCAAACTCCTCTCCATGCCCAGAGACTTGTCCTGGCCTGGCTCCAGCTACCTACAGGAGATGGAGACTGTGCATGTCCAGATTCAGGACTGGTTAAGGGAAACACTGGAAGAGTGATGTTCCTTGGTCCCCAGACCCACCGCATGCATATGCAGCCTCAGTTGTGAAGATGTTAAAAAGCAGATAGCCACTGGTGGACCCATAGATAGGTTGCACACAAACATCCTCTGTGGGATGCATGCAAACAGCACCAGACAACCACAGGTTCACACAGACCCTAAAAGCCTGCATCAAAGCCCAGAGACAGCAGAGGGATTCTCCCCTTTCCCCCCAGTGCCTCGGGTCAGATCCTAATTTAGTATCTCTTCTGCAGCTCCAAATACTGTCAGTAAATTCGGGAGGGATAAGATGTTGTGCAGGAGGAAAGCTGCGGCATGGTCAAGTTTTGCAAAGGAGCTCTGCGAGGCAGCTCAGCCTGCGGACACAAACAAGTTTCCCAAGTTCATACTAGTTTATGTCCCACGATAAAAAAAAAAAAAAAAAAGGCAGAGTTTTGCTCTCCTCCCGAGCACGTACGCAAGGCACAAATAGCTATACATTGAAGGAGAGCAGCCCAAGAGAGGGAAGAGCAACTGTGATGAGTAATGCTATATTTAACAATTGGCAAGTTGCCCAAATTCCTGAAAAATTTTTCTAGGCTTTGGCTCTGTTCAGCGGTAAGCTTGTTCTCGTGTAAAACAGCACTGGCACCTAGTGGCTGCTGGATTCAACCACAGCACCCCGAAACGGTGTGCAGGTAGGAGGGAAGAGCTATTTGTCACTGTATGCCAACAGTAGATGAGAGCCACAATGTTATTAAAGAGCAAATAAAACAAAGGACTTCTCTCAACAGCCTTTCTCACACTGCGGTGCTCGGAGCTGCTGAATTTTGTAGACACAAAAAATTACAAAAAGTTCCAAAAAACTCCCTAAAAACTTCAAAAAGCCTGTGCCCACTGGTGACAAATAAATAAATAAGCCTGCTACAAGGTGTTTCACAAGGGGACCTGCTCTGGGGCACCAGTGG
This sequence comes from Pygoscelis adeliae, assembly GCF_000699105.1. Classification (NCBI taxonomy): domain Eukaryota; kingdom Metazoa; phylum Chordata; class Aves; order Sphenisciformes; family Spheniscidae; genus Pygoscelis; species Pygoscelis adeliae. Next base: position 1,469,174 of record NW_008825613.1, read on the forward strand.
AACTCTCCAGATGATACCCTAATTCTGGCTATCAACAACTCTTCTCCCATGAGAAACACCAGCCTCCTAAAAACTCCCTTTTGGGGTCAGATGCTCACATTTTAGAGGGTAAATCTTAACCATGAGCATTTTAACTGTGCAATTCAATTTTGCTTGCATAAACATGTTCAGTACAAGCACTACTAAAAAAAAGATCTACAGTTAGTGTAATGCAATAATACAAACAAAATTATCTGAAACAATCAAATAAAACATCTCAGTCTTGCCTGAGAAAAAATGAACCACTATTTCCTTTTTCCCAATGTATTTCTTTTAGGAAAACAGGAGCACTCCCATGCAATTTATTCTAGTTTACACAGTGTAAGAAAAACAACAAGGAGAGAGAGAGTGATTGTTATACTGGGATTCATTAGGCAGCACCATTTTCAGACCAGAAAACAGCTCCTGTGTTTCATAAAGATGATCTGACCCTGTTTTAAGGGGCTGCGATGTATTTTACCATGCACGGTCCTGCATGAAAACATGAGCAAAGTGGGAGAAAACTTTGCAGGAAACTTTCTGGACCATTTTGCAACTTGAGCATTGCTGCACTGACCAAGCCTGTCCCATGGCACAGTGGGATGCTGGAGCAGTGTCCTCTGCTGCTGCCTGTATCGCGCAGACATCACCACTGCCATCAGAGCGATTTTGCCGATGAGAGCAGGGCGGACAGGCCGGCTGAGTGAGTTATTAGGAAAGGACATTAAGAGCATCATCAGGGATTTGATTCCCAGTGTTGTTCTCTTTCCTGACTCAGTATTTCAATTGCTTTGAGCTCCTCCGGATGGGGATCTCTGAGACTGATTGCAGCTGGTTTAAAATGAATAATTCATTCTCTCCTACTGATTTTAAAGAGAGGGAAAATTATCTCACTGACGATTCTCTGAAGAATTAAAGAGATTGCATACAAAATTGGTACGCGTTGTTGGAGCTCATTAAACATTTACAATTGTTTAGCTGCAAGACACTACAAGAATCCTAAATCCAGATCTGAAAGGCATATTTTCTTCTCCTTGTGGTCCACTTACAGGGGCTGGAAGAGACTTGAGGACTGCGGAGCCATCCCCGCTTAAGGCACCCCATGGCAGCACTGGTGGGAGGCACCTCAGGAGGGACTTGCCACCAGCACTGGGCCAAGGTGGTCATGGCTTTGTCCAGCCAGCTCCTGAAACCTCCAGGAGAAAATCCTCTACCTTCCTGGGGACCTTTCTGTGTTGAAACCCTTTCAGCCAACAGGTTTTGGGACTGTCCTTCTGATCCTTCAATGGTATCTTAATTCTGTGCTTTGATGAAACCCTCCACTGATCTTTCACGTGGGTTGGAAGGGCACCATGAGCCCTTCTGGTGACCTACCGTAGGTGATTCAGGCTTTAGCCATCGGCTCTGGGCAGCCCTTCATCCAGCCAGAGCCTGCTCACCTTGTGTTCTTCCTGTTGCTAAAATGAAGCAGGCTAAGGTTTGTTCAGAACTGTCTCACCCATAGTTTTAATTCATAAGTTCAATTCTTACTGATTTCCATCTGCAGTACCTGAAATATAAACTTATTGCAATGAAATCCAACCCTGCTCTGGTTGGACATCAGTCACCTTTTGCTAGCAGCTGCAGGTTCTCCTTCATCAACAGGTCCCTCCCAAAATCTTCATCCTGCGTATGCCCCTGGTGTAACCCCAGTGCCCTCCCGTGACACCCTCCTATTGAAACAACCTCTGGCACATGTAAGCATCCTTATTTTTGATCTTTTTGATGTGTCCCAAAGTGATATTTAGAGGTTAAAATGCCATCTGCTGCCCTGTGCTGTGGTCGGATGGCTGGGCAGGAGCTTAGCACAAGGACAGCAAGAGTGGACAAAGTCAGCCCCAAAGTCTTTCTCACCCAGCATCCTGCCTCTGGACCATGCCACAGATGCATGATGTCTTCAGGTCATAAAATCAGAGCAAACATATGTAGTCCTTCCAGGGACTTGGTGGCCTCCAGCCCATCTGTAGTTTCTTGGGCCACTTGTAATTATTTGAGAGCTTTCAGAGGGCTTCTCTTCCAAAAACTTGCCCAGCATCCCCTTGAAATGACACAAACCTACATGTGGTGGGCAGCACTGAGCCCACCTGGCACACTGGTCAGTTCAGAAGTGACTTTTGTGAAAGAGAATAACACAGTCTAGCAGGAAAAAACTTCCAACTGCTTCAATATTTTATTTTGCAAGTGACTGACCTTCCTTTCGTTACTCAAGACTTCTGAGGTAGGACCCAATACAGGCACTCTCATCAGGCACCTGTGAAACCGAGGCCACTGATTTATGGACAACTACGTGCAATTCACTTCATATGACACTGTTGCCTCACTACCACCCGTAATGTATGGTGGCTTTTAACTCAGAGAATGAATCCTCCAAATGCCCTAAACCAGAATGATTAAATGAAATAATATTCAAACCTTTCTGACGAGTATCTATCCTGTTTATCCCTTTACCATCCTAAAAGGTCAGCTTTGCACTTCAAGCACGATTGAGGAGTCTTCTCTT
>NW_008825613.1:1471740-1476949 GCF_000699105.1 Pygoscelis adeliae
CTTTGTGAATTCAGCAGCTCTTTCCAGTTTTATGGACTGGGCTCAAATTTATGGACTATTTTATGGCCTGGATTAGCTCCTGCTATGCACTAATTCTCTCCAAGAGAGCCTATTCACAATCAATAAGCACTTGTTTAATGACTAAATAAAAACACTTACATCTTTGATTACAACAAGAATCAACTGCAACGGGATCTGGCCAGGATGGGAACTGCTTGAATGAGAATACATTGGACTAGTGAGACTGAATTGCAGGTAAAAGTCAAAACTTTGCAGGAAGTCAAGCTTTGCACAGCAAAGGATGACTAGTAGCACTCAAGGGACAGCAATGATGTATAGAGTCATGTATGCCACAAAAAACCTCCCAGGCGTGCATTGTGAACATCGCAGGTATCAAATCTACAGCTCAAAACAAACAATTCCTTTAATGAACAAGATCACCTACAGAGCTGTGATTTCAAACACTGAAGATGTGCCTTCAAATGGAATAGAGACAGCATGACTGTTAGACAGTTTTTTCTTGTAGTGCCCGAAATACCGTATCCTGTAGGCACCCGGCTCTGTGCCATGAGGGATGTGCCATTCAATAGTCACATTGCTCCGACCATGTAATCCTTTGGTCCAGTAAAACCTAGCAAACAAACCAAAAACTGCAGTCAGCAAGAAAATCCACATTTCATTTGTTTTAATATCCCAAGAGCTCACTAAGTGGATGTCTTGGTTTCAGCTGGGATAGAGTTAATTTCCTTCCTAGTAGCTGGTACAGTGCTGTGTTTTGGATTTAGAATGAGAACGATGTTGATAACACACTGATGTTTTAGTTGTTGCTCAGTAGTGCTTACACCAGCCAAGGACTCTTCAGCTTCCCATGCTCTACCGACTGAGAAGGCTGGAGGTGCACAAGAAGCTGGGAGGGGGCACAGCCAGGACAGCTGACCCAAACTGCCAAAGGGACATTCCATACAATGTGACGTCATGCTCAGTATATACACTGGGGGAAAGCTGGCTGGGGGGGCTGCTGCTGGGGCACTGGCTGGGCCTTGGTCGGTGGGTGGTGAGCAATTGCATCGTGCATCACTTGCTTTGTATATTCTATTATTATTATTATTATTATTACTACTACTACTACTACTACTACTACTACTACTACTACTACTGTTTTACTTTATTTTATTTCCAGCATTAAACTGTTTTTATCTCAATCCACGAGTTTTCTCACTTTTACTCTTCTGATTCTCTCCCCCATCCCACCAGGGTGGGAGAGTGAGCGAGCGGCTGTGTGGTGCTCTGTTGCCAGCTGGGGTTAAATCACAACAGTGGAATGAGATGAATGCACTCCAATTAGGTATATTTTAAGAGCTTCTTTTAACCTTTCCTCATATATTTAGGCTATCAGAGCAGCAACCAACAAGCCCACACAAAACCCGGCAGGGCTGAAAAATATTTGATAACATGGAAAAACAAGTCAGTGATCCTTTTTGCAGATGAAGAATATTTCTACCAACATGTTCTTACATTCCAAACTCCGTATCATAACCCCATACAACATTACCTCTGTGAGCAATATTTGTCAGCTTAGTCCTCCCTGCGTGGGGGGAATGCTGAACCAAGAGGGTGAGTATTCATTGAAGTTCACAAGCAAAATCTATCATAATTGAGCTCATGGCTTCTGGCACCCATTTCCATATCAGATTCCCATTTTCTTCTGCAGACTCCTTGTGCAAAACAACTTCTGCTCAACCTCAAAACTCTATAGACAGCCACACATCATCTGGGGGTGAGGGATTTTTCAGCCGGCCGTGATGGAGCACTTCTTGGGGAGATGAAGAAGATTAACTTGCTCTTCTTTTGATACTGCCAATGAGGGGCACTGCTGGATATCCCCCTAATTGTATCCAGGCCAGACATGACAGTTATCAAGTCCCTCTGAGATAGCACCCCCATTTCAGGGCTTTAACTAAAGGAAGCAGATGAACAAAATATGTTGATTCATTGGCAATGGTAATAAAAAGTTTCCCCATACCACTCTTACTGAGAAGATTGAAATAAGTATTTACAGACATGACTGGGCAAAAAACAGTGAATGATGGGGGAGATTTGGCTTGGTAAACAGAGACCACAGGCTGACACAGGGCCCATGTATCTGCCTGGTTGCTTTTGTCCAAGGTTTTGGCTGTGGATTGTACTGGCTTGTTTTGGGACAAAGGCAATGTTGTCTTGGGAGATGACAGCAGGGTGACAGCACAAGGCCTGAAGTGGTGGGGGATCTCTATCCTTGCGGACCACCCCGACTCGCCTGGACATGGCCCCAAGCAACCTGCTATAGCTGTGACGTTGGCCCTGTTGGGAGCAGGGTTGGACCAGAGACCTGCAGCCTGAGCCTGGCTGTAATGCTGTGACCTAAAAAATGCTGCTGTGATAGATCTATGCCACCACCCAGCCTCCTCCCCATCCTGCCCTCCAGGCTCGGTGAACCAGAACCACCGCTCTGGGACTCAGGAACGGGAACATAGCTCAGATGCCACCTGGGAAGAGGCTTCTCACCGATGAGCTCACAGGGCTTTAACCATGTCTTATCCCTGTTGGCTGTTTGCTAAAGGCAGGGCCAGGCAAATTCCTGCCTGTAGCTCAGCCCCTCCTCCTAAACAGTCCCAAGAAAGCAATTTCTGCCCCAATGGCAGATGCAGGGTGGTGCCAAACACTTCTCTACTGCAAACACCAAGACAGCATCCAGCAGAAGGGCAAGTCTGCACTGAGTTTGTCCCTGCTGCAATGGCAAGCGCAGGACAAAGGGCAGATAACAGCTATCTCCTTCCCTGAAAGATGCACCTTCTTTAAGTAAACGTTCATATCTTTTGACCCCTGAAAATACGCATTTTACAAATGCAGCTATAAGCTATTTAACACTTTGCAACACTAAGCTAACAAATAATGCATTCCCTTGTGCTACTCTCCTATTGCAATGTCAGCACATTCAATGGTATTGAACTTTAGTTTTTCCTGTTCTAAAAAAAACACAGTCTGACTCCACTAATATCTACTAAAAATGTTTGATGCTTCTTGTCCCCATTGCCTTAATTACTGACATTTCAAGATTAATACACTGACATTGTAAAAAGTGACTTGTTTTCATCTTAACAGAATCATTTCCCCTTTCTTGTGGTGTTTGGTACTTTCCTGGGGCACCAGGAAAGGAGACATTACTGTCTGCATTGGTTTGCCCTCTGGCCAGCCCCTTTGGGGCTATATGAAAAGGCCAAACAGCTCCTCTTCCTTATCAGCAGAAGTATTTAAGCATCGTTCAGAGATCCAAGGTCTGACCTTTCTCAGGAAGGAAAATAAGTTGTCTAGATTCCCATCTTTCCAGCATCATGGCAGCACATTCTTCAAGTTTTTCAGTTTTATATGTTTTTCATCTTCTCGACTGACATGTTATTAAACATTTTCAGTGTTCCTGGCCAAGATTTGGGGAAATCTGTTGGGTTTTTGGAAGAGAAGGGAAGAAGGCAGGGCAACATATATGGGTGATAAAATGCCATCATTTCCCTTACACAGGTAGGAAACTTGACTGGAAAGGGTGCCATCAATGAGAGAGATAAGGTAACATAGTGCAAGTGTTAAAACAGAGGGCAAGCACTTAGAAATACAGAGTTCCAAGTGCAGGTAGGAATACATCTTTCACACTGGGACAGCTGGAGTCCTGGCTACCGGATTAGGTTTAGAAAGCAGCTGGTTGCACTTGGGCAGAGAGAATTATGCCCTGTCAAATGCTCATCATAAATCCAGAGAAAGACTTTCCCGATGAAGCCAAGCTTTTGGAAATATTGCCTCTCTGACTTCAGACATTGTGTGTTTCCACTGGGACATTGCAAGGTCAGAAGACCCCAAGACAGATGTTTTTCAGGGTCCAGTTTCTCACAGATAGGTTGCAGAGGCAGGTGGGAAAATGACTGGTTTTATTCAAACAGGGAGTAACTTGAAATCGGATGGTTTGACAAAAGATGCCTTCGGTATTCCTATTTTGTGTGCTGACTTCTGGTATAGCTCTGGAAAGGTGACACCAGCTTTGCTGCCTAGTGGATATTTTTCCTTAAGACTGACATCTCTAACTTCACTTTTTTACAGGCTTTTTTTAAATTGTTGACTGTTTCTACTTCATGATGCACAGCAAAGCTGGCTGTTTTTTCCCTATGAAAACCCTACTGCAGTAAACCTCTCATATTTTCTATTTGGTATCCTATTCATCAGAACGGTACGGCAGATGGATGGATGTAGGTTATGAACAAGTTGGACCATGAACCTTCTGTAATTCTTGTTCTTCCTTCTACCTTTCCCAAACTTATAAGCCTCCATTGCAGAAGCTAGACCCAAGGGGAAGACCAACTGTCGTGGTCTTGACAAATTAACCACCCAAACATGGACCGATCCGTCCCCAGAGAGCATCATCAGCAGAGCAAGACCAGCCTATGGTTGGGAGCTCTGAAATGAAGCCCTTCAGGTTAAACTGAAATTATTCCGTGGAGTCTGTGGAACAGTGAAACCTGGTCAGGGCACCCACCTGGTGTCCCAGGAGGCATCGTTCTGTACCACGTGCCAGCTGTCTGAAGTGCTGGCGTATCTCTCCACCATCAGGAAGTTGTGTTCAGTCTGGAATAAAAATAACAGTTAGCCAGACACTGAAGGAACAGGCATGTCCCTACTTTTCTGTGTCACTTTAAACTGGAGAAGGAACTATGCTTCTGTGTGCTTTACTGGCAAATGTGGTAATTACTAGCAAAAATGCTTATATTTCACTGCCAAAGCACAAATTTAAGCTAATAAATGATGCAGAGAATGAATAAAGAACTTGATCATTAGAAAGAGAATGGACAGGTGAGGTATTTGCTATCAATGTCTATGCAAGATGAGTGATGGGATGAATTAAGTACTTTTCTAATTTTCTTTGTTTTATTAAAATAATGCACGGGGCTGATAGCATGGAGACTAGAGACCATGATCGCTATGACTGGATGACACTGGATACTGACCAAGAAAGAGTGCCTGGCCTAACGCACAACATGGGTGCCTTCGACTTCAACAGTATGAAGAGATCATGGATGGTCCGTATCTGAGCAAATTAAGGACTTTGCCCCAAAAGCATTCTGGTGGTGTGAATTCCCAAAGCACACGCTAAAGGGAGAAACTATCTTCTTCTGAACTCCCAGCAAAG
>NW_008825613.1:1476993-1486638 GCF_000699105.1 Pygoscelis adeliae
TGCTGAAACCTGAACGTCAAAGATTAAAATGCATCAGGCAGAGAAAGTAACTAAATATTCACTAATCCTGAACATCCCCAATTCCAGTGTCATTGTGTCATATTTACCGCATTCTCTGCAGAGTTCCTGGGGTTCGCACCTACAAAAGTTACTTCAGCAACTTCTCTCTGTGGGGGAAATTGAGATTTATATTAAGGACTGAGCAGCATATTGCACATTAAGAACATCCTTTGAAGCTGCCATATAAGTTTTTTAGTGGTTTGGTTGTTTTTTTGTGTTTTTTTGGTTTTGCTTTTTTTAAAAAATTATTTATAATTTCACTTGTTGCAATAACAATGGATGATTTATACTGTGAACTGGTATTCTGTGCCTTGCCATTCCACTTGTCCTGCCTGTGGGATAAACTCCACCATAGCACATAAGATTTCTATGTAAAAGAGGGAGGGAAATAGGTGAGATTTTTAGGAATGCCTCCCTGCCTTCTTCCTACCTTACTGCTGGAGACAGCAATGAGATGAAAGTCCTTGCTCTGAACACCTTATCCAAATTTTGAGCATTGAAAACTGAACCCTTTCTGACATTTCATTTACATTCCATACCAGAGGCATTAAAGGTGACCTGATTTCTGCTTGTGAAGAAATCACTGTACAATATTTGCCTATTTAATCATCAACTGTTATTTCATGTCAAAGCAGAAGGGGAAATCTTCTTCATGTTGAATAAAGGGCTTTTATTTTCCCCTTCACTCACCCATTTTAATCATGCTCAGTACAACAACATTGGCATGAAAACACTCTGTCTCTGCCTTTTCAACCATGCCCACTAAGAGCACTGAGACCTTTTTGGTCTGAGAGCACCATGACCCTTTAGAAAACACAGACTTTTTTGGATGAGGGGTAAGAATGTAAAGACAATTTCCTGAACAGGTTTTAGCAAATTCTTGAAGCTCTCACCACTCGATACTGTTGTCTCACTTCTTGTAGCACATCCCCAAATGTCTTATTTGCCGGCACGCGATCAGCAGTGAGAGGAGGCACCAAGGTCACGTTATGTATATTGAAAACTGGGGGCTCTGGACCACGTGGCAAATCCTGAACTGTATTCTGGGAGAGGGAAGATGTGCTTGTTATCATACATATAGATAACCGGTATCTCCCTGATGAATCATATCACTGCTGTGGCTTTTTATCCAAGTACATTGCTTACATAGATTTTAAGAACAAGGGCAATAAAGTGAGCGTAAAAAAAACCAAGAGGATTTTCATCTGTGCTCTGCATGCAGAAACAATCCCCGCAGGTCACCCGCTGCCCTGTTGCTGAGGTACCCCAAATCCACCTGCCAGAATATCCCACGACTTCAGGAGGCAGTGCCTGCCCACCGGTGCTGCACGTTCACATGGTCCACAGATACAATGGTAATGAACATTGCCATGTACAGCAGAAATGTAGCAGATTTTTCTTCCTCTTGGTAGAAAAGCAGCAACTTCAGGCCATGCTGAAAGATTGGAGGTACCAAACTTTGAACTGAAAACCCCCCAGAATTTCTCAAGTGGCATGAGACCCCCATTACAGGAATTATTTTCATACCACATGAGAATTTCTTAAAGCAGTTTCTTATGAGAAAAGAGAGGGTAGCAATCATGCAACCTCACTGAGGAACAAATATAGCCATCACCATTTACAGGATTTAAATGTCTCTAGCAGCATGTGGCATATAGAAAGTTTTGATTACCGTAGCAATAGCCCTTGCAAGTCCTCTGTACAGTTGAACATAAGCAGAAAGGGTGTGCGGCCCATAAATAGTCGATGCAGCCTCATATCTTTGAACCTAACAAAGGACAAATTTGGAAAAGGAGGGTTTGAAGGACTCTTGAGCAGTTTATACAGCTCATCCTACTGTGCCAAGACCAGACCAGCACTATACCTGCGGGGTTTTATTTACTTCCTTACTGCTAGGGAGACAGCCCAGCAACTTGCCTAAGTATTTCTGCTGCAATTTCAGGTTACTCTTCACTCTCCAATCCATCCCAAACAGGGAGGACCGGTTGTCACTCCTCCAATTATCACAGCTCTTTTACTCTTTTAAAGGCTTATGATGTAGGTCATCTCCTCTCCAACTTTTTGGGTTGGACAACCCCAGTTCTTCCAACGTTCCCTCCCAGTTTAGGGTTTCTAAACCCAAGGAGTCTATCCAATGGTCCACATCTTCCTCAAAGCACAGCATCTACCATGCCTTGTGGGGACCCTTAAAACTGGGTCTTGCAAGCTGTATTGTGGTCTTTTCCACAGCAACATGGCACTGCAATTCATGTTCACCTTACAACCCTACAGCTCCAAATCTTTCTTCTGGCAATTTTGCCACTTTATGAAGATAATTTCTAATTCATCCAAGTCATCAGGAGATTACTAAACCAGACCTGAACTCACAGGAGCTCCCTTCAGTACGTCTGACTATTTCCATATTAAATCATCCATACGTACTCTCTAGCTATGGTCAGGAAACCACATTGGCCCTTGGACCATGTTGTCTAAGTCAGAATAAACAAGGAGGTCTCGTGATTTCTGCCACAGATTCTTCAGCTTTTTGTGGCAAAGGAAAAGTATTCTAAATGTACATAATTTCACATGAATTATCATCCCATATAGCCAAAAGCCGAACTCAGTTAAACATGTTCAATCCACAGTTTTAACATTTACCTGGTATTCTTCATAGGTGGTAATGTAATGGGTGTAGACATTGCACAGACCTGCAATTACAACATCCATTCTTGGTGTACCATGATAATCAAATTCCTAAGAAAGGAAATAAATCACTTATCTTGTAACAACTGCTTAATGCACAATTATACTGTTGTTGTTGTTACTATTATTTACCAGGACAGAGTTACAGTGGGGAGGGGTCGATGTTCAGGAATGCAATCCTACAAGTGTAATTTACCTTTATTAATGCTTCATATTCACTCCCCCCCCCCAAAAAAAAAAAGAGGAGAAATGACCTCATACTCCAGTAAATTCAATAAATATAGGGGGTTTTTTGAAGCAGATGTCTGTATACTCCTAAAAAAATTGGTGATATAACTATGTGAGACAGGCTCAGTGAGTTGTGGAGACAGCATCTGAGATTAAGATGGCATTTAGGCTGCAGCTGAGAATAGGATGTATCAATCATGAAAATGGAAAAAATACATTTGCCATTTTTTTGCAATTGTTCTCGTGTTGCAAAATCCTGGTAGGGATATTAAGGAACTAAAACCCTCGATCCCAGAGACAAAACTCCTGCTAGCATCAGTTATGCCTGAATCCCAGTTAAATTAGCTTGTGTTGGCTTAATGGATAGAAACTGGATCAGTTTGCTTCTTTTGGGGGGGATATTCATTTCTCATGCATGTCAGCAAGCACATGCAAAATGTATATCTGAAGCAATTGTCAGAAGGAAACATCTGTGAGACACGAGTCCCATGACCCCAGCTAGGACGAGACAAGGGAAAAAACAGAAGGATCAAGAAATATGAAGTTCTAGGTATGCTGTGCTCTGAAGAAACCTCTTCCTCAGCAACTTACTCTTTTAACAGCTTCCCGTAGCCTGCGTCCAGACATGGTCCTAGGGGCATTAAGGGAACAATATCAGTCTCCAGAAATGCAGGGAGCTAAAGCAGGAATCGCTGGTTGGACACACAGCAGACCACCAGAAATTCACATAGCACTTGCAGCACTGCTCAGCATCCCTTAAGGCTTCTCTGTGATGAGCTCAACCAAAACACCTCAAAACATTTCACATACAGCATCACAGCCAGGGTGAGGCTGGAGGCACCCCAGGGTGGGGTGGGGTAGAAAAAAAAGGTGCTAGAAATAAATCATTATCCTGTTCAGATTTTCACCATTGTAACATCAACAATCAGTCCAATTCATCATTATGGTGTTTGTGGTGTGAAAAAAAATCTAAGTTAACAGGTTCCTTTAGTTTCATTGAAACTGCATTTTGCAATGAACAGTTAAAATTATTTAGGAAGCTTGTTTGCATCTCATTCATTCCCATAGCTAGTTTACAGAACGGAGAAGAAAATGGAAAACCCCAGGTAACCAGAGGAGACAGTATACAAGAAGGTACATGCAGTGGACATATATGTATAGTGCCTGCACAGCTATCATATATTTGGGACAATTTTCAGCCTACACCCCCTTTCTACCTGCATGCAGAAGTATTGCAGGTAGTTTGAATGAAACGCTGCCGGCTGCAATACGTAGAAGACCAAAGAAACACATACGTGAACTCTCCAGGAACAGCAACGATTGCCAGCGATCCAATGACAGCAATCTGAACATCCACAATGTCAGGGTGCCATGGGTGAGGCCAAGTCATCTGAGGTGAAAAAAAAGTGGATATGACTATTGTAGGATAGTAGCAAAAAAAGATAGCTGAAATGTTTTCCTTCCTACAGTCATAAATCAGGCAAATAATTTTACTTTGTAGACAGGCACATGAGAAAGTGTTTTACCTCCACATGTACAGCAAGTTGTCTGCCCATAACAGACAGATAAAGCACATGTAAATTCTATGGGTAAGGCAAAAAAAAAAGGTGTTGCCAGAGGGGTAGCTTAAAGCAAAGCGGGTAAATAAGGTCAGGGTAGCACCTAGAAACCCCTCACCTGCATGGGAAAAGGATAGTGTTAGGATCAATAAGGTTGATCATCGGACCAGGAGAGCAAAAGTGAATGAGTGAAATCAGAGAGCCCAATGGCGATGTGAAATGAGAGTTATCTCCTTGTTAGCTGAGCAAATGCACCGTCAGTTGTGATGCAGAGGGATAGTTTCTAAGTCACCCAGAGGGTAATGCTCAGGAAACCCTTGACCTAGCCCTGACTTCAAACTGCCCCTTAGCAGGGACCACACCATACTCAGACTCAGCACCATTGCAGCAGCCAAAATACACACTACAGCAGCATTTCCTCACAAAAAAAAAAAAAAAAGCTAGATAAAAATGAAAAAGCTTGTTAAAAAGAAATTAAGAACAAGAGCTCAAGGGTGGCATGGCTCCAGCAAGTGAAATGCAAAATCCCACTCCAGCAAGCCAAAATTATTTCTGAGGAGTAATTTACTGAGGGCAAAACATGAATGACAACACCTTGTGAAGCACATCAGAAGCAGGAGGCCTGCCAGAGCATCCATAAAAGGATGCTCAAAAGGTGATAAAGTTGTAAGAATAAAGTGTAATTTACTCTCAGTAACACCATTCTGGGTGGAGGACGTGGGGTGGGAGGGGGGTCTGCGCTGGGACCTCTTTTTATGAGAGATGAGATGAGGAGCTGGTTGAACACAAAGTGACACTAGAAAAGTTTTTAAAGAGACTGATGAAAGGAATAACAACGAATCTCCTCATCCAGGTGGCATCCTCTAAGTGCTCTAAAGGACCTTGGACGTGATCCTGCTCCACTACAGTGCATTTGCCTTAACGCCAAGGGAACAGCAGGTGGAAAATGGGGCATCAATTTTCTTTTAAAGTTGTAAGTAGGATTTTGAGAAAGTTCAGTAAGAACAAACACCAAGTCCTGCCAAGGACAGAGCAGCCCCGAGCATGGGGATGGGCTGGGACCAACAGGGCAGCAGCTCTGCAGAAGCTGGCCCTAAGAAATAGCCGTTCCCAGTGTGAGTGGGGCACCCCTGGGATGGGGACCTGAGCAGTGGGGGATCTCCATCCTTGTTGATGCCCCAACTCTTCTGGACATGGCCCTGAGCAACCTGCTGTAGCTGCAGTGTTGGTGCTGCTGGGAGCAGGGTCATGTTGGAGAACCCCACCCCAGGGTACCTCCAGCCTGAGTCTGGTGTGATTATACCTGTGGATGAGTAAGCCTGGCATCAGTCAATGTTATAGCTCACAGAACTATCAGACACTTGCATAAACATGACAGAAAAGCAGGGAAGTCAACAGGACATTTCCAGAGGAAGTCAAAGCCCGGTAGAAACCTTTGAAGACAATGCTGAGAAGGTGGGTAAGTTGATACAGTCCCCAGAGTTTCCAAAAGGCACCATGACAAGTTACTTCATTTTGCATGGACCAGTCTGTCACATGACAAAAAGAAAGGTCCTCTCATGGATTAAGGTAGGAAACCAATGGTAGGATGGAAGAATAATCCACCCTGAGCTATTAAGATCTGAGCACCAGCAGAGGATGTCCTGAAGCCAGAGACTGCCAGGAGGCAACGCTGAGCTCCACACACCATTGGCTTTCCCTGATGTCATGCATTTTCCCTGTGCATCCTGCTCCGGGCTGTTTCACAGGCAGAGAATTAGGCCAGGGTGGATCTTCAGTAGGGTTTTTTGACCCTAATGAGAGCAGCGGGTCTGTTCCCTCTGCCTGGGATATATGGAAAAGATGCTCTGCAGGAGGAAAACTTCCACCTCTCTCATTCTGATGCAAACTAACGACAACACTTATTCTTGCTTTCTATTTCCATGCCTTCAAAGCCCGTGCAGTTCTCTCTCCCTCCTTGTTCTTCACGATATGGGCTGGCACAGACATCATCTGTAGTGCCTTACCAAAACCTAGCCCAGATCAGCAATCTCTGCACTTCCCAGGGTTCACACCAGTGTATCCTTACCTCTCCTGTGCTAAAGAGGATTGGCTTGGGTTTGTGGCAGGCTTTCTTTTCATTGGATGGCTGTCCCAGCAGCTGGTCCCGGATTTCATCCCAAAACGGGTCCCCTTCTACTGAGCCTTGAGGGGGAAACATCTTTTAAATTCTGTTCCTTCAGCTGCCCCAGCAGCTATTGGACAGAAAACTCATTTATTACCCCCTTCCTGCTTATGAGGGATAGGATATTTCTCAGTGGATTCTGACTATCTCCCTTTTCTGGGGTCATTTGAAAAGCCGAGCTTTAGCCCAGCTGGGCTCCACCTTGGCAGCCTTCGGGTAATGAGAAGAAATGAGAAAGATTGCCCCAAAGCCAGGTTTTTCTTCCCCCACTCCCCATCCACCACTCTCCTGCCTTCAGAGCATGGTCATATCCTTCTCCAGAAGCTTTCTGATGAACACAGACAAACTTGTGAGGGGGCTGTAAGATTACACCTTCCTAAGAAACAGCCCTTTGGAGACTGGTTCAACCAGCCATTGATGTTCTTAAATGACTCTGGGGGTTTGAATCTATTTGAGGGATGCCCCATGTCCTCCCCATTTGTATGAAGCCATATTGACATCTGCTCCCTAAATTACCTTGTGTGAAGTTGAAAGCCCCCACTCCATCAGTAGTCCCCGCAGCAAAGCTGTGTCCTAAGGCTGGTTTACATGTTTTAACCTTAATCAGAAGGGTGGGGGGAAAATGAAAAAGAGATATTTTAAAACCAGTACCTCTCAATGTGCCAAGTCCTGTTGTGAGAATATAACAATTCTTCCTTCCTTATGCCTGCACCCTGGGAGCTCCAACTCTTACCGTGTGCGTGGCATTGAGCTCCACCGAGACATCACTCATGTTCACCCACTGGTGAGCTGATCTGAGGGGTCCTGTGACCTCCTGGGAAGCTTCTTCATACAGCTCCTAAGGGACACACAAGGTGGAAATCCTTGAGGAAGAAGAAATCAGGAACCCAGCTCCTCTGAGACTGAGCTATATGAATTATTTCTTCATTCTGTTGACACCTTCCAGTTGGCCTCTTCCAGGTGTTAAAGCAAGAGTGTATCTCCCAAGCTCCTTTGTTTCTATCACCCATCTCTACATCCTGCATGCCCCAAGTCCTACAAGCTCTCCCTGTCTCAAGGAACATAGGGAGGACACTCTGCGGTCAGCAGTTTTGTGCGTGCCTCTCTTTTTAGAGCTGAAACTTGTACCTGTTCCATGAGGACGGCAACTTCTTTTTCCTAGTTGCAACCTTTTGGCATTTCTCACATCTTAGACCAACCAGAACAAATGTTTTCTATGAGAAAGATGTACTTTGTTGCATTCATTGCTTTGAAACGCATGGACTTTACCATTCATTTACATTACAGCTTACAGCTAAGCCATTAAGCTCTTCGGTGAATGGTTTTCTGGCACACATGCCTCGAGTTGGTACATAGAAAGTGTTGCCAGAAGTTACACAGATTTAGTAACATTCCTGTAACTGCAGGAAGGAATAGAGGGCACAGCCTTTGAAGGCCAAGAGTCCACAGTGTTAAAAACGACAGCAATGTTTTCCCTCGCCATTTGATACACATGCTGGGCCACTCTGACTGGGACAATCTTTCACTTGCAAGTCACGATCAGCCTGGAATGACTTCAGGGCAAGCATCTGAAATGGCGATTAAAAGGAAACCACCACCATCGAGCCTTCTGCTCTTACTCCTTTCTGGACCCATTCCAGTTCCTACAAGCTGCTGTCCCCGTAACAGTGCCAAAAAATGTCCTCTTACTGACTACTCTCATATTACACAAAGCCGCAGAAGGGGAACCGGTAAATTCAGGTGGCTTTTGAGCCCAAGGACACAGGTGACGTAAGGGAATCCATAGGGTGGAGGACACCAACTGAGTAAATGCAAAGTCAAGCAAGGCAAGATGAGTATCTTTCTTGGATGTTTAAGATAGCACATTTTAACTCACATTTGCATTAGTTTGGGAGTGTGATACCAAAGCTGGCCAACAAGCAGGATATGGTGGTGTCTCTGAGCCCTTCTAGGAGTCTTCAACACCAGCAATTTTTCCCATCATGACACCTCTGAGATGTGTGCATGGGAGGGAGGGGGAGATTATAAGGGGCAACATCCACATTATATACCAATGAGGAATATTGAGATTAAAAGTCCAAACCAACATTTTCAAATTGCAACACCTACAATGATATATCTAAATAAAAGTGTGTGCTTTCTGAATAATCAGGAAACTTTTCCTTAAGCATATAAATACGGACTTTAGAGTAATTTAAATCTACAGACATTCACAAAAACAGGTGCAAGAAAGTTGCTTAAATGAACATGCATTCCTGTAATAGAAGCATTCACGCACACTCAGAAAGCAAAATACCACTTACCCTTGCTTTCAAGTAGATATTTTGTCCTATAATTCTTGTACTGTCAAACATGTCATTACCGGGACCCATGGCCATGCACATCGTTGCCTGTTAAGAAATTTGTTTAAATGCTAGTGATCAGTTAATACGGAGAACGTGTGGCACTGCAAAGTGGATGAATTCACAAGCAATTGTCATATTGTAGGAACTAATTGCTTCTTGCTAGCCAACTCAAATTTGGGCATCGGATTACTACACTAACCTTTGCAGCAAGATAAATTTAAGTTTGGGCTGAATGACCAGAAAACAGGGTGTATGAGGACAAGACACAATAAATTCCTGAAAGAGGTTTCCAGAATAGTCCAAAAAGGAGTGATTTTTTTTTTTGTGTCCTCTTCATGCACAATGGTCCACCACTTGGCTCTGTATTTGCTGCTCCATCCCGAGTTTTCTCCTTATCAGAAGTTAATGTTGATCAGGTAAGTCATACTTACCCCCCCTATGGGACAGGTGCTCTGTGGGTTATTGCACGACTCCCCCGTGTTTACACAGAACGGGCCTTTGGTGTTGGGCGACACATCTCCCAAGTTGGAGGATGCAAAGGCAGCAACAAAAGAACCCTGCCAAAACCAGACATGGTCAGATGGATATTGGTGCCTTGCAGTGATTG
>NW_008825613.1:1486671-1502412 GCF_000699105.1 Pygoscelis adeliae
TCAAGGCTGGCGTTACAGCCAGCTGATGAGCACGCGATGCTGGTAAACATTTCTGAAGTTACTGGAAGGACTGGAATGGGGATTTAGGAGTGTCCCAAGGGTTAGGGACAGTAAGAGCAAGGGAGAATAGGATGCACAGGATGCAACTGCCATTTCAGGGGGACCTTCACACCGCTTTGGTATCCAGACAGCATATCTTCGTCTACCTCTTCCATCTCAGCAGCAGCTCTTCCCCCCATGTCCCCAGTTTCTCATGTTACTGATAAGATGTTAATGGATCATTGTGGCACCTTGCACAGGATTTTTTTTCTGCCAGGCTTTCACCATGACTAGGGTGGGAGCTATTAGATCTGACTGCAGGAGTTGTTAACATCAAGCAGTACTCATTAGAAGCAAGGCTGGTTACACACTGAGTGTCAGCTGAATTCAGCTCTCACAGAATCTCTTATTTTTCCCCCCCTCTTTTAGAGGTGGGATGCATCAACACCAGACATTTTGATGAAACTCTTAAGCCATTTTCTTGTAAGACTGCTAGACACAATGTGCCCAGCAGACCATACAGCTAAATACTGAATCCTGCAAACACTTCTTAGCTTTGCATAAATGTCAACTTGCACTGACTTGCACCCATGACTATGCACTAGAGTCGAGTCTTGTTAAAAGCTTTTAGATAATCCACTATAAAAAGAAACATTTGCAAGCAGGAATCAGGTAGACTTCCTTTAGCTTCCATCTTTGGTATGAACTGCACGTGTTCCTCTGCCCAGAGTATTAAAATAGGAATTGGGCAACTGTTTCAACGCACATGCTGGAGATACACACAGGACACCCTCTTAATCAACTCAAGACTCAAAGCATCTGTCAGTTGGGTTCATGTCCATATCTACATTTCAGGGGAAATAATGTGTTTTAAAGGAGCTGTGTTTGCACTCTGAGGATGGTAAATCTTCTGGATAAATGAAAATCAGAAGGCAGAACTGGCTGGAAGCTACAAGAAAAGTGGGGCTGACCACAGACTTGATGCCACACCACAGATGCAGTATATTGATCCCTTTGGATCAAGTATCCCACACGTCTTTCTGGTATTTCCAATAGTTGAATCAAAATACCTTTGGTTTATTCCTAAAGTCTAAATAAATGCCACTGATTACTAGTTTGGAAAGTTAAGAGTACACCTTGCAATTTCTCTTCTCTAGAGGAAGAAAGTAAATAAATCAAAGCATCTGTCCTCCTTTTATTGTGCTTACCCTGCTGTCCTATTTCACTGTTTGAAAGAACACACTTGGCCCGTAGAAAGCACCAACCATCCCCTCCCTGTTGCAACACTTTTCCCTCCATTATTTTCAGTCGTCTGAAAACACTCCCACCTCTCCAGGAAGCATCCCCTTGTTCTTCTCCTGTTCAAACAAGTAAGACGCATAGCCCACGTTGTCGCTGTTCACAAGGTGGTTTGTGTTGTTCATGCTGACAGGGTGCACGGCAAACCAGCTGAAGAGGAGTCAGAAGACACACATAGGAAATGCGTTGTTCAAGCTATATATTGGCAATTGACTTGTTCAATCTATATATCTGCAATTGACTTATGGGAATTTTCTCTGGGAGAATACAAATGCAGACTGTTGGTACCTAGGGATGGATTAACAAGGGCAGAGTTATTCCCATCCTCTCCTTTCCTGACCAGCAGGGCTCATGGTTATGATGATCCAGGTCTTGAGGCCACAAGAATTTGGCACCATAATTATCAGGACCACCAAGAGCTATTTCAGACCTGAACTGACTCTTTTCTGAGTCCAGAGAATTACATTTTGGAGGGATTTTTATTTTCTTGCTTCAAAGAAACAAGGAGGAGTCAACGATGTAAAAAAGGCAAAAAAGGAAAAAAAGGAACACTTTTATTCTTGCAGAAAAGAAAACCCTCCTCTTCCTCTTAATGCAGTCAGACTCTTGCTTGTGACTTCTAAACAAGGAAAATGCAATTATGGTTTTGTTACTGCATTTGCCTGGCCTTGAGCTCTGAACTTTGCGCAGCCAAATGCTGCCCCGCAGATCTGTTGATAGGATGGGCGTCGTAAATGCTGCTTGCAGGAATGGCATGCTTCCCATGAAATGTGCGGTGTTAAAGAAAATAACCAAGAGAAGAGGAGCCCAAAGGGTCCTGGAGATGCTGGGGCTGGGATCTGCTTGGGGAGGGGATCTGCCCCAGAGGGGATTTTTCTGCACCCCTTATAGGGGAAGACCAGCCATGGTCATCTTCCTCAGATGCCTTTGGGTCGTGCCAGGAGATGTGCCTAGCTGTAGGAGGGCCAGGTGTTGCTGTATCTCCCAGAGTAGATGAGGGATGCTGACCTGGTTTATGCAGTCATGGACTCTCACCTACTCTTCCCTCAGAGACCCCCTGGTGACTAGCTGGGAGCAATGCTCTATGGGCAAGGGTCAGTGTTGGGGAGGAGAGCTTGTGCAGAAAGACAGAATTGCTACAGAACTTTGGTTTATGAGGATTTGGAGAAAAACTTGTTACTTCAGTGGTCAGTACCTGATAAGGCCTAGATCTTGTCCATTCCCATCTACCA
The DNA here is from genome assembly GCF_000699105.1 of Pygoscelis adeliae. NCBI lineage: Eukaryota > Metazoa > Chordata > Aves > Sphenisciformes > Spheniscidae > Pygoscelis > Pygoscelis adeliae. Next base: position 1,489,242 of record NW_008825613.1, read on the forward strand.
TCTTCAGCATCACCATTTCTTTATCCGTGTTGGATGAATACCTGGATGAAACCGAAGCAGGGAAATCCCATTAGCACCAGAGCCGTGGTCACGCTCTGCATTGCTCAGACACGTTAAATTTCCACTAGGTTGAGCAAGGAAATGAAGATGTTATTACAGATATTACCAGAGCATAGTGAGACCTTACAGGAGCATCTGAAAATAGCTGTGAAGTTAAGGGAAGAGTTATGGTTGTTGCTGACCTCAGGCACTGCTTCTCCAGGGGATGGAGAGAGGAGCTCTCTCCGAATACAAATTCATGCACCAAGGATGGCACTTTAACGTTGTCTGACTCAAATGCTAACGTCTACTAAAGACTTTTTTTTTTTCTTTTTTTTTTTTTTAAACAAAACATAAGGTCACATCCTTAACCAGTACCTCACATGTTTGGAGGGGGCAACCACAACTTTCAAGCCTACTCTTGCAACTGATTTTTGGGGATGCGCACACCCAAGCGCCCAGGATGGCAACAGTCATCTGCCATGGTCTTGCCTCCACATTTTCAACCATCCCACGAATGACCAGAAACACCAGCTGCAAGACAGCTGGGTCATGGTCCCACCCGAAGCGTCCTCTTCAGGGCTCTGTTTCTCTCCCGCTTGAGGAGCTTTTACCTGCTTTGTTCAGACGCTGGATTCTCAAGATAGGAGAAGGGGCTTCGGTTGATCTGGCTGTTTTCCACAGTGCCTCTGTTTATAAAAAGCCTTCCTCTCTTCATGTTCTGATGTGCTATATCAATGCTCTGAAAAGCAAGAAGGCAGGGAATATTAGTCCATGCATGTAAGGCTTATGTGAGATTATCTGGAAAAAACTCTCTCTTTCCATCCCTGCCTGTGCCCAACCCTTTCTTGGGAACTTTGGGGCTTTATTTTCCTTAAGTAGTCTAAAATTCTAGAAAACTATGATAATATTTTGAAATCACCCACAACTGTCTCTTTCTAAAGAAAGACTTCAAGGCTTCTGATTTTTTATCTGATTTCACTGGCAAGCATAATCCCACCTCCAAGTGTGTTTTAAGACTGCGACATTCAGAGGTGCTACCACGAACATCACAGCAAGAGCTCAGTTAGTCACAAACGTGTCTCCCCCCACCTTTTCTGTATTTACGGGCTCTCATGTCAACAGACTGGAAGACACCAACCTTTACAATGCCATTCACGATAGCGTTGAGGGATGGTCTGATTAGCCCTTTGCTAGTGAACCAGAAGAGGGTGTACTGGAAGTAGCCACCAGGCCCTGAGTGTGTGTGGGTGCCGCTGAGGATGACGTTGTCCTGTCGGTAGAGCTCGCCATACTTGCTCTTCAGTTTCTTGAGCACCTAAGAGGAAGGAGGTGGTCCTAAAAACCCCTTTTTCACGCCCAAAGGCTACAGAGATTTGTATCAGCCCTTGCAAAAAACCCAACCATTCATCTTCCTCCTTGCTCTTCTCTTTCTGCCTGATACTCCCATACTGTTGTCACAACAAGTAGGTTATAGCTGTTGACTTGGCAAGAGCCTTAAAATAATAAAATTTGGTAAGTGAAGACCTCTATGGCCAACTTGCAGTGAAGCCCAGATCATCCAAGGAGTCCCCAGTTCTCCGGCATCTCCCTCCCTCCTCTGTGGTGCTGGAGACCCAGCATTACACAGGCACAATGATAATGTATTTGTGATTCAAATGTATTAGTGATATTTTTCTGCTAAGAAAAGCATGGCCAAAGTCCAGCCTCATTCGCTGAGGAATCAAAAGCTCTTCTTCAGCAGAGACACGATGTCTCTCCAAGATTGTGCTGCAAGGAAATCCCAAAGCAAATGGCCAGTGTGCTTCCATGCTCGATATTATTTAGCAATGACTACAACCTTAATGCTAATACCAGCGACAAACATTCATTTCCAGCCACGTACCTCCAGCCTCAGTCTCTGAGACACCATTCCTATGTCAGCACTGACAAACACTACTCGCCTGGAGTCATCAACCTCTGCCACGATGAAGGCTCGGCTGTAGAGGCGCGTGAGAAGCCCACCACCCACCTGGTCTGGGTTGGCATATCCCATCTGGAAGGGAAGAGCTCCATCAAGCCCGTGCAGCCAAAATATTGAGTGATGTATTAATTTGCATGTATTTTTCTAAGTAGATTTGCCAGAGGGTCAGAGGACTCATTCAACATAATAACACTTAGAGCTACACCTATCTTGCCCTGTGATTGCAAGAATCATTGAATCATAGAATGGTTTGGGTTGGAAGGGACCTTAAAGATCATCTAGTTCCAACCTGCCATGGGCAGGGATACCTTCCACTAGATCAGGTTGCTCAAAGCCTCAAGGCATTTCACCTAATGTTTGAGGACAACAACCATTTGGCAAGGCAGAGCCTCTAAACCAGAAGTCCTGCAAAAAATACTCAGAGATGATGAAAATCAGTGTTTCACCAACCCCCTGTTCAATTCCCCCAACTTACCAGAGGAATTTCTGCCACAGGTCCCGTGCAGTCTGCTCGACCTACGCCCAGTAAGTAGTTTGTTACTACTTTGCTGGAATCTATAATAAGAATAAATAGTAGATTAGTGGACACATGAGCAAGCAGAATCAGGGACAGAAGAGGCAACCCAGTCTTTTTCAAGAGATTGCATGCCTGAAACATGCTCAACATCCCCAGAGGACGCAGCAGGCCCATGGACAAGGGGATCCAGCTGATACTGTCTGTTTGGGTTCTCAATGGGCTGTCAATATGGTCCAAGCGTGCTGAGGCTATTAAAGCATTTGGGGTGGTAAAGGGTGGACCAGGCATGAAAAACTGCAGAGAGAGCTCACAAGACAGGGTCACTGGACTGTGTAAAATGTGTTGTGATTCACAGCGAGGGGGAAACAAGCCTAGCTTTACCGATTAAACTCTCCAAGCCCACCACTGCCATGCAGGAAACAGATCCAAGGGTGTAAGAGCTGTTTTCACACAAAAAATTCAGCTCAGCAGCAGTGAGAAAAAGAGGACGGCATGTCAGGAGCTACCAGGAAAGAACTAGAGAAGAAAGAGGGGCACATCCATATGTGACCCTGGTGCCTCCAACGCGTCCTGTGTCCAGTGCTGGTGCCTTGGTCTCAAAAAAATCACAGCAGAGCCAGCAGAAGCTCAAAGAAGGGAAAAGCAGCTGTGGGCAATGACCTTCAGGCAAGTGGTGAGGAAAAGGACTCCTGAAGGAGATCACGTCTTATCCCAGCCATCATGAAGGTGCAGAAGTGCTTCTACAGGATGGATGACGTGCCTGGACAAACTCATTGAAGGTAAAAGCTATTGAGGGCTATTAAATTTAAAAAAAAAAAAAAAAATTATCTGCGTCTCAGGAAACCCCAGAGCCACAAATCACTAGAGGCTGAGATAGCACTGTGGGAAAATATTTCTATGTATGTGCTTGATCTGTTCTCACAGTCTTCCCCAGCCAGCCACTGCAGCTCGAGGCAGGGCATCAGGATAAGGGGACGCTTGGTCTTCCCAGTCTGGCCTTTTCTAGGCTGTTACTTAAAACAGAGGAGAAGTGAAACACTCACACTGGCCACAGACTGACCACAGGACACTTCTCTCATTTAAAATGGCATGAGTGAACAGGGCTACCCATTAAAACTACCATTCCTCCACCTCCTCCTCCAAGAGCTACGACACAGAGAGAAATCACTTGTGCAGAACTCTTACATGTTACAGCCTAAAAACATGAAGAAAGTGTGAAATACATCCAGTTCTAGATCAAAATCTAGAAATTGGAAGGTCCCATTGCTGACATGTCGGGTGATGCCCCGTCCAGGGCAGGGGAGACCTGTGGCTCTGGGAAAGGGCTCTTGTCACATGGAAGCACCTAAAGCTTCAAAATGTTTTATTTCCCCATGAGATTTTCTCTCTCCAGAGGACAAGCATGGGGTGCATTAGAAGTGAATTGAGAGTTAACTTTGGGCAGCTCCTGACACCCACCTGCCCCATGCCTGGTGATGGGATTGGAGGCATAAATGGGCTGTGATAGGATTGCAACAGCTGTGAAGCCCCTTGGTGCAGTGCCAGGAGCGAGGGGCTCTCGGGACCGCCTCCACCAGGCGCAGAGATGGAAGGAAGGTTGTCTGGATCCCTGCAGCCAGCCCCACCCACTGGCCCTGAGGCTGTGCATCCACACCCCAAGAGATGCTCGCATTGGGTTTGACCACCATGCTCCTGTCTCAGAGGCAAGCAACAGCACTGTGCCACAGCTGTATGAGAGGACCATGCACAGAGAAGTTTATGAAGGCTTGGCAGTAGTCCAGTGACCCTCTACCTGTATCCCTTTAATTTAAATTACTGCACTGGACACACACTCGAGCAGGGTGCAATGGCGGGACCAAAATAGCTCAACTTGCCGTTGCTCTCTTTGATGACAAAGTGGAGGACGAGGAGCACCACGGTCACTGCTATCATCAATACCAGGCAAATGATGAGGATCACCTCCAGACGGGAGAAGGAGCACTTGGACTTCTTCCCACACATGGTGGGGGCACTGTGAAAGCAGAAAGGAGCCTGTGGGCAAGGCAGACGGGACAGTCCTGATGTCGGGCTCGTCCCACCCAGAGCAGGACATTGCACCCTCAAAGAGCTGGTGATGGTTTGTATCCCCCATCCCAGTGTCAGAGCAGGCAGCAGCAGCAATAAGGATGGGAAGTAGAGATTTATTTTTCAATCTGCTTAAGACAGCAAAAATATATCTCCTGTGAGCAGCAATCACTCCCCATCACGAGGCCTGATATGACAGGGTGAGTGGCTGAATTACTGATCCCGCATTTCCCGAGACACTTTGCTCACTCTTTTGAAGAAATCTTTTAAATAAGCCCCACAATCTTCCACCAGATTCTACATTCACTGAGCAGCTGAAAGAGATGCTGTGGCCTGAAGCCTCGCAGCTTTTCTGCTGCTTGCGTGCTCAAAGCACATCAGAAAACAGTATTGTCACCATAATAAAGGTCAATTTAGGAAACCCAGCATGAGAAAAGCACACCCCATCACATGTCCAAGTGCAGTTCTCTCCTGGCTAGAAAAAGTAGTGGTTGTGACAGCTTTCCAAGATAAGACCCTATGTATAGAAGCTGGCTTTCTTCATCATATGCAGAGCTCTTTGGGTTTGCTTTTTGTATATTGCTCTTCCTCCTTGGACAGAGGTTTATTTTGGGTTAAAGATTAACAAGGCAAATTATTCAAAATATGGCTATGGGAAAATACGCTATTTACCCCTGTGATAAAAGCTCTGGTGACCTCTGATTTGTCCTGCTCTGGCACTTGAGATTCATGTCAAGGGCTTCAGTCTTGCCTAGTGGGAAGTGGCACTTGTAGCAAAGATGTGCCTTTTGCCCTTCCTGTAAGCATCTGTACAAGGTAGAAATAAGCCTTTAAAACAGCTTTGGACATTTCCATGTGTCCTTAGATGTGTCAGCAGATAAAACTGAAGATCCCATTTCTCTGCCTCTGACTGAACCACATGTCTGTCCCAAAGGACTGGGTCCTTGTTTAGAGCAGTGGGGGGCCTCCGTCCTTGGGGATGCCCCCAACTTGCCTCGACATGGCCCCAAGCAGCCTGCTGCAGCTGCGGCGCTGGCCCTGCTGGGGCCTGACTGTCACAGGAATGGAGATGGGGAAGGATGGACACGCGATTAGAAAGGGAAGAGTGAGGCAGAGCCTCTAATTTTCCTGGAGGTAACATTTGCCTTACGGAGGGTCTGGCATGGGGCTTGGTAAAGCTCATGCCTGCAGGCTATTCCCTGGAGGTGATATGCCCTGGAAACAATGAACCTGCAAAAAATAACTGCTGAAACAAGCACTTATGGTCTGGGAAAGGTTGCAACAAGAAACAACATCGCCAGAGAGCCAAGACTTGGTATAGGTGACCTTTCTTATCAGCTTCTTTTAGCATGGTAAGATACAGCAGTCATGAACATTGCTGAATTTCACCTAGCAAATTTTCCAGTGGCAACAAATCTAATATTACAGGTTTCCTTTCTCCCCTTTTTATTCTCCAAGCGTGGCATTTGCAGCCAGCTGCACAGCACTGCAACCCGTCCAGGTAATCGGTAACACAGCACCAGCCTTAAACACATCTGCATGATACGCAATTACAGTTTTCTTTTTCCAGCTGATTAAACTGCTGAAGTAATACTAAAAGAAGCAAACATTAGTCCTATGAAATCCCAGGGAAATTTCATGCAAACTTACCTGAGATCCCTCGCGTGTCCCAGCGTCTAGAGGAATGTTTCCCAGCTCAAGACCTGTTTCAAGCTGAAAAGTTCAGCTTGAAAATTATTGCTGTTATAGCCCTGTGAGTCAAGCACTGCACAAGATAAGAAGAAACCAATCAATAATTTTCACTGCTCAAGGAGATGAGAGGGTTTTTTCCCAGTGTGTTTATTTTAAGTTACGAATGGCACCTACCTCTCTAAAATAACCTTTCTGGGATTGCACCGATCAGCTCCGGTGCACGAGGAATTTGGGAACAGGACTTTTTCCCTCCTCTTTGCTTCATCACAGCTTGACCAGCCTGTGGGATGGCTGCTGCTTCCCATCTGGCCGTGACTCCTAATCCTCATGGAATATCAGTTCCCAGGGTTTCCAAACTCTACTAGAAGTAGAACTTGAATACAGGATTGTATTTTAAGTGTAAAATACATTTTATTAATGTATTTTTATTTGTTAAGAGATTTATTTATTAAAAAACAGCTTTTTTCCATCTGTTTTCCTTTTGAGTCCCAGATAGGTTGCAACATGCATAAATTCACTAGCTGCTGAAGCATGCTTTATCCGAAGGGTTTTGACAGTTTGCTCTTCCCAAACATGATGGGACTCATCACATCCCTCAGAGATCAGCTGCTTACCCTTGCTGGCAGGGGGGATGAAAGACCCCATGAGCAATACCCCTTTGTTTCCCGCAGCACCCGTGCGTTTCGGTGGGAATTTAAGGATGGGACCACCTCCGACATTTTCCCTCCCACTCAGCTTCCAACAGGCAAACATCTCAGGAGGTTCAGTATTCCTCTTTCATCGTTGTTTATTTTGTGCACCCTAATCCAAGGGTTAATATTCCAGCTAGCGCCAAGCACATGCAGTCTGAGTCATCACTTCAAGGTCACGTTCAGTATCATCTTTTGACTCAGTGATTTTTGGACCGGCTGGTGGGAAGAAGCAAGATTTACTGATACGTTATCTCCCCACTGCAATACGGAAGGAATGCACTTGCCCCTGCCGTCAGTGGAGAAACGACCTGCTTTGCCGTGTGGGCTGACAGATATTCCTGGCCACCTCTGTGCTGCTGGGAATATCCTGCTTCAGGTCGCAAGGTTGTCCCAAATTGTGCACTGGCCTTGGAGGTAACTGAAGAGCCTTCTTTGACAAAACCATGAGCAGTCAATCACTCTGCTGTCAGGGGAAAGGTCCAGGGACAGAGATGAGCCAGGAGTAGTTTGTGCATTAGCAGGAAGAGCAAGAGCTCTTCCCGAAGGTGGTATATGTGCTAGATCATCATGAAAACTTAAGAAATTGTGTTTTAAGGAGTTGGTATAGTGACGGTGTGTCCTGCCAGTCTCACCCCATGAAATGCAAAGAACCAAGGAAAAAACCTCACCATGGCTCTATAGCTCCAGAAAGGACAACCCAGCTGTTGCTGGGGGTGGAGGAGGAAAAGGAAGCTTGATAGCAGCTCAAAACACGTTTGGGGGAATATCTTAAACGTTTTCCTTTTAAAAAGACTGCTCAATGAGGTTATGGGGACCCACAGCTCCCCATCTCCCCCAGGTGGCATGACCATGTCCACCCGCCCTGGCTCAGGACTGCAGAAGCAGCAAGCTTTTTGGTACAGAAAAGGGACTTTCTGGACCGCAGAGAGCTCAGCTGAAGTGCTAAGGGCTTGGTAAATCCCTCTGAACTCCTTCCTGCCTGTGGAAATGCAACCCAGTGCCTCCAGACAAGGTGGATTACCAAGATGGTGGCCAGGAAAGTGTTTATTGAGCACACAAAGGTCATCACATGGCAGTGCAACAGGTACCTCGGAGCACCTCGGAGCCACTGTCAATATAGTGAGAAATAACAACAAATTGGCTCAAAAGAGAAAGCCTGAAAACATTTCCAGCACTTCTCAGAAGAAACTCTCCCCACTGGTTTCTGCACCTCACATCCACCACATCAGACAGGTCACCAGCATGACCACCATGAGGAAGGACTGTGGTCCCACTGGAGGCACGATGCTTACCCCAAAGCAGTCACACTGGAGCACCTAGCCTGAAAAATAAAACCCCCATGCAAAAGCTGTCCTGTCAGGGGCAGGATGCTCATGAACCTGCTCATTAACCACTGATGGTCAAGATCAGTAACTCTGCAGATCCAGGCTGGAAGGAAACCAGAGCCTGGGAAGTAGCAGTAGTCATGGTTGGAGGGGTCAGGACATCCCTGAAATTATGCTCCGTATTGGGGGTGGGAGAAAACATGGGATTTGAAAGCAGGTAAACATATCAAATGCATGCAGACCCAGGAAAATTATTTCCTTTGTGAGGTCCTTGTCCAGCAATGCCTGGACAGCCTGGCCCTACACATCAGTCCGAGTTCGTATCATGTCGTAACATGTCACGTTACCTTCTCATGAGATGAAAGGTTTCCCACAGATCATCCTCTTTCCCAAGACCAAGAGCCCTCCAACTTCTTCCCCTTCTCATTTTGTGCTAAATGAGACTAAAGAAAGTTATATTTTATTTATAATATTTACCCTACTGAAAAATGGCTTCTACCCATCACTGCTATCACACCATACCTATTTGTACCCTTCCCAGACACATCCAGTAACTGCAAACAGCACAGGATTTTCATTCTCAACATACCGCAAATGCTGCAGAGCACTTTGGGACAAGCCAGCAAAGCCCTTGCAAACCTGCTTGGTTTGACACCACCACCCAACGAACTCATGGAAACGCTCAGCCAGTCTTGACTTGTCCTGGCGGATGCTCTTGATTTCTCATATGAGACCAGGTACCAGGTTTTAATTACTTGAAAATATCTGACAAGGGGCATTCAGGAGATTGTGGAACCTCTCAGTGGGATTAAACAACAAGTATTTGGAACAACTTTGTAGGTAAACCTGTCATGGTTTAGCCCCAGCTGGCAACTAAGCACCACACAGCCATTCGCTCACACTCCCCTGGTGGGATGGGGGAGAGAATCAGAAGTGTAAAAGTGACAACACTTGTGGGTTGAGCTAAGAACAGTTTAATAATTGAAATAAAATAATAGGAGGAGGAGGAGGAGTAGTAATAAATTGGAATGAAAAGGAAAATAAGAAAAAGAAAGAAATAAAACCCAAGAAAGACAAGTAATGCAAAATGAAAAAAATGCTCATCACCAACCGACAGATGCCCCAGCCAGTCCCCAAGCAGCAGCCGCACCCTGGCAAACTCCCCCCAGCTTTATATACTGAGCATGACGTCACACGGTATGGAATGTCCCTTTGGCCGGTTTGGGTCAGCTGTCCTGGCTGTGCCCCCTCCCAGCTTCTTGTGCCCCTCCAGCCTTCTCAGTCGGTAGAGCATGGGAAGCTGAAAAGTCCTTGACTAGTGTAAGCACTACTTAGCAACAACTAAAACATCGGTGCGTTATCAACTTTGTTCTCACCCTAAATCCAAAACACAGCACTGTACCAGCTACCAGGAAGGAAATTAACTGTATCCCAGCCAAAACCAGGACAAAACCATGTAAAGAGTTCTCAGAGGATAAAATGACGCTATTTTTCCTTTCTTAAAAACATTTCATACATTTGGAAAGTTACAAATATTTCATTAATGTACCCTTAATTAAAAAAGAAAAACTTCTAAAGCCACTCACGATTAATAGGTCCACTGAAGCAATAAGGCAAAGCTGAGAGAAGGAAACCTAGTAAACATAGATTTACAAATGTACATTTCCTCATGCAGTGAAGGTTGTGCTTCCAAATCATTAAGAAAGAGGATTCAAACCACCTCTATGTATGATCCTTTAGGGAAAAAAAAAAAATTAAGCAAATTTGCTTTAAAATGTGAACCAATGAAACATTTGCTTCCCTTTCTGCTGCTCATTTTTTAGTTTCTCACCCCTCCAGAGCAAGATCAGATAATTTCAGAGAACTGACCCTTTCCTCCAGCATCCACATTTCACTTTAAAACCAGCCTGCACAAAACCAGCATTTCCTGGTCTCTCAGAGAGCTCACTTTGTGCAAGCCATCAAAGCTGGGACCATATAAAACTAAGCTCTTCCCTTATAAATGCATAGGAGACCACAATCTTCTCCACGAACCTTCTGAAACTGAATCCCTCCATCCTGGTCTTCCAACGTCGGCGTGCAGGAAAGGTGATGGGGAAAATCACCAAAGAGACACAGAGGGAAGGTACACGTGGGACACCGAGGACTTCCCACCTGCCCTTGGCCTTCCAGGTGCTCTTCCCATGGAAAACTCAAATTTAAGCAGGTCACAGAACACACTAAATAAACAGAGTACTTATTCAGCTGTTCTGTCCCTTTGCTTTCCTTCCTTTTCTCTCAATCCTCATTTTAACCTGAATTTATCATAGCTCTGGTTTTCCCACAGACCGCGGAGGTGAAGGACGCAAGGCTCCATCAGCGGTGCTTCACTGTTGCCCACTCCACTGAAGGGAAATAGCCTAAAGTCTGGCTGGTTTTCTCTTCCTCCCCTCTCATTTTCATGGTCCTTCATGTGGTCTCACAGCACAGTTTGTTCCAGCTTTAATACTTGCTCTTGTCTGAGCTCCTTCCAAACGGAGGCTTAGAGTGGCTTCACCTGAATTTGGCATGCGGTAGACATTCATCCAAAGCCGCAATGATCCCCACAACAACCATTTTCGGCTAACCCACAGAGATGCGTGAGGTTTCCAGGGGCCAGCCAGGAATGCAATTGCAACAGGAGGCAATTTGTCCCCACCAGGAATAGGGCTGTGTTCGCCATGTCCTACCTAAGCCAAACAAGCAGAAAAAACTTCATTTGTTAAAATAGTAAATGAGAGTAATTCTTTAAGCAGTGAGGATTAAAGGAACGACTTGCCTTCACCGAGGCAGGAGAACAAAACCCTTCCCTAAAGGATCTCTGCTTTTCTGACGTGGCTCGTCGTCATCAGGACAGCAATCTGACCATCCCATTTTTCCATGCCCGACTGAGTTTTGGTTGACAGACTGGAGACATGTCAGCATGAATGGCCCAAAGCCAAAACACATGCTCATTTGCATTATAATTAGAACTTCATTTTCTACCAGGAAATCCGTCCCCGTGTTTGGGGTGAAGCACCCGCTGCTTTGTGCTTGCAAAATGCAGCTGCCTCGTACACCTCTGTGTCTTCAAAAGGCCCTCCTGGAGATTCACACCAATTCTGCTGCCTTTCTGTTAATTAAACTCATAAAAAAAGGAGTCCAGAAGAGACCCACCAGCTGGTATAACTCACTGCATACACAGAACTGGGAAGAGGACAGATCTGCTGTGTAATCTGGCTGAATTTTTGTTTGCCTCTGCTAGGGAGTACCAAAAGGGTGGATGGGTAATGAAGAGACTGATATTTCCTTTTTTTTTTTTAAAAAAAAAAAAAAAGGCACTGCATTGCCCAGGCTTTTCTCTGTTACACTGGAACATTTTGTGCCACCATCTATGAAACCAGAAAGTCTGGCTGGATTTCTGCAGCCACTGAAAGCAGCTGCATCAACCCTGCGTTTTTCTGGGGGGCAAATCTTTTTTTTCTTGGGAAGCCACTGCAGATACCCCGTAGCAGTGAGCAATTCTCCAGCAAGGTCAGGCATATCGCAGGCCTCATCACTTGGAGGATAGAAACCTTGATTTAAGCCTATTTGCTAAACCATGGCCAGTTCTTGAGCAGAAAATTGAAACAATCATCATCTCAACATGGGCATGTTACCTGTACAGACCCAAGATGTTCCCCAAAACCTGAGATCGTGGATGTGAGGAGGAGAAAGCAATTATGAGGCCTCTTAGATAATGTTGTTTATTTAATAAAGAATAGCCAAAGTCCTTTTTACATGGACACAGGAGGATCCTGACGGCAGGAGATAATGTTTCTGCACAGAGCTGTCAGCAAAAAGCTGCTCAGGCTTTGGCAAGGACACACTGGGGGGTGATCCAGGCAGCACCACATGGATTTTCTTCCCCACATTTCCTGGTCAAAATGCTCACACGCCTGCTCCAAGCAGCAGCAGGTAGCTCCATTGGGTGAAGGGCTGAAGTCATGGACATGATGGCCATGCTCGAGTACAGCCCCGTGACCAGGCTGGCACACAGACTGACCCAGAAGCACAAAGCAGTAACACAAGATCTCTCTTGAGCTCTCTAGTTGGTTGCCCAACACCTGGGACATGCAGTGATTTCCTTCTAGAGCATCTTGTGCCTCTAGTGACCAATGCAGCAATTCAGGTGTTTCACCAAGATCTGAGCTGGGCTTAAAGCTCCTCAAGTATTTCTTTGGAAGACTTGAGCATGGTGGACAGGTTGCCAGTCTAGGTGGGTATTAGTGCAGCTGCCTTCGATCGCTTTGTGAAACCTCTAGTTTTTTCTGGTAAAGTCAAATCTGCCACCTCCAAACTGGGAGAGCTCATCCCATTGAGTTCAACAGGAGCTTTGACTGTGGACATGTCTCTTGCCTGCTCACAGGAGCTGTCTGAGCTTGGGCTTGAGCAACACAAGGAAACATGACTAAAGCCAGCTCTAAATACATCACTTCAGTTCAGGACCCCTTTCTGTGGGTACAGGTGAAACCTAAAATTTCAATGGGGAAGCAAGAGGAGGACAAAAGTGATGCCAAAGGAACAGAAAACCAGAAAAGGAGGCCCATAAAGAGCTGCACGACAAAAACCTGCTGCAGTCCCATCACTGGGCTACCCGACATCCCTCAAAGGCCTCAAGCACCTATCCTTGCACATGTGGTAAATAGCTGGTTGGGGGGGGGGAGATGTTTTCCAGGACAGACACCAGCAGCTCTGCGGGACGTGGCGTTTGGGTACTTGCAACTTATCAGGAGACAGCACTCCATGTTGTGGAAATGCTATGGGTCCATGGCATAGCTGAAAGCTGCTCCAGGTAGTGGGATCAGTCCTATTTGTGGTGGTAAACAGTGACTTTCCTGCT
>NW_008825613.1:1502460-1512222 GCF_000699105.1 Pygoscelis adeliae
AGCTGAGGAAGGGCTTTTGCAAAGGTAGCAAAACTGGAACGATTATGCTTTCTGAACTCCAAAGTCACACACAGATCACTGAGGGATAGCTGAACTGAAGGTATATCTACCAGACATTATCAAAATGTTGTCCTGGGGTGCGGTACAAGCAAGGACCCTCCTGCCCTTCTGCACAACCAAGTCCTGGCAATTTTTTGCTGCTGTCTAATACTCGATTGATGTTCAGACATGGGAACACCCAAAAATTCCCCAGATCATGTGCCTTAAATCTATCTACAGATTAAATACAAATGGGTTAAAGCTTCACCACAAATGGAAAATATTTTGCCATCAATCATTTGAAGCAGCAGCAAAAGGCCAAACACGCGTTCCCTGTCTCATACATAACGTTACTGCTTTCCCAACTGAAGCATCCTCCTTACTGTCCCCCTAGCCTGGCTGAGGTTTCCCACGAGCTAAAGTGCAGAACGACATCATGAAGAGGTCACGTGACAAGGCACAGGCAGGTCGTCCCTTCCATGGGATGAACAGGGGGTAGAAATGAACAGACGTGGAAAAGCGTCACATTTTCATTTTCCTGAACAGCAGCACAAACCAAATGACAAGGAGGGCACTGGAGCAAGTATCAAAATCTCTGCCAAAAAGGTAATTTCAGATTTAACCAAAAAAAAAGTAATCTGGCTGCCAGATGAAATGGGAAGGTATGTTTCAATCACTTTGTCAAAATGCAGGCAATGCGTGGAAGTACACTCAAGGGCTAAAAAATTATAAACCAGAGTATCTCCCACTGCTGGAAGGTACGGAGCTGCATCTTCTAGCCAAGGGGGAGACATCAGTGCAGAGAAACAGATAACATCCTGAGCTCCTTGCCCACTCCGCTTTCCTTTAAGCATATAAAATATTAAGTGGAAAAGAAAAAAAAATTACCTTGGAGGGAAAGCCAAGGCTGGCTGACCCAGCAGAGGGCTGCCTGAGCCAAAACCACCCTGCCGGGTGGTGAATACAAATCCCTGTTCTGCACTCAGACTCATTGTGCCCAACCTGCTCCGCCTGCAAGAAGCTGAGATGAACCAAGATTAACCTGGAACAAAGGGTTGCTCAAATAACTTGTCTGGCAGTGTATCTTTCTCCCAGGGAAAATGAAAATCAGCAGTTATGATAACACTATGCTGTGATTGGTGTGTGCTGCAGCCACAGGCAACCAGCAGTTAAGCCCAAGCGGAAGCAATTATTAGTCGAGTTAGGGAGTACATCAGCCAAAAGTCACCCAGAGCATCATAAATAGGTCCAAAGGAGAGACCCTTTGGCTCTGCGGCTGCTTTGCAAAGCCCGGGGATGGAGATGCGTTAAAGCATTACGTGGGTGTCCTGGTTTCAGCTGGGGTAGAGTTAATTTTCTTCCTAGTAGCTGGTACAGTGCTGTGTTTTGGATTTAGGATGAGAATAATGTTGATGATAACACACCGATGTTTTAGTTGTTGCTAAGCAGTCTTTATACTAAGTCAAGGACTTTTCTCATGCCAAGCCCGTGAGGAGGTGCACAAGAAGCTGGGAGGGGGCACAGCCAGGACAGCTGACCCAAACTGGCCAAAGGGATATTCCATACCATGTGACGTCATGCTCAGTATATAAGCTGGGGGAGTTGCCAGGGAGCAGCAACCGCTGCTCAGGGACTGGCTGGGTGTCAGTTGGCAGGTGGTGAGCAGTTGCATCACTTGATTTTTTTTTCCCCTGGGTTTTGTTCCCCTCTCTCTCTTTTCGTTACAATTTATTATTTTTATTATTATTATTATTATATTTCAAGTATTAAACTGTTCTTATCTCACCCCACCCCACTGCGGGGGGAGTGAACGAGTGGCTGTGTGGTGCTTAGTTGTCAACTGGAGTTAAACCACAACAGTGGGCAAAAGTGGGGCTTGGATGAATTGCTTTGACACTTCCAGCGGGTGAAGGTACCCTGCGGGAAAGCTCTTGCAGCAAGTTATCCCCATCATGTTAAAGGGGATGGGACCAACTCCAGAGCAACCGGACCCCATGGCACTACCTGGAGGATAATCCCTGTCATCAGAGAGGGGTGATCAAGGAAGACATCCTTGTTTTGACAGAGGTCTTTTGAGAGCAAAACTGGTTAAGAGATTTCAAAGTCTAAGCTGGCAGCACTTTCAGAGCTTAGGAGTGTAGGAGACATCAGGATAAACCCTACAGCAGCCATTTTTGGCTTCAGCCCATCGTCTCCTGGCCGAAGCGCATTCCCCCAAGCTAACCCATTCCCCCTTCACTAACCTGCAACAAGATCGCAAGGCGGCTAGATGCATTTGGAAGCATTTGTTGGAAAACAAACACTTTAGTGACAACATCTTCATTTGTACCCAAAACAGCGTTTATTGGAGTTGCTCCTGGGCCTTGGATGGATGTTTTGCTCAAACACACACAGCAGCAGCCCCATGGGCACGGCCCTTACCTGGGATGCGGGAGAGCACAGGGAAAGCATTGCTCTGAGGAAGGCTCAAGCAGCACGTGCAAAGCAGAAGAGCTCTGGCACAAGACTGGGAAACCCTTCTTACCCTCTGTGCCTGGAGACTGAGAAACAACAATGCAGAATTGGGCAAATCCTTCCCAAGCTAACTCCTGCTGGCTTTTTCTGGGCAAAAACTGGGCAGAAAATGAACTGTGTGCCCACCCGTGCCTACACGCCAACCGTCTGCCAGCAAGAGTAACCACCAGGGCTGAGATGATGCTGCTGAAAACCGCCTGCAGTCAAGTCGGGCGATTCCCACCTACTCCCAAACCTCGCTAGAGATGTCCTTATTTATTTAAACAAGGCTGCAGAATGGATGTGCAGAGGGTCTCGTGCCCAAATCCTGGTGCTCACCAGCATTCCCTGCCAAGCCTACAGCACACACAGATAACCAGTGGCAGAAATGACATTAAGGATGCACCAGTGCTGGAAAATAGATGTTAATTTTCTACAAGGAACGTGTATTCCTGCCAGGTTACAGAGGAGATGCATGGGAACACCATGCTGCATGACGCAAAGGGTTCATTGCCTGGCTGTGCAAGGAGTCCTTATCAAGTGGTCATAAAGAAGCCATAAATCCTTCTGGCAAATATTTGCTGCCAATATCTGCTGAATTGGATGGGAAAAAAGTTGCCAAAACAGGAACTCGTGGTGGCTTGTCTTCGGGGAGTGCACTGATACCCCAGCACCAGAAGAAGGATAAGCTACTGAGCTGCCCCCTGAATAAAAGCAGGAGGGGGGAGGTTGATGGGGGTTAATTGCTCTTTTCAGAGTACAGAAAAGCAAAGGGATCATTGCGCCCTTGCTTGGCTTGTGCTCCTCAAAAACCTCCTATCCCTGTATTTTAAGGGTTTTAAAACTTTCCCCACCTGGAAGGACTAAAAACTAAATCGAGACGGATCTCAGCCATCAAAGTCCACCCTCCTGGCAAAGACCTTGGTTTCTGTTTGTCCAGGACTCAGACAATTGCCAGGTCCTTCTCCACCTTAAGCTGTCCTTTTCCAGCCTTTTCTGATGGAGATCCCTCGTTCAAATTTCAGCCTCCTGGAACCTGCACTGGACAACATGTTAAGGTTTACCTCTCGACACACAAACCAGGCTCCTGTCTGTCCTCCTACACATGCCCTCAAACTAAACAACTCCATGTTCAATTACAAGTCAAGAGAAGATGGTTTTACTGGCACAATGTGGGAAGAGCCCTTAGCTCCGTTTGCTTCCATCAAGGCAGCACACCACCAGGTTTCAGCTCTTTTACTGACTTCTTGCTCCACACTGGCATGAGTTTGCTGTGCTCACCTCTCTGATGGGGACCAATGGTAAAGGTCCACGTGCGCCCGAGCAGCACAAGCTTCACTACCCAAGGTAGATGCACACAGTGCACCCATGCACCAATGCTCCAGGGCAGGAGGATGATGTACGTGGTGGTTCAGCCCCTAGTTGGGAATAGGATTGCCCCTCAAAGTTGCCCAAGGATCTCACCCCAGAAATACAAAGTTCAAAAGGCAAGCATGGGTGTTCAAAGTCTCCAGGAGACCACTCTCACTCCTTGGCTACGCTTCTCCAGAAAGCGAAGGCCGAAGAATCACCGTAGATGTTGCCATACCTGAGTGGTGTGGGGGAAATGCAGCTGAAGTGCTCGATGGTGGGAAATGTAGGATCCCCAATCATTAGCACAATGCTAAACAATGAGTGGTTGTACTCCACGCACCGATCCCCGCAGCGTTAGTGCCATCACAAGCCATCACCCATCTTAAAAAGCCGGTGCTGCCAAGCAGATACTCACAGGGAAGGAGAACACGGCAGCACAAGCACCACAGTCTAGAGTTAACACTGATGCACAACAATTTTGTCCTTTATCTATTCCCTTGGTCCCCTCCTCCAGACTAGGCAGCACCCAGAGCAACGCCACACTGCTGAGCTCCATGTCCCTGCTTGCCCAGACTTACTTCTCAAGACAGCATGCTTTGCCAAAGCACAGCTCTGCTGTGAAAAAAATGAAACCATGTTCAGCAAGATCCATGCAGTAAGTCAGACACTACAATGCAGAATTCAGCAGATTCCATTTAATGTCATGTGCATATATCCATACATTTACTTATGTCAATGGTTTTGATGTGCATGATGCCAGGTCTTGAAAAATCTACTCGTTCATTTACATCTGGGAGCGTGAATTCTCTCAAGCAATCATCTCGGGGGGGGGGGGGGGGTTGCTTTTTGTAAAAATCAGCTTTCAACCACATAGTCGCAAAGATAATACCGTGAATTGAATGCATGTAAAGCATGCAGAGCTGATTCCTAAAATTCACAGGCAGCTCTGCAAATGCTGTTGCAAAGGGTTTTGCCAAGAAGCATGGGGCGTGAAGAATCCCCTCCCTCCCAGGGAGAAAGAGAACTGGTAAGAAACGGGTTAGTCTTGTTTAGCATCCCAAGCAACAGCGAGGCAAAGCAGCAGAAGTAACACCCCATCAATTCTTCAAGGAAGTTTTTGGCCAAGGCTGAGGAACAGGGCAGAGAAGTAGAGATAAACCATCCCGAAAAAAAAAGAAAAGAAGAAAGAAATTACACTTTCACCACCACATACTCACAGAAATTTCACTTTTTTTTTTTGTCGTTAAAGTGACAGGACTGATAGATCCTGGGGTCATGGATGTTTACCCTGCAATGCGCTCCGTCCCAGCAGTTTTGGGGTAGATTTTTCAAGCCCTGGTGATGGCTCCCAGGAAGGCTTCTCCCATCCGCTCCTGGCTCCCGCACGATCAGAATCTATTGCATAGCATTTATTTCAGATAAGGCACTGTTTTGCCCAACACGAACAGCAATTCGAAATCAATGCAGTTTCCATACAGTCCAAATTTGATGGCCTACAGTGCAATAACACATAAAATTAAAGGCAAGGTTTGGAAGAATAAACCCAGCTTTAAATTTAAACTTAATATTAAAAAGATAAAGGAAACTACATTTTTCAAAAGCCTTTTTATTTTCCTTCACCGTTGTTGTTTTACAATACAAATATCACCTTGTGAATACACAAAAACCCTACAGAAGATAACTCTGCTTCACGTAAAATACAGAATGGATATATATATATTTATATATATATTTTCTCTTCTTCATTCTTTAAAAAAAACTATTTTGTTCTGCACATTGGCAAGTTTAGGATAGAATACTTCCCCAAACATACAGTATGTATGGTAGGAGTGAAACTTATAATTACATGCAGTTTCTGCACAAATATTTTAAAGAAATAGATTATCTTTGTTGTTTTTCAACAACATTTCAATACGGGATGGAGAAACCCTTCATAGTTCACTCAGTGATCATTTGTAAAATTCTTAAAAAACAGGAATTCATGGCTGTTTTTCTTTTTAAAATACAGCTACCAAGTAGACAATAAAGTGATACTTTTTAGTTTGACCTGCCCACAATGTGTGAGCAAGATCGGACCCTTTTTATTTGGTTTTTTTTTCCTACACATGGCAATTTCAACATTATAAGCAAATTTCCAGTTTGATTTAGCTATAAATGCAAAAATTAGTAATTATACAGTATATATAATTCTGCTTTCATGGAATACTTAATTTTAAATAAAAACATTTAAGACTGCCTACTGACCATACAATCAAGACAAGAAAGGCACTAGAAACATAGACAAATCTCTCTCTCCCAAGAAGCATTTTCTTTAAATTTTAACTCTCTATTCTCTGACATGTAAAAATCTTTTTAAATTTAATCTTCATACACATTTTGAAAAATAAAGTTAGGAAATACTTAGAAAATCACTTTACAACTTTTTTTTCTTCTTTTTTTTTTCTTTTTTTTTTTTGCACTTTTTGACACAGTCACTGCAGATTCTACAAAATCAAGATTACCAAACCTTCCTGTGTCTATCATCTTATTTGTAGCGTGGTGCAACAGGTAGAAAGATTTCTCGATTTTACCCAAGGCAGGTATTTAGAAACCTTCACATAGTCATTTGCTAGAAAATGGCTTACAGCCCAATCTTTGGGGCAAGAGATATGAAAAGTATGTTTTCCCAAGAAAATAATATGCTTTATTCCCAGACATGACTGGAAAGACCAGAACTTATGATATAAAAGCTTTCATTTATGCTGTCGCATCATATACAAAGGAACATGGTGATGGGTAAATGTAAATCCCAAATCTATTAACAAGAAATGTATAACAGTGCATGATAAGTTAAATTTTCTTTATTGTTGTCCAACGCAGATCCTTTGGAGAGAAAAAAAGATCACAGTGCTTACCAGGTAACTGAATAGGTTAAGTCAAGGGAACTGTTAAAAGAAAGGGTTAGGGAGCGGTTGATTTTTTTATGGCATCTTCTCATATGGAGTTCTTAGCACTTGGGACAGGTCCTTTCCCCCCCATTTGGTCCATCGACACGCTGTTATGTGTCATTCACCAGGCGGCTGTATTTCACCTGCCTGCCCCGGTGCAGCACCGGCCAGGGGAAGGGCCAGTGGTAGGAGCGAGGTACAATTCCTTGGACATTCTTTTCAAAGTACTGGAAGGGCTTGTACCACCAGACCCTTGCAAGGAGGTTAGTTTGGGAAGCTTCTTTTAGCACCTGCACGAAGATAATCAGAAAAAAGAGAATTACAAAAGAGCACGTCATGTACTTGCACGACTTCATTGCGCATCACTTGCTACCGTTCATCAGTGGCGTCTTGCTTACAGCTGCTTCCAAAAATGCCTTGATATCTCGAAACACCTCCCAAACAGATCTGCATGGACAAAGATCAAGAAGACCCAAGCTACTTTTCCATAGTCTCCCTGCGCACACCAGATGTTGCTCCCAACTGAGGCTCACCCTCGTTTCCAAGACCTCAGCTGTTCAGTGGTCCCATAGGAAAAGAATGAATGGCCCAAAATATCAGTCTCTTTGGGAATGATCCTCTCCTTTGGGAATGAAAAAAACCAACCCAAAAGCACAGCTGTTGCCGTAAGTATCTCTGAAATTACATGTAGCTCAAGAATCGTTTTGGAGCCTGGCTGGGTGCCTACAGAGGAATGAGCAAGGCAGGCTTCAACCCATCTGGAGGAGGTAACAAACCCTACCCTGCCCTCCACATGCTCTCAAACCGCCCCCACCCAGCCTTTTGCTTCTCCTAGCCATGAGCAAACCACAGCTGAGACACAAGGAGTGGGCAGGCACCAAGGGAGTTATACAACTATCCTGCTGCACGTTTTCAACACCAGAGCAGGGAAGCATTGTATCAGCCCACTGGAACATGCAAGTACAGGGCTTGTATGCTAAGCTTTCTTTCCATGTCAAAAACTGCCATGCAAAATAAATCCACTTTAGCCCTAGCGGGCTTTAATTTTCAGGTCAGACAAAAGTCACAGCCCTCTGCACATGGAGCAGCACCAGGAAGGAGAGACTAGCACACAAATGCGTGCTCAGGTAAGGATCCAGGGATCAGCATTTCCTGACATCTCAGCAGCTTAGGGAAGCAATGTTGAGCCATCTTCTGAGTCACATCATGCAGCAAAACAGGTACATTTCCATACAGTAAGGCAAAAGGCTTTTCTGAAGCAAGTCCACATTAGTACTCAAGGCAATCCTGACTTCAGTAGCTTCCAGCTTGGAAGCACAGCCACTCAGCACTTTTTTTGACAGAGCCCAGGAGCAAATTCAAAGTGTGGAAGTCAGCCTGGTGCTGTATGACAGGAGTTACGAAGTCTGGGCACAGACTGCTATCAAACACAGTGGTTCCAAACTGACTGAACATCAAACTGCATTCTTTGCAATCAGGCATTTGGTGGTAAAAACATACCACAGGGCTTGACTGTCATGTATTGCTTCAAGTAGCATCAAAACCACTGCAATAACATGACATGGTAGCTAGAAGACCTTGATATGATCTAAAAATCTGTACCATCACAATATTAACTAATTTCCTATCATCATACTAGGTCTTTCTTAAACAGAATTAACTGGAGTCATATGCAACAGATAAGCAAAATACCTTTCTCCACATTGCACAGAAAATATCTGGACACCAATTTGCTGTTACAGACCTAAGACTAAGTTTCTCTTAACTCACTAGGTCTTTCCCACGGATAACAGACTTGCTCATTTTCTCTCACATTCCTCAGCATTGTAAGTTCATCTCTTATTGATCTAGTTCACTGGCAGAAAAGCAAGAACAACGAGAATGACATGAGACCTCATTTAGACTTCTTCATTCGACCTTTGAATCATTTACCACTGCTCTCTGGTTGAGTATTACAAACCATGCTTTGCCCTCTCCCATCAAGCGCTGTGTCTCCTCCTAAGCAGCTCCTCGTTCTCAGTGTTTCCCTCATCATCCTGTTTTTCATGCCTTCCCAGACACTTCTCCTTAGGACAGGAGCAGCCTGTTCTCTGCTGCACTACCCTCCAAAAGGAAAACATTTTCCTTGGTCAGGGGAACTTACTGCCACTTGGAAACACTTTGAAAAACTGGTTCATCTTTAGTGAGGCCTCATACTATGCTTCAATAGACCTGTCATCTAACTAAAGGGCACAAGCCACATAATACAAGGAAAATCCAGTTGGCTTCAACAAAAACAAAAACCCAAGGCAAAAAAACCCCACCACATCTAAATGCTTCGCTCTGCTATCACAAAACTGGCCAACTGGCCCAAATTCAGAAGGACTTAAAAAATTGAAGTTACACAGCGGAAGCAGAGAGGCCTGCCTGCCTGTGGGTAGACCTTCAGATATTTTTGCGGTCAAGGCACAAGATGAACCCAACCGATGACGCCTCTTTCTTTCCTGCAAACCCAATGTGAGGGGGGAAGTAAGGGATGCTCCACAAGACACAGGTGAGTCCACTCCTACTCCTGCAGAAAAGCTCAAGGCAAAGTGTGGATATTTGCCCACTACCTCGCTACGGCAAGCAGAGTCACACGGATCCAAAGACTGGGAGAAACTCACTTGCTGGTTGGCCATTGTGTGATACCACCAGAAAAGTCTTGTAGTGATGTAGTAAGCCACCACTACGTCCACAGTGTAGTGGTCATGAGCAAGGAGGATGCAGAACATCCCAACCATGCTGAGTGCCCAGCAAAGCCAGTGATACCACCAGAGTCGCCGTGGTGAATCTGGAAAGAAGCACACGCAGTGATTATTTCAAAGCGTAACGTTATCAGCACGCAAGACTATTGCTGTAATTAGCAGAGGACGCGGACTGCAATCCTGGGTGGGTAGTGCAATGCCTGCATTAAAATTAAAAGCAGGAA
>NW_008825613.1:1512276-1544342 GCF_000699105.1 Pygoscelis adeliae
GCTGAGATCACAAAATAAGTATCATTCTCTTAAGGTGAAACTTAAAATTGTACTCAGGGGTAATGAGATCCTTGGACAATAGAAAGGTTATGAAATCTTTGAGAAACAGGCCCAATACATAACCATATAATACACCCTAGTCAGTAAATTAACTGATTTGTATTTCAACATTGATTCTACATAATGGCAATCCATTCCTCTTACCTTTCATAAAAGATAAATGCATACATTAAGGCCTGATTCTTGCAAAATGAGCAACCTTGCATTCAGCATAGCATTCATCTCTCTCTAGATTAGGAGACGCATATGGTGAATGAAATACCATTCATCAGGTAGGGTGCGATGAAGGTTTCAATTCTATTGTAAACAAAATTTTTTTTAAAATAAAATGCTTATTTCAGACATCTACACGGTAAAGTGTTTTATTTTGTCTCCAAAGTTTTCTTTTTCAGTAAGCCCTATGTCTCTGAAATTCTATTATTTTTATTTAATTGAAAAAGTGTGCATTTTTACTTTAATTGTATTTACCCATCAGCACAATAATTCTTCAATTAGCAAGGAATTATACAACAGGAGATTCCACATGAACAGTAACGAACTTACACTCTTTGATAAATAAGTACGTAAGAGTTAATATGACAGTGTGACCGCTGTACAGATAGTCGCCGCACATGTTGTGGGATCCTGTGATGGACAATCCTCCTCCAGCAATCAGTTTCATTATTCTTCGCAGATGAGATTCCCAGTCTCCAAAAAGCTGGTGGAAGAGTAAAACACAAACGCACAGTAAAATATCAGCACTAACCTTTCAGAGTTTAAAGCAACGGTGTTAGCCAGCAACTTTGCCTTTCAGTTATTCTCTCTTTTTGCTTTGATACACAAGATCAATCAGTAAATCCACAGCCTTTTCCAAAAGCTAGCAGCACATTTCTAGAAGGAAAAAGACTGGAAATGAGACATGAGTTTATTTTTTTTATTGATGTTTTGCATCTATTATAACTAGTACTCATGTGAGCACAGGCCGTATGCACCTCCATCCGTTTGTCTAAAATATTATTTTATTTGAAGTATTCAATGTATGAAGAATCAAGGAAATTATTACAATTTCCCTATAAATATAGTATCTCAAAGGACTACTGTTTTTTCCTATGCTCACAATATAGATTGAAAAGGCATGGAAAAAAGGCAATCTTGTTTACACACATATTTGTGTGTGTGTGTACGTGTGTAAAAACCCTTTACATCAGGTCACTTCCAGCTGCAATGAAAAACATGGCATCTTTTCAGTATAATACAAAAGCAAAAAAATGGTCCAAAAGTTGTTAAAACTCCTGTCAGTGGCAGAGTGCTACACTTACAGCAAAACAGGTAGGTGAGTAAAAATTGTTTTCTATGTTATTTATAAGTACTTATTGCTGCTACCACGTAAAGGCGTAATCTTCCTCCCAGGTCTTGTTGGCAGCCTTTGCTAATGCTTGTGGCTGTGCAGGAAAATGATTTTTAGTAGGAATCTTCAAGCAGAGCTAATGGGTTCAGATCTCTTTTTATTCATTATATTCTTGCACTGGGATATACAATGGGGGTGTATATATATATACGTATGAACCTCACATGTGTACAGTGAGGTTCAGAATGATGACTCTTGGAAAACCTATGACTTCTGTAATACAGTCTCAAAAATCCAGCTTTACCAATAAAAAGGAATTAAAAATATTTCCAGCTATAGCTAGAATTTTGTCATGTTCTCTAAACATCTGTTTTTCCTTCTGTTCAGGAGGCAATGCACTCTAAAATAAATCAAGCTTAATTTAATTCATCTTGTTCGTAACAGCGCAGGCCCTACAGATGATAATCCAACAGAAAACAGGATGAACTGTGCAAGCTGTACATCCAGCTGCTGAAACCCAGATTCAATGTACAGAAGAGAGTATCTCACTCCAAACTCTAAGGCCTCCCACCACCCCGCCTTGGAAAGTCTTCAAAATCATCTCTTTCCACTTCACATTTCAGAAGAAACATATATGGTGTTTGTCAGAGCACAGTGACAAACTTCTGTGCTGGCTTTAACTCACACAATCCATGTGAGCAACGGGGACGTTCCTCCACACCTGATGGATTTGCTCTGACCCACCTCCAACCCATAATGCTGGCTCAGAGGGTATTCCTGAAAAAACTTCAATTTGCCTTAGGAAAGCCAAACCGAAGCAAACTAAGTCCTTCTGGTGAGGACGCCCCTCTCCCTCCTCCCAGGTGACCGAAGGGCAGCTGGCTGGCACTGCCCCAAGACTTTGCTTTTGCCGCTCCCAGCTCTAAAACAAGCCCAAATGTTAAACAAATCCACAAACAAAATGTATGCCGTGGGACAAGCACAACCAGGATGTACTGAGCAGCTCCAGGACCCAACAGGAAGCAGAAACCATCTGAGCTCAAAGGAGTAGGACTAATGGATCAATGCATGCGACTACACGTGCTGCATCCTTACCCCATTTTATGAAGTTTTAAAATCCATGGTAACCATTTAACAGTCAGAAGGAAACACAGATCCCCCTGGCTGGCCATTAAAGGCAAGTTTTTCTTTTATTTTAAAGCTCGGTTTTGCTTTAAGAAGTGGAAATTATTAATTTCTGACAGATTTAAACAGGGTCTTTGCAGCAATTAAACATTTCCTGCTAACAGTTCCTTACAAAACATTAAAACACTCCCCAAAGCCCACTCTTCATAATCATATATAACTCAGTAAGGTGTTGAGAGGTTATTCTTTTCCCACCAGTATATTTATAGCTTTCAGGAAAGCCCAGCTAATCCTTAGTCTTATCAGGGCAACAGAGGAGCACAACATAGGCTTGTCTTAATACTTGAGTAATGAGACGGACTTGCCAACACTATAAATTTCCAAAAATGGCAGACTTACTCACTTCAGCCCATAAATACCTGTGTTCTTTCTTTTTTAATTTCATAATGGCTGACTGATCAAATACAATGTTGACTCCTCTCCCACTCGCTTCTCTTTACAAAAGACCTCAGTCCCTCAAAAAGCCACACGTGGCTTGGCAAACGCTCTGCCTTGTCAAACAACTGGTGCAGTACATTCATTGGCTTTATTTCCCCCAGGAACCGAGGCGTTTCGGCTTTGCTTGCAGGCACCAGCAATCCTCACCGAAACAGCACGTGTACTGGGTCGAATCAGGATTTTACTACCTGTAAATCAGTGATTTTACTACCTGTCATCTAACATGGCTGTGCACACAAAGCAATTGAACTGTGTGTGCAGTAGATATTTCACAGAAATTACTCCCCCTCCCCCCCCGCCCCGCCTTTCTCCTGCTTAAATCAAGCTATCCCCCCCCCCCCCCCCCCCCCGCCTTTCTCCTGCTTAAATCAAGCTATAGCACAAACAACCCCAGGAGGGGCACAGAGATGAACCACTATGGAGAAAGAGCACTTGTGTCTAATATATGCACCTTGTTCCCTACCGTAGAAGTCCAGT
This sequence comes from Pygoscelis adeliae, assembly GCF_000699105.1. Lineage (NCBI taxonomy): Eukaryota > Metazoa > Chordata > Aves > Sphenisciformes > Spheniscidae > Pygoscelis > Pygoscelis adeliae. The sequence goes on from NW_008825613.1 coordinate 1,515,764, forward strand.
CTGTATTAGACTGCATTTCCCTACCACAAACAGCATGCTGCAGTAAGGGCCACACTTCCACCAATACTTGTGTGATATGAGACGGATGCAACACCACCATCCCTGTCCCATCTCCATCCCGAGCACGTGAATTACCCTTCAAGGCTGACTATAAGGGTCTTGCCTAAGCACCTCTGTCTCAGTAGCTTGGTTTCAGCCACGGCTTTTGTAAGCCCTTTTTATTCCTCAGCACAACAAACAGGAGTCAGTGCTAGACTGAGGAGGAGGTGGCAAGTCCTAACACGATTGCAAAAATACATGCAGGGACAAACAGCTGCAAAGGAGACAGAGTTTCACCAGCCTTAGAAAAGTCTCTTTAGGCCATTTTCAAACACAAACCATACTTGGATTTGACACACTGAAGTGTTTAGAAATAAATGAGTCACACGTGGCACCTCCGCAGGTTGCACACCTTTGACTGCTTTGGTGGAGATCGAAAAATGCTGATTGTGCAAATTAGTTGAAAATGCTACAGGAATTGCAGAGATTAGTGCTTCAAAAAGGGTGGGAATGCCTGCACTGCCCCAAAGCACCTGTCAACACCTTCACCGAGAGAGAAGGTGATGATCTGCAGAAGGACATCCCCATCATGCCAAACTGGTATTTTCAAAATTAGCAACAATTATTGAGAAAGTGTTGCTCACAGTTTTGGTAACAGCAGGACAAGCAAAAACATAGAGATTTAAATATGGAAAGGCAGCCAGAAGAAGTTTACCTTTGGAGAACACTTGAAATGCATGCCAGGTACTGGGAGTGTAGTCACATACATTGTAATACACCGATACAGGTATAGTGTGCCAACTATACAGAAAAATCTTCTGCTAATTATAGACCTAGAAGGAAGAAGGGAAGAAAAAAAAAAAAAAAGAGAGAGAGGAAAAAAATAAGGAGATCACTCAATGCAAACAAAATATGCAAAGGTAAATAAAATAAACTACCAACTGTTCTCTTCTTGATGCTTTTGAAACCGTGACAGTATCAGCTTACACCTGAGAATACTGAATTACTTTACAAATATTCCCACGCTTTACAGGTCAGAAACACAAGAGCAACTCAACTAACACTACCCATGAAGGTAATTATAGGAAATATAAGGATTAGAATACAAAAGCCTGTGCAGATTTAGTGTTGAAGACATAAAAAGGGATTTCATGCCCCACACCCCTCCATTAGCTTTGAGCGGTCACTAATTTTCTATTCAAGATGAAAAGGAGTGAGTTTATTTTGGCTGACACACACATTTAGTAATTATAAAGGGCTGCTTGAGAAGAAATAGCTTGTATGACCCAAACAAGTGAGAACACATCTTTCCTGGGCAGCATTAAAGAGGAAGCAATTCACATCAGCAGTGAAATCTCCGAAATACAAATTTAGAGCTGCGTTGGCTACAGGACAGGGTGTTTTCATGGGAAGCCACTCTCAAGGCAAGCAGCCATAGCTGCAAAGAGATTTACTCATTGAGGGCTGCCAGCGAGTCGCTGACATACACAAAGAGGGCAGATGCAATTTTGGGGTACTGTGATGCAGTTCTACAAAACCAGCAAGAGCACATGGGGTAAAGAGCTGCAGCTTCAACTCAGGAGTGACAGCCAGCCCCAAAACTGGCCCATAGAGTTTCACTGCTACGTACCAGCTAATAATATCACAAGGAAAGAGCTACGACAATTAAACCCCTTCTGGAACATCCATCAGGACAGGAGCAACTTCTATCTGAGCTCATATAGAGTTCAGCAAAGAGAAATCACTGCCAGCGTTATAAAAATCAAGGGCAAATCCAGTTACAGCAGTTCATGACCTTAACCACATCAACCCTTTGCATCCTGCTGGTTACAGACCTTGTTGGTTTCAACTGATTTTAAATTGTGGTTATTTACAATTATGATCATTTGGGGAATACAAGGGTTGCAACACAAGCTGCAAATTCTGGCATCCATTTGTTGCTGTTTTGAAGCGTCTACTTTTTAAAAAATAATATTTCTATCAAGCTGAGCTCTTTCGAAGCTCAAAATTGGCCATCTTTTCTATTTTTAATAGCTTTTGGCAGTTATTAAGCTGTAGCGCTCCACTCTTGGAGGAGTATGACTTTGCAGTGCCAGATCAATAACAACTTGAGTGTCTTAATTTATCAGAAAAGCTTCAACTATTCCAGTGTAAATGCATTTTGCACTCCAGTGCTCACTGCTATTGAAACACAGTATTTCATATTTTTTCTTCCCCCTCCTGGTGTAACCGTGGACAAAGCTCGGAGTTAAAAATTATACTTTATTAATGTAGCTCCATAGACTGAAAATTAAGAGTGGAAGGCACCATGCCATTGGGGCAGTGGTTTTCCTCTGTGTTTCGTATGGGGGATTTTTCTCTCAGAAGAGTGATCCAATAAAGATCTCACACTTGTGCCTGGCTTTTATAACCAGACATGAACTTGCTTTTCTTTATAACCTGGTATAAAGACAAACAGGAGGGTTGGGGATTAAAGACTGAGCAGCACTGAATTTTGAGAGACCAAGGAAGCAGCAGTGTTTAATTGAGCACTGAACTTTTTTTTTTTTAATTAAAATTACCCATGAACCTACTTGGTTTAGCTGGATTTAGCATATTTTAGCTTAGGAAAGTCTGCGTCAAAGTGCTCTGTACTGTGAAATTAAAAAAAAAAGAGTAAAAAGCCTCACATTTTCCCTTCTCAAAAGGATTTGTGTGTGTGTGTGTGTGTGTGATTATGAGTCAGCTAACAAGTACAACCTCTAAGCTTATTACGGGCCAAGACAACTTTTATTACAACTATCCAGACCTCACCTAACGTGGATAGCGAGCATGCCGCTTTTTCAATCCCATGAGCGAGCGTGCAGGCTGGATGAGATGTCAAGCATGGCCAAAAACCAGCACTGTACTTCTCCCAAAACATCTGGGAATGCTTCCCAGAGAAGTTAACTCTGCCTTGGCAGCTTGCCTGGACTCCTTGAGCTCCCCGCGGTGTCTGCAGAAAAAGGCCTGGGCAGCCTGGAGTCCCCAGCCAAGACCTGCACACCCACCCTGCTCCTGCTTTCTGGTGAGAAACCAACCCAACCCAATGCCATGGACAGTATTCTGTATGGATGTTCAAAGAAAGCTGTCATTGGTTTCCTCGCACCAAATCTAGTGCCTTGCCCTGAAGCCAGCCAGAAGCTCCAGTCTCTACCTGAAGGCAAAATTAATTTTCAGGCAAGAAAACACTAACAGGGGCCAAGGGAAACCCTGCATTATGGTTAGCTGGACAGGCACACCCAACACCCTCTTCCATTTTGGCCCCAACTTTGCAGTCCAACAAAGATGACACGTAGGTCCTATTCAACGTCATCATGCAATCCCTGGACTAAATCTGAGTGATCAGTTATCATGAATGACACATCTCTACCATCCTTCATTTCTTGGGAGAACAGCAAGCTCAGCTTGGGTGAAATCAGGTTATCGGCAAATAATGGATCTGGTAGGATAAGCAATAGGAATTTCACTGCTTGGCAAAGTGTTTCAAAAAGTATGAAACTGTGAAGCTGCCTCCCCTTCAGTCAAAGGTTCAGCCCAGCCACTGTCTGCAATTCAGCTCATGGGTAACAATGCTGCTGGTTCACCAGTGACTCTGAGCTTGCACTTGGAGACATCCACGAATGGTATCTCTATCATCTGAGTAGGCGAGGAACCAGGTCTCATCCTGCCCAGCAATCACCTGGCTTCACGTCTTATCTTCAGATCTCAAATAGAGTGTGGCAATGACCATCCCTGACAACATCAGAGGTCAGAGAAGTGAGGAAGGTCTAGCTGGCTTAATTCCCTCTCTTTATTCTTTAGTTAAGTTTCAAAGGGAGGTGATAACCCATGCCACAAATGTGATTCAGCTCTTTTTATAGCACTTAGTGGTTCACCATCCAAAGCCACGAGAATGAGGTCCTCCAGATAAAGCCACCTCACTGGGCTCCTGTTCCTGTGAGCAGCTCTCCTGCTCTTCCCTTTCTGCTGCTTACCGACAGCTTGGGCATCTTGGACTTCGATACGTCTGCTCATTGACATAAAAGAAGACTTTTGGTCTCCAAAGCATTACGTGACCAGTACACACACTGACCAGTGCTGACCAGCTATTCTAGGGCTGATACTGGGAATGGAAAACTCTGCGACTCCCCGACATCTTCCCCTAACACCAGAAAGAGCCCTTCTAAAGCAAGTAAAAACAAACATATCAAAGCAAATGGGGATGGGGGGGAGCGGGGGAGGGGGGAAATCTTCACATCTATCAATGATACCAACATACTTTATCATCAAGCCAACCCATGTCTCACTGCTACAAAATCTCCAGGGACCTTATGGATTCTGCTGTTCTGAATCTAAAGACTCTGCTCGGCTCCATCACAGGGTGTTTGATCCCTCATACAGCCCTATTAACCTGACACCCCATTCTTGAGAGCAATCCCATGTCACCTTCTCCAGGTGCTTCCCTTGGTTTTGAACATTTATGCTCAGAGACCCCAAGAAAGTTAATAGTCCCCCATGTTCACCATAGGCAACTGGAGCAGTGGGAGAGGAGTTAGCACTGCAGCTACTAACGTAAGAGTGATACTGAAGCTTACAGCCATAAACAAAACAAGAGGCCAAGCCAGGGTAAGTCCTTCCTCAAGTACATACGTGCACATTTAACAAAAAGAACAACAACAACAACAAAAAAAGGCACTTCCACAGTTTTCTGTAAAAATGTACAACAGTTTTAAAATTTCACCTGATAAACATTAAGTAGTATAAAGCAGCAGAAAAGATGAATAAACCATCATCTCAGTCTTGTGGATTACTTAAACATTTGTCACATTCCTATGAAAATCCACAGCTGTGTTGCACAAGGGCATCCTGCCCCAGCTTAGCAATTCTCTCTTTTCAAGCTGCCTGTACCTCATGAAGCTGGTGAACCACATGCTTACATTTAAGTTTTAATGTTTTTCTCCATTATAAGGGTGAGTGATCCATTGGCCTCTGGTTTTCTTTCTTTTAATAAGGGAAAGCTGTAATTCTAAGGTCATTACAAAGTCCTGTGAACCGAAGGATCTTATATTTCACATGGTGGGGCCCAAATTACATTCCTTCCTCAGTTTCCTACACAGGAGTCACAAAAAAGAGTCAGTGAGAAGGTAAAGAATGAGATGTTGTATTAGCAGAGGAGGAGACCCTCTTTGGGCAGCTGTGGGGACATGCTTGTGCCTGGTTTTTGAAAGGAAAGGTGATATGCCACCTCATACTGCTTAAAGCCACTTGACTTTGAACACTTCATTCACAGCCATGGCAGCACAAGGGTTTATCAGACACTCATGGTAAGGCAGCCCAAGGTGTGGATTTACAGCAGTATAAATACCCTAAATTAAGCATGCGCACGCACTCTGTAGAGGGTAAGCGGTAGGTTACTTCCATTGGCAGGCAAACTCGCCCTTACAATTCTGACCAGTATGAGCAAGGGGGCAGACAACCACTAAGACCTTGCAAATTCATTGCATATCTATGCTTTTGCATATTTTATGATTAGTTTTTGACATACTTTCTGTTTGACACCTGTCTCATCTAATGTCAAGCAGAAAATGTACTTCAACACTTTTTCACGCAGCACTGTTTAGGTGCACGGACTAAACCACTGCCTGTTGGTTTTGTCCAAGAGTATCATAATCTTAGGGTAGGTCTTTAAATCAGGCAAACTACAGAGACACTAAATCAATCCCACGGTGGTTTGCAGCTGTCTTCACAACAGTGTGAGCTGTGCTCCCTCTAAACAGACAGGACAGTCAACTGAGTTAAGAACATCATTACATCCAATTCATGGCTTTTTACACATGAAAAGGGTTCAAGTTAATTGTGCAGGCAAACAAGACCAGGGCTTTTCTTAGTTTCTTAGGTAGCAGTTGGACTGAACTTCTCCCTTTTGCACAAGCAGCCCATACAAACTGCAGTTTGCCTATGGCATGATATCTACTTCAGTTCGGGAAACCAAAATCAGAAAGGTCACAAGAATCTTCATTATTTGGATGTAAACCAGTATCTGACCTCCAAAAGCTGTCAGAAGTATACCCTAGCACTCAGTTTTCAAAAGGTTTTACTTACTTGTATTTTAAGAGCAGCCACTGAACAAACCACAGTCCTACAAGGATCATGCCGTTGATTTCACAAATAGAAAAAGCCCATTGCACCCGATCAAAGCGATCAAAAAATGCATCTGGTAGGGGAGGCTGCACCTCCTTGGGAGGCACTCGTTCGTGAACAACTGAGATAGTCACTGTGGTAAAGATGAAACAAAAAAGTGCATAAATAAAAGCCAGGAAAGTCTTGCCCCATTCCATAGGATACTGTGAGCGCTCTGGCTCTGGCATGGGGATCTTTATCATCTCCTTCTTATAGCCATTTGGCATCCCGTTCAGTTTCATTTTACTGCTAAAGCCATTCTCACGTGTGGTGTTGCTCACACTGACACGGATGTGCCCGTTGATGTGCCCGTTTTTGTGAGCCTCAATGTGGTGAGCCATTTTTAAAGTTTCAATCATGTGCAATAGCCGCTGTCCGCTGTCGGAAGACACCCGGGATAGAGGTGTCTTCTTAAAATCCTCCTCCGTGAGGTTGATCAAATCCTGCCCGGTGAAGCTCTTCAATGGCTCACAATACTCCGGCACAGCATTTTCTGTTAGCCAATTCATCACCTCCTCGGGTGACCACAACACCACTTCTTTCATCTTGCCAGGCAGCTGGGGCACAGTCTGACATCGATTTTAAATTGGGCAGCAGTCACTGCAACTCCAGCGTGTTGGAAAGCTCCTCCTTGGCTTCATCTTGTCTGAGGAAGCAGTTTGGTGAGAGGCAAGTCCCCGTCTCTAACCATCCGATATGAGCATCCAGGCGCTGTGGCAAGCATAGGAAACGGTTCACTTCATATTCGTGTTTGCATTCTTCTTCCTGGGGAGGAGAAAAACCCAAATTTTCTATTACTATGCAGCTCTGGTCCATAACCACTACCCAAACTCCTCTTAAAATCATAATACTAATGGATTTAAGGATCTACAGAACAGATGTTTAGTGTTATTTGTGTCACAAACCTTCTCTCTCCCTTACAGACTGGTATCTTAATGCAATGTGTTGCACCTAGTTATTGAATAGGAAGCCTGGCTTTTGTTCTGCAAGGCAAAAATATCTAGTGTACCACAAAAATCGCTTTTCTACAGGTCAGCAACACACAAAAAAATTATGTAGATAAGCAAGGTTATACTCTCCAGGCCAAAGCACCAGCAGGAAAATCAATGCCCAAACAGGTTAGCCTGAAAATAAACAGAAGCATTTAGGTTTGCAGGACTCTAGCAGATGTTTAGCAGCTCTTCAAGGTAAATTTTATGGTTTCCATGGTATACTGCTACAATTCAAATAAATGTCTGTCATCAGCTAAAAAAGGAACCAGCAGAAAAATGAAAGTGAAGCTTTAAAAAAAAAAAAAAAAAAAAGGAACTAGGTCACAAACTTCTACACTGACTTAATTACAAAAATAGCTTAGAAAGCTTAGAAAAGCCGATCACTTTCAATACAAAAATTACATGAAAACAGATGTTACTTGCTGGAACCTCTTCCTGCATTTTTGAGACACAAGCAGCAAAATCCTCAGCACGAGGCAGCAATCACGTGGCAGTGAACACCACCAGCAAATTCCCAGGTTTGAGATGTTTATTCAATGAACAAGCAAAAAATGATCCTCCCCAAAGCAAAGAAAGGAAAACAGTTAGAACCCCTGTCTCCAGCCTGCTGTCCCACAGACCAAGTCTCTCCTGCAGGAGGCTCAGCATCGTAAACACAAAGTGACCTAAAGAAAGTAACAGCATGGGGAAAAAACACTTCATATTTTCAAAAGTCATATCATGTCTTTATTAGCTTAAAGAATATTTTTAGCCTCTTACAAGCTACCAGATGTTTGTCTTTCATCGCAGAGAGCAAAGTTGCCACTGAGTAAAACCAAAATAATCTACATTACTGGCATGATTTGAGTAGAAGTGGTACAAAACAGATACAGAGCTATACTCCTATGCAAAACATGACCATGCTGCACATAAATATATTTTTTGACATGTTACCTCTAAACTGAGCAAGAAACACAAAGCGCAGTTTTTAATCTGTTTCTCCATGGAATGGGTCAGGTCTGGTGATTGAGAAAAGAAAAAGCTTTGGACAAAGGACTGGCAGTACTTCGCGTATGCCACCTCTCACTCGCTGGGCACGCCATGCACGTGCACATATTTAAATCCATGGAGCAAACAGGGGTGAAGATGAATATTTCCCCTTGCGAATATCTGCACTGTTTTAAAACAGCGGAAGAAAGAATACAGCTCTATTTTCTTTTTTTTTTTTTCAGTGGGATTATATGTACTGAGGAAGGCTTTTAGCCACGGATTGCTTCATTATTCAAGTTGTGTTTAGCAAATCGGTATTTAGTTACACAGCTCTGAACATGGAAAAAAAGGATGGATTGAATTATGCATGTCAACCCACATTAAAAACTCCTACAAGACTTTGACCGAAGGAGAGCAGCTTGGCTCTCTACCACGCTGGTCTCCGCTGTACTCGCTGTAGTCATGTTATCACAGGGCACCTGAAATCCTGGGTCTGGCACCAGCCGCAGCACAAAGCTCAAGCATGAACCCCGCATCCTTACTCTATGCTGGGGAGAGCTGGTGTCACCAGCAGTTATGGGAAGATGTTTTGACTCCAGCTCCCCATTTGGCCTGAGTCTGTGCATTAAGGGCGATGTCAGCCTTGAGCTACCTCACTTACTAATGCCTGTGGCTCGACTCACTCACTGCAGACCAAGGAGATGGAAACACCGTTGCCTTTTTGATGTCCACAATATTTCAGTCTCAAGTGATTCACCAGTAATTCACAACTCAAGGAATCGGTGTCTATGTGAAGGAAAATGCAACACACACTTTCACACTTGTCCTAGGGTTGAAACTCAGGTTGAAATGCATGAGATGCAGCACCAGAAACTGCGCAGCATCAAATTCACAACTAATATTAATAGACTTCTCTACGGGCTTGCTGTTTTCAAGGGTAGCACCTTATAATCTTGATAAAGCCTAAGTTAGTTATTTTTTAATCCTGTTACAACACCTGGGCTCTTAGCCTGCAGCAGGACCTCATATACCCGTGCCATTTAACAGCTACATCGGCTGCGTCTCCAAGTTTTGCTTTACAAATTTCAGCATAGATTTGGAGTTGTGGGAGCACTCTGTGTACACCACGAGGTGGGGCAATATTAAACCTTTTCAATTTTAAACACTGGAGTAACTGAATCACAGTTTCCCAACCACTCAGAAAAGAGGAAAGCGGACCTTTAACCATTATCCTCCCGACATACCAGTCTTTCTGTCCAGCCCCTGACAACATACTGCAAGCCTCCTGTGTGCTTAAGGATTCAGGATCCTAAAGACACAGTGCAAAGGGCTGCATTCACCACCGTTCAGGAGCCTGTAGCCAACCTTCAAATTACATCTCCTTACTTACCATGCGCATACATCTCCTCCTGCTGCAGCTAAGCTTGTAGGTTTTAAGATGAGCACTGTGTGGAGCCTAAAAGAACAAAAATCTCTTGCCAGCTGCAAATACTACTCTGATACTGGCACAGGAGTCATAATATGCTGGTGTAACCCCATGATACCTGGCTTGGCAGTGTTATGAGAAACAGCAAATGTGTGTGTCTTGCAGTAAAACTGCAGGGTTTGGCAATACTGCTAAAAACTACAATCAATTCAGAAACTTGCTCGTGCTTTAAACTCACCATCAGTAATGCTATTAAAGGTACCATACAGAAGAATAAAAATTGCTCAACTCCAATTTTTGTGTCTTTATGAATTATAAAATGTAATTCTATCTCAATAGTCTTTGTTGGTTTTAAAAATGAGAAATCCCATCTCACACACAGAGGCATACACTTTTGCCCCATCTCGTCCTCTGTGGATGGATGGACAACAATGGCATGGGGTTCACCAAGGAGCAAGAAGCTACTGAGCAGAAAGCTTCAGTCCTCACAGATGACGTTTCTGGAAGCACGAGCACAGCACTGGCCAGGTGCAATCTCAGCCCGCTGCTATCACACCACCAGCATGTAAATCACTATCAAGCACCTCTGGTAAAAGCAGAGTAACTGATACTCATGGGAGGAAGGCTTAGAGGAAAGAAAATACTCTGCCAAGGATGCAGGCCATGGAGTCGTTTTTGTTGAGAGTTAAAACGAGGAAAAACAACTGAAATTTCTAACAAACATCTATCATTCAAATCTCCATATCACAGCCTGTCTAATGGGGGAGGAATAGACAAAAAAGCTTCTTTACTAACACCTTCCAGCTTGTCACATTAAAAATACATTGTTTTCTATTGTGCGTTCATGAAAGCTTTATCAGGTGAGGTTCGCATAAACGATATGGGAGACTAACAGCTCTTGCTGGCCCCCTTGCTTCCACAAAAGGTCTCCTGTCCACAAAAGCTGAAGACAGAAGGTGGGGATGGGCATCAGGTGCTGCCCAGCCACATCCACTGGCTTAGCTTGGTCCCACTGCCCCAGCAAGGCATGGGGACAGGCAGGGGGATGGGCGCACACCCAAGCCTCCCCAGCTCTGATGTGAGTTGTTAGCTTGGGCCAGGCAACTAAAACGCTCCCTCCATTTGCAGCAGACCTGCTTCATTAAGGAGCCTGTATCAGATAATGAATTATAAATAACAATACGATTATCATAATAATACCAATTGCACTATGATAATGATGCCGTGTAAAACCGGTATCTCAAAATACCCACACCACAAGACTGAGCAGGATGAAATAACTTCAGCAAGGGCCCCAGTTCCCACCTCCTCGTGTTTACATGACCTTTTTTCCCCTGTTCCCAGCAATTATTAAAGTGCTAACTCAAAACTTTCAGATCCTTTTCCACTTTCCCGACAGGGAGTATTTCCCACCACCACTTCAATCTGCCTGTATGAGTGTTGTAATACCATGACTATGGCCACCTCAGTGGGTTAAACAAGTATTTGAGAGCGCACTACATAACCTTGCATATCAAGATCTGTTCTCTGTTGCATTGCTTTGTGGAGATGCGGTTGGGCATAAGGACTGAACGTGGGAGCATCCATCCCGTTGGTTAAAGGACAAGACAATCAGCAATAAAATCATCAGCTGGCTACACCTCCACACTTGACTTGGCAGCCACGGTGCACAAAACTCTGGAGTTTTCTGTCTCTAGGTCTGCTTGGAGGATAATTAAGTACTCACGCTACTGGATGTCACTGTTTCAGATTTTGTTTCAAAGTCCATGGGCTCACCGCCAAGTGAGCGATGGACATCCCTGGGGAAGGCAGCCCGAGACTTTCTCTGGGATGGCTGCAGGGTCCACAGAGCAGTAACCTCCCTCCACAACCCCGGAGCTGGCTTACAGGTTAACATGCTGTTCCCTATTACCTCTAAACTCTCAAGCAGAAAGTATTACATCTTGCAATTAACACTGATGAGACAAAGCCACATCCACAAAGACCCCCAAAATCAGTTTGTTCATCTCCGATCTCCTCCTAAAGCACTTTGAAGCCTGATCGAAGAAAACCTAAGTCTTCCCAAATCAAATCATGCCTTCTTCATGTTTGTACAGTGCTTTTATTCTCTAAGCAAGGACCTTGCTGCTAAGGCAACAATCACTATAGAAATCAGTAAAATAACCAGCCATTTCAGAAACTGCGACGAGCTCCTCACCAGGAGCCAAGGAGATTTTCAAATCCTTTCAGAGGCAGTGGGTGTGTTTCAGTTGCAACACTGAGCATCCTTCCCAAACACCCTAGAAAAGTTAAGATGATAAAACCATTAGTAAAAAATAGTGTTAAAATGAGTGAGGTCCAGGGCTAAGCACAGTTTGAAGACAAAATAATGACATTTTCTCCCTTGAAAAACAAATGCTGAGATGCACACACGTAAGCAGGAGAAAATCAACTGCTGTAAGGATTGAAGTTTTAATGCTTTAGAAACCAACCCACAAGTGAATTTCCCAAATCCCCTGGTGAACAGAAGTTACATGGAGACTCAATACTCCGAATGAAAGCCAGGAGCTCTTGTCCTGCATTTTTACAGCACAAAACAAACTATTCATAACAGCAGGGTCTGAGTCACTGCTACAGTCAATTCCTCTATGGGCATTTTATCATCACTAACAATAATGCTCCAACACCTCAATAACCAGACGTCCTGTACTTGCAAAGCACTTCTGCATGCCAATTTGCAACAAAAGGGCAATGCCTGCCACAAATTATGTGCTGGATATCACTAACGAGCTCTCAAGCAATGTACCGAATTGCTTCCCTCCCTCCAGGATAGCTTTGCCTCCAAACCAGAGATCGCCCCTTGCAAGAGGCTGTGCCGCTAGCAAGCAAGAGACTGTTGATATTTTAAAACATTACAATAAAGCTGGTTTTGTGCTGTAAATACAAATATATGCAAATACAAAATATCTGTAAGTATAAAATTGAGGCACAGATGGGCTCATGAGTTTCACAGAGCTCTGAGATAGGCTTCCAAGGTCGGTCCCAGATGGAAAACATTGTCCTGTGGACACAAAGTCAGAGCGAGCAGAATTACTACTACGAAAAGAGATGCTGGGACCAATATGTGAAGCAACACCCCCGTACCCTGAATAGCTACTTACGCAGCTTCAGAGAGAGAAAAAAAATTGCCTGCATACTACATAAATCCCCAAGCAGCCCATTTTTTCTAAATAACGCTATTGGAAGAAGAAAAAAACCCCCACTGTATATTTCCTATCCTAATTTAACAAAAAAAATAAGAAACAAAAATCCAACCACAGGCAGGGATATCAGCATAACAGCTCTGAACCCAAGCCCGGAGTTCAGTGGCAAGGATTTAAAAATTAAAGTACTTGCATCAAATCTGAATAACCAAACAGTTCATCTTCAGATGGGAAACACTGCTAGTGAATATCTCCATCTCTGCTAGAAAAACGCATCATCTATACTGCATGCGTGTATGCGTATAGGTATATACATGCACACATTCTGTGCTAGGTGAGAGAGACACATTTTCCCTCCAAACCTGATGAAGCCTCATTCCCTTGCTTCTTTGTAGCCCTACATCTCTTTGCTCAACTTTCTTCCTCCCCCTTCTTCTTCCTTGGGCTTGGAAGTAGTTATGGAAACCAGCAAACACTCACCAGAAGGCTTCACCTGACCAGCAATCTCATCATGGGAGCAGTTGCTAGGCAGGGCTTTTGTTTTGACACTACGGAAATCCTGCTTCGAGTGATCCGGGGGTGGAAAGGATGGGGTGGGGAGGGCAGGTCCTGCCTTTGGTTTAAAGTTACAAACAATTGTTTCAGACTGAAAAGTCTCCTCAAACGCAGGAGGGAGAGCCATGCGCCAGGACCAGAGCCCCAGCTGGCACCTGCAGGAACAGCTATGGGATTTCTGCCTATAGCAGGGATAACCCAAGCGCACGTCTCACTTTGTACTGTGTACCACAATCCTAATGTCTAAATCCTGAAGTAATGCAACACCTACAACAGAAGCGGGATGAATATTAGCTTATTTTTGAATGGCTGCAATAGAAAACCCACCTTCCAACTCCCCACCCCAAATGCTTTTAGTTCTGTGCAAGAAAGGTGCAAACACCACCACAAAGTTAATTTGGGGGGGGGCAGGGCGGGAAACCCAACCACAACTACATTTAACTTCTAAGAATATTATCGTTGAGAGAAAGTGGGTTTGTACTATTTCAGCCCTCCACCTGCAAAGGGGTATGTGAAAATATTAATGGACCGTCACAAGTCCTTTACACATGGGTAATCTGCTTCAACACCAGGATCTTTAATTCTTCAAGCAAAGACTTCTACAGCAGGACTCAACCCACCCACCGCCATCAGTCACTTCTTTGTAATATACAAACAAAAACGCCCATGGATACCATTCAAACTTTGCACATCTGGTTTCTGGACCGAAGCAACCCTAAGCATTTCTGGGCTCTGTGCTCAGGTGGCAGCAAGCTTTGGCCATCTTCTCCAACACAGCTAAACACATGTCTGTGTTACGCCTCGGGATCTGGGTCAGCCAGAGATAGGGCAGAGCTGGAAATAGAGCCGCATGTCCTCATGCAACCTCTGAGCTAACTCTGTTACTAAAGAGCACAAAACGATACTTGCCTTCCTCTTCAAACTATCCAAACCTTCTTATATTTATATGCACACAACAGAAGACCTTGGAAGGAAAACAGATGAAACACTGAAAAAAGCAGAAAAAGTGGTTTTTCTTCCCACAAGGCATAGAAATGGGGAGAGGATGGGATAGGGCAGGATGGAAACAAGAAAATAAGGAGAGACTAAATGTTTGTGACATTGCTCTGTATTTTAACTCCGTTAACCAAGTTCAGATGTTTTGGGTTTTTTTGGCTTTTAGCTACATTGAATACCTAAAAATCATTTATTGTTCGAAAGTCAGATTTGTGGTGAGGCTCCAGAAACCTAAGTAGTAGCAAGAACTACACACACACACACACACAAATCAAAACAGAAAGGGAAGTTTTGCCTAAGGAAACTGAGGACAGTCTTGTGACCGATGGTAACGTGGCTCTAAAATGCATACTCCAGCGTATTTTGCCAAACCAGCCATGCAGACTGGGAAAAAGAAAGCCAAATGAAACTACAGAGAAAAATAGAGCCTCACTGAAGGCTTAAATCAATTAATTGCCATATTTTTTTAGTATTTGAGTTTGTTACTGGACATGTATTAGACAACATCCAGACCACAACAGCTGCTTCCTCCAAACTGCCTTTCCCTGAGTTATGACTGAAGCAAAAGAAAACTGAGTTTACACGCTCAGAATCCCAGCCTAGAATAATGTTTCCATATTTCATTAGAATTTTATTTTTTATAGAATTTTTTATATTTATAGAATTTTAATTTCATTTTATTTCAAATACACTACTTTTGAAGTCCAGCACATCAGACCCACAGCAAAAAGACTCCAAGCCTCACAAGTTGAAATATAAATATCTATGTAACATCATGCAAGATGCTGTTCTCTGCATTTCAGCTGTTACTATTCATAAACCCACCCAAAAGACACACCATCAACATTATTAATTTTCAATGCTATTACCCTTGTAAAACAAAATAATTCCTGGGTTTGTCTATTAATTTAGTTTCATCTAACACACACTGATCCCTGGTCTGAAAGACAGAACACCACAAATATTCAAGATTATTTCTGGTATAAATAGTCCTAACCCAATTTTTGAACACATATTCCTCCTCTTTCCAGCAATATCTGTTCAGAGTTGTACCATAAATCAAATATTTAGATCTGGACAATGTATATCTGTATGAAGGAGAGGAAGACTCTTACTGCATATTTGGTCTAGAACAACCAGAAACCCAGGAAAGGCTAGAAAAAGTAAAAGAAAAAAAAAAAGAGGCATTTTTGATTGCAAATGAGTTATGGGTGTACAATCTTAATGATGGGAACTTGTCTTACTAAGACCAGATCTACCGAAAATTCGTATGAACTGCCCTAGCATCTTCCTTTTGTGGTTAACGCTACAAGCAAGAAAAATATCTCTCAGCTCACTTGCCAAACTTCAGCTATCTTCTTTACTCTCTTCGCCACCAATCGCATGGATGCCAAATCTCGCTGTTTGCAGTGGAGATCTGCCACTGTCAGTGTTCAGCTTGATGACAAAAACACGCTCACGTTCATTCAGCAAAATCCAGTGCGGCTGGAGAGACGAACCCTCTCCCCTCCCCAGTCCAGCCATCCAGCATCTCTTTTGAAAGCAAGAGTGCCAGAAAGGGATGGCAATTCAGACCAGCTCTGTTCTCTGCTCTAAGGGTCCCTATTTTTTTGCCTTTTACAGATAATTTCATGATTGTTGCTTGGTGTTTCAGGACTGCTGCTGCCGCCACCGAATGTGACACTTTAATGCTGCAACAAGCTCCAAATTTCAGAATTTGGACTTCAGAAACCCAAGATATTCCTCCCTCAGTGCTAAAAAGTAGCTTTATCTCTGTATCAGACTCCAGATCTTAACACCATCGACTATTCATACTCAGCTGCTCCAGATCTATGTTAGACATGCCATCCCTCCCATTGATTATCCTGTGACACTGGCAAATCCTACTTAAATCTTGCTTCTGACAACAATTTGGCATTGAACCCAAAGAACAGGTATGCACAAACGTCCTCCCCAAAACATTAAGTGTTCCTAACATTTTTAATTGCCAGATATTTTAAGAGCACAAAACAACATTGAAAACACGCTTGCTTCCACAATGACAGCGATGTACTAGCAGGTATCAGTCTGCTGGTATCTCCTGGCTAGTGTGTACTAGCAGGTATCAGTCAAACAATTTCCAAGACCACAAGCAGAATCACTTGAAATCATTACAGTGTGTTCAAAGTCTGCAAAATACTTTATGTTTTAAATATTCCTTTCAGCTTAAAGTTATGATCAACTACGTTCACAAATAAGGAGAGAGAAGGAAAGGTAAGAAACCTGTATCTTGCTATCTAACTGTTTTGGAAATTATGAATATTTCAATAACTGACTGAAAGCCTCAGAAGTAAGTTCCTTGTGCAGACATCCAATTACCTCTAAATTTTTTTCTAGTGACACACTTGAGGTATAGGAGATGTGTCTGTGCCATGTTGTCCTAACATCTTTATGGAGATGTCCATTAGCCACCCAGCAACTCTGGTTACGATCCCAGGGAGTATCTCAGGAAGGGTGGCTCTCGGCCATCCTTTCTTCTGCAGGTAGTGACTCCACTATCTGGCACACCAAACACGAAACACTAGATGACTGCGTGTTGTGGTTTAACCTCAGTCGGCAACTGAGCACCACACAGCCGCTTGCTTGCTCTCACACCCTGGTGGGATGGGGGAGAGAATTGGTGGAGTAAAAGTGAGAAAACTCATGGGTTGAGATAAAAATAGTTTAATAATTGAAATATAATAATAATAATAATAATAATAATAATAATAATAAACCAAGCAAGTGATGCACAGTGCAATTGCTCACCACCCGCCGACCGAGGCCCAGCCAGTCACTGAGCAGCAGCCCCTCACGGCCACCACACGGTATGGAATGTCCCTGTGGCCAGTTTGGGTCAGCTGTCCTGGCTGTGCCCCCTCCCAGCTTCTTGTGCCCCTCCAGCCTTCTCAGTCGGTAGAGCATGGGAAGCTGAAAAGTCCTTGACTAGTGTAAGCACTACTGAGTAACAACTAAAACATCGGTGTGTTATCAACATTGTTCTCATCCTAAATCAAAAACACAGCACTGTACCAGCTACCAGGAAGGAAATTAAGTCTATCCCAGCCGAAACCAGGACACTGCGTAACAGATTCACGCGCTGAACTGGTAGGTTTTGAATGTGTCAATTAAATCACTTCAGAAAGTAACCCGTAGTTCCAGCCAAACAAGAGAATCTCAGCTCAAGGTACTGGGTAAGTATGACTAGCTTGCATTCATGTAATGGAAATTAAGCTACATTTAAAAATAGTATTTAATGAAAACAATATTTCAGCTCACAAACTCCCCCACCTGGGGAACGCTATCACCCACTACCTACCCACAGCCCGTAAAACTGCAAAGTGACTCAAGACAGAGTGCAAAGCTCAGTCAGCAGTTTGTTCACACTTCACAAGCAGAAATAATTAAAAATACTTAAATCAGATGCCTCTTGAGATAGTTGTTCATGCGATACCTCTTCTTCTGCCACAGAAAGGATGAAGGGATCAGACCCAGCCTGCTATCATCAGCACATGATTGTCCAGCTGCTAGCACGAGTGTGCAGCCTCTAGCGAACTTTGCTTACTAGTCTAAACATTTCCTTTTAACTAAAAGAAGGCAAATCAAGCTGTACACTACGAACTGTATGATGCAATCCTCAAAATCTGTGTTTCCTTTCATTAAGTTGTACATTAGGCGGAAGGAGTTAACAGCTTGTAGCACAGCGCTAGATGTAATGACATTCCCACGATCCACCCCAACATAAGCATCCATGGACTACATCACAGCACGTACACTTTATCAAGCACGTAACAACTGTAGCTCCCTGTGGTGAACTGTGCGGTGCTTTCCATCCACTCGCTGCTCACAGCAAACAAATCAAATTGCTCAGATAATTTCAGTTGGTTTAGAAATTGAAAAGCCGTGTCCACCCTTGGAAAAAAAAAATTAAAATCAGCATTCCTTCCCAGAAAGTAGACATGTGAATTAACCATTTAATCAATTTCAGAGCCTGTCGCTCTGAAAGGATCACCGAGCTGCTTGCCTGCATAAACAAGACTGGGCTTCATAGCTCCTGTTACACAAATAGACTAACATGCAATAAGGAGAACAAGCCCAGCTCATTTACAGGAGCAAGAGAACTGCAGAAACCCAGCGGCACTATTCTCCTTCCAGCCACAGAAAGAGGAACCCAAATAAATTGCAGGGAAGGAGATGAGAGGGAGGGAGAGGAGGAAGGATTTAAATCTGCGGTCGTGTGGACACCGTAGCTTTCTGCGAGCAGATGGGTGAAGCTCAGATTAGCAAGGTATTAACAAAAGCAAGGCAGTAACGCTGATGAGGTGCAGCTCGAAAATAGCTGAACTCTGACCTGCCTTGCCGAGTGGAGAAAAGCTCCCCTTTCCCGGATGGATTGCTGTTGGCCACAAAGTCACGGCTCTGCTGACTGGTGGGAAAGGATGGGAGATTGCAAGAGAAGCGGAGCATGGTTGGAAAAAGCTGATGAGGCTGAAGCTAAAAGATGAATGGCAAAGTAGATAATGAAGCAGCAGCCACGCAGGAGAGCACAATACTCCTTTAAACCAACCTTCATCAGCAAGATGCAAAAGGCTCGCTGGGAATAAGCCCTTCCCGTAGGTAAATACCCAGAAGACGCACTCTCTAGAGATGTCCAGCAGGATGCAATATCCCTGCTGCGTACCTGAGTAAGCAAACAAAACAAGGGAATAATAATTACACTGATATTTCTAAAGTGCAAGGGCTCATCCGAGCAGTGGAGCAGTTAGGATGTTATGGTACTGCAGAAACTTATCTGATGAGGAGCCCTTGAGAGCAGGACACTGGAAAAACCCTATCCAGCCACCTCGTGCCAGGCTCCATGACTACGCAGTGCTCCCTCAAGGCCTGGGAAACGTATATATGCCTCCTAAATACATCAGTAAACAGAACATTTTAAGAGTACGAAACAAATAGGGGCCAACCTGACAAGGCTGCTGCTTTACCTACCCATCCTATGATCAGACTCACTCTACAGGACTATCCTTGAGCTGTGCTCTGACATGCATCTTTTAGGTAAATCCTAAGAACATCTTCAAGATCTTCTAAACCTGATAAAATATGGCATTTTAATAAGAGGCCATAAAAAAAAAATCTTCCACGTAGAAAGATCATGAAAATTCACCATCAGTCCTCCATGCCAGTGCTTCCCCTGCAAGCAACACAGAGCTGTTGAAATGACTACTGACGGGGAAAAAAAAGTACTATTTTGGAAACTTTAAGATCAAGTACTGTAAAGTGTTCATACCAAAAGATATTAAACCATCACAATAATTTGCATTTGGGGTTTGGGGTTTTTTTTGTTGTTGTTTGTTTTGGTGTTTTTTGTGGGGGTGAGGGTGGGGCTGCATTACCAGAGATTGCACAGAACATAAATACACATGAAATTTGCTTTTAAAAGCAAGTATATTATTATCCATCCTTAGGCACTCCAAAACCTTTTCATTGGGTCTGAAAATACCTACATTCACAAATATTTAATGTAGGCAAAGGGATAAAAGTACCGTGGCAGAAATCCTGATGAAATACGCAGCTCACCCTACGTAGCACCACAACAGCACTGAAAAAAAGTGTCTTCTTATAGGTTTTATTTCACATCATTAGTGAAACAATGTAGGGACTTGATTTAATTTGATCCTGAAACAAACTTGTGCTGGTCTGAATCAGGTCTTGGGAAGCCAAATTACAAAAGCCTGACCTCACAGCAATGGCCCAGGAGTAAAAACAGCATCTCCCATCAACTACAGGCAAACAGCAAACAACGGCTGGCACACGAACCAGCCCGGTCCAGCCGCAGCATGTGCACATGGGTAACACAGCCTGTCTCATCCCAGCTGAAATGCAAGACATGCCATGCACGTCACCATGTGAATTACGATTTAAGGGGAAAAAAGCTGGTCTTGGACCAGAAAAGCCAGCAGTTACAGGACAGCACAAGGATATCATGTTGCTATCTGTTACAGGGATTTCTTGCCCTCCCCAGAGGGCACAACGTGATCTGCAAGAGATGGGTTGTCAACAGCAGGGCTGAAGGATCTCCTCACTTTCTGGAGGAGTAACGAGGAAGGATCAATATTTAGAAAGACCCTGAGAAAAAGTGGTACAGCCACCAGGGAGGGGAGCACCACACACACAGCACCAGCCCCAAAAATCAGGAAACTTGCATTTCCTTAGTTCACTAAAAGCTAGTTTTTGCCAAGTAACCAATTTCCTTACACTCTTCATTAAGTAAAATATGAAGGGCAGGCAGAGACGTAAAATATAAACGCATACACTTCCATAAGCAACAGGTCCTGTTATTTTATATGCTGCATAAATCATTGAGGACAATGGGACTTATGTCCCCTAATGGGGGGCACAGAATTCAGGGTCAGTTATCAGGCAAGGAAGTTTTATATTAACAAGTGTTGCATTTATATTTGCCTTCGTGATCCACACTGCCTAGAAATAGCAGAAACAGCTTTGGTTCATGAATTATTTAGTCAGGCCAAATGGGTGAAAGGCAGAATCAAACCTCAAGACAAACATCAGATGATTTTGGTGTGGATCTCCACCAAATATAAAACTTGCAATGGGATGGCAGGACACTCACCAGTTCGGTAATTAAACCAGAATGGCTGAAACGATCCTTCTGTCAGATTTCTCTGCAAAGCTGCCTGAAGATATGACAGTAGTTATGAATTGCCCTATTGAAACTCATTGCTGTATCTGTTTTCCAGCACTTTGCCACGCACATGAGCGCAAACACAATGTCTTTACAGTTTCAAGTGTTAGCAGTTAGAAGTATTGCTGTGGCAAATTTTCCTGGGGAAGAGTAATAGCTACCTATGGAAGACTTGCCCCTAATCACTGGCTTTTTTTTTTTTTCCCTTAAATTTTTTTATTTAAGGCAGCTGACTGACAAATAATACTGTTGCAGTGCTCATGTTTACAATGCACAACATCTTTCTTTACTCGTATTTGCAAAATTTGACTCAAAAGGCACAGCAGCTTTCAAACAACTGGCAGCTGGCACCTCAAAGTTCAGTCATGAAAACTAACTGTGTATCTAGTTGAAAACTGCCTTTCATCTTGAGAATTAGGATATGGTCTAAAATATTTTAAGACAGGACAGGACACGCAAAGCGCCAAGACAGCGGTGCTCGAGTCTTTAAGGGACTCCATACTACCCTTTCCCACCATACAGGACTATAAAGCTCAACAGGTCCCTGCCGAATCTCCAGAAATAGCAGGTCTGCCCCAAGCACGGGGAAAACCCAAAGCCACGCATCAACTCGCAGCTGCCTCCTCCCCTGATTACTCAGAGGTTCAACAGAACTGAAAGTCATCTTCATACCCAAAGTGATTTCTGAATATAAAAATCACTTCTGCTTACTTACTTTCAAAGGTACTTATAGACAGGAGTTCCCCCCTATTTCAAAGCTCTGCATAAAGCTGGATTTATTGATGCAGACCCATGATTCATCAGGAGAGCAAGCTGTAGGAGACAAACTGTATTATGCTGGAATCTAGCAAAATCAGGAAGAAAAAACTGTATTATGCTGGAATCTAGCAAAATCAGGAAGAAAAAAAAATAATCAGGAAGAAAAATCAGGAGTATTCATCCCAAACTGAGACCTAGACAAAAAACAGTATGGGTGTTAGTGCCCTCTGTAGCTTTTTTTATTCCTTATTTTTCTTTTCATCATCAGCAGCGTCCGGCTCTTTCATCCCTCCTTTCCCCCCATCCTCAGCAGCTTGTTTCAGCCCCGAGTGTCAGACCCTCCCCAGCCGAGCGGCACACACTCCAGATTAAAGGTCAACAGGCTTAGGAGAAAATGGAGAGGCTGCTAAAACCAGGGCAGTGCAAAACTGTCACCCAGAACAGAAGGCAGAATATTTTAGATAACTTTGTGACAGACGGGCAGCAGTGCCGGCAGCCCAATGAGCCCCGGCAGCCTCCTCGTCCTCCTCCCCCCTTCCAACGGTTTTTAAAAGGAGAATCAGTCTGAAAGGATCCCGAGAACTGTAAATAAATTATGGCCCTGTTCATCAATTAGCTCAGGCTGCACTGAAATGAAAGCCACAGTGGGCTCTGTAATCACTCAAAATAAACTCCTCTGACAGGATCACTCTCGTGCTGATGGCTCAATTATGCCTGGGAAGACCGTTACAGAACATTAAACATTAACAAAAGTCTGAGCCTGCGTTACTTTTCTCCCAGATAAATCTAATTCAGTAACTGAGTGCTTTTAGCTTAAGTAACCCTGAATTATTGGATCAATTCTTTTCCCACCTTTCCCTCACAAGTTGCAAAAGCCAGGCCACCGCATACAGGGAAAATGTTTGTAAATAGTCCCTTTGCTAGATAGTTATATTTTTATTATACAGGGAAGATATTTTTATCATTTAAAAATATATACGGTTTGGGAGAGGGTTGTTTATGTAAATTTAGTATCTCAGAAATCAAAACGGGGCAAACTGTTCTCCTGGGTTATAAGTGTTTACTCTAGCCTCCCTAGAAGAGCTTCTTTATTTCTCTAAAATTCAGTCCCTAGCAAACAGTTCCACAGCTTGTATTTTCTGAAAGTGCAAGAACCGTGAAGATGAAGAAACTCTAACACAGCAGAAAGTTGCTTTCATTTCTCATTTTGCATTTGCAATATATTATTTGCTTTTCATAGCTTCAAGTTTAACAGGACCAGAGATACCTCACGATCTGAAGCATCTCTCCATTCTCTCTCATAAAACAATAAAGTTTCTTGAGGCTTGCCCAGGTCAGATCTTTGCTGTTCTAACCTAAGTACAACATGCAAATGCATTGCGGAGGGCTGAACAATGCCAGGACTTCACTGCAGATTTAGGTAGGGTGTGACTAGTTTAGAACAGACAAACCAATGTCCCCAAAGAAAAGCACATGGCTGAGATTAAAAGAGAAAATTTCAAAACACAAAAGGAATTAGAAATAATAAGGAAAAAACCCAGAGAGCTGGGAAGACTAAGAAACTGAAATAAAAAGTTGCACCAAAACTAACTAGCTGGTGGTCTTCCTGCTAAATCCTCCTCATCCTCGATGCTTAATACTCACCAATCCCAAAGCATAAGCTTCCCCAGTATAAATAAATTGGATTTAACTGGGTTCAATTTCACATTTTTTAAAAATTAATGAAGTATAATAGTGTCAACATTCTTACTAGTGAAAAATCTACCTGACCGCTAAAGTGATCTTTTAAATTTACAAGAAAACAGTGCTATACGTATCACTGGGACCAATGAACTTTTACTCCTGGTTATGAAAAGCAGCCCAGTAACAAGGAAGAAAGCATGCTGAAGCATTTTGAAACTTAACTGAGTAAAACTAGCTGCTTGTCTTCAGGATTCTTGTCCAGAGGCTGAAAGAGTAACTTCAATTCTTAAATTCGTTTTTAAAACACAGAATAATTCCAGTTTCACAAACCAAGAGGTAAAATTTGACTCAATACCGAATTCCACCGAGCTCTAGATATGCTTATATCTACAGTCCCTTGAAAAGAATAAATGCTGTTTGTCTTCAAGTAATTTGTCCAGGGAAAGTGTTATGTTACAGGTTTTCTGAACTAAATATTATATAGCTAAACATTATTTAGTTACACTGAACTAATTCCTGTTTTACCTCCACCATGTCCTGCACAGGGAATACTTGGTACAGCGCGCTTGCTGGTTTTTAGGATCCATCTAGGATGGATATCCAGGATATCTGAAATGCCCCTGGATATTTCCCTTCTTCATTTGGCACTGAACTGGATGGTTCACTGGTTATTGACATGTGGCTGGGAGTGTTACAACAACAGGAGCTCATCTGAACCAAGGAGCAGCTTGAGAAATCACGCTGTTCTCAAGACTGACAAAAAGTTAAAAAAAGAAAGCAAACAAAAATAAACCCAAACCCCTAAAACCAAAGACAAAAAAAAGCATCAGGAAACAAACTTTTCAGCCTTTATTTTAGGAAAGGCAACAGAAAATATATCCCGACAAAGTTACAAGGAACAGTGATAACCATGAGGAACAGCGATAAACACCAAGTGAAGAGTTGCTGACAAAACACTGTTTAATGGCCACTTCCTAAAAGCAATGCTTAAAAAGCTTGCCATTTACAAAGCACACAATATATTTACCTTGGCTTGTCTGGTGACTACCTTTCTCCTGACACATCACATGCTTATTGCAAAATAAAGTCTCTTATAAAAGAGTAATATTATAACCAAGCAAGACCTTTACATTTGGTAAGTGAAACTAAGGCCCCAGTACTTTTTATGTGTTTTTTTTCCAACTACTCAAACTCTCCCTATAAACTATCAGAACATGTATGATTCAAACAACAAAGTAAATCTCCTTAACACTCTGCTCTGAACTTGGGTAGACTAACCTGAATTAGCTCAGCCCCAGCTAGAAATGGCAGCGTGCATGCTGTAGCTCTGATTTTAAACCCGAGCTGAGCACGCAGGAGAGCTGGCGTTACCGATGCGAAGCGCTGGAGCTGCTCACCTGAATTCAGCTCCAGCCCCTGTGCACCTGAACTCGGGTTACCTGCGCCAGCAGAGTTCGACAAGCCTTTTCTCAGAAGAATCCCCTCCCTCCCGCCTTGTATCCCCACCCGCCTCCCTTGTGCTTGGGTGACTGCATGGCAGAAAAATTGCTCTTTTCCTGGTTTTCTGCTGGGCTGGGCAGCAGAACCAGCTGGCTGCGCAGTCACACAAGCATAAGCAAGTCCTTCCCCTTTTGGTGGCAGCAGCGAGTTGTCAGAGCAGCTCGGCTGTATGTTGAAACCATACGTCAAGTTTCCTAATCTGCCTTTCTATTTTTAACCAGTCATTTCCCCCACCTTCTCTGCCACGCAGACAGCTGCAGAAAGCAGCTGGAGACAACCAGGTGCTCCATCAGGCCAATTTTCCTGGCAAAAAATCATCCACAGGCTGGTGGCAAGTGCAAAAGGGGCAGCAGAGACACTCTCAAACTACCCTGAACCCAGGTAGCTACTCAAGGTAGCTGAGAGGGAAGGGGACTGCCTTCCTTTTCCCTGTCGCCCATGGCCATGACAGCTCTTACTGAATATGGAGTGTGGTGACCTGGTTGTCCAAAGGACTGCCGCTCTCCTGGCTCACGTAAACCAGCTGAGATCCTAATCAGCACCTCTTGTCCCTAAACACTCAAAGGAGAAAGGCTTAAGCAAAGATTTAGAGCGTGGACCCACTTCTGCACTTAGCTGCCCAGGTCGGCTCTCCCAGGACAGAGATGGAGGGACCACTCCTGCCTTCTGCAAGCCAGCATTACCAGTTGATACAGCACTTGAGAGCTCTTGCTGGGATGTCTCCAGTACAGAGACCTCCTTTGACAAACACGTCTCTTGGGGAAAGGTTTGGATTCATCTTCTCTAGTTTTGGATACCTCCTCCTTCAGGCACTTGGTATCAGGTGTAACACAGACATACAGCTAACCCTGAATTCTCTCCTCACACAGTAGAACAGCTTTTAAAAGCTCAGCTTTAAAAAGGCAATGTGCAGCCACCCTGTAAAGTTAGCCAAGCAAAAAGGGCACTTTCCTGAGCAGAAAGAGCAGTTTTGAGCTTTTGCAGGCAGATGGAAACCTGGGGGCGCAGAGCTCAGGCTGTGCAAGGCATTGAGCCACATGGAATGGCATGAAACAGGTTTTTTGGCTTTGGGTTTGTTTTTTTTTTAAAGCGAGGTCCAGGTTTCTGAGCTGTGGTCTCAAAGGTCTTATTAGAATCAGGCATCTCCAGTGAGAACACTGAAAACGTCCTTGTAGGACCAGGAAGACCTTTGACATAAGACAGCCTGACTGAGAGCTCAGCACCTAAAACACACACAGCTTGTGGAGGGCAAGACACAACTCCAACGCTGATTCAGGAAGCTTAAGAGTTAGCTGGAGGTTTTGAGTCATGCTCTTAGATGTGGGCAACTAGAATAGCTTAAGCCCTACTTGAGTTAAGCCCTTTTTCTCTTGTTCAAACAACAGCTGCAACATCGCAAAATGAGGCTACTTTTGCTATTCTCCATATAACGTGTTTTCATATGCTACATATTATCTATACTTCAAGTTACTTCCACAAAATAGTCTTATTGCAAACGCAATCAATCAAACCTTAAAGTAAATGCAGACAGGACTCTACAGATTATAAGTATCAAATGCCTCGGAGAAATCAGATTTTTACATGCCTATAGAAACAAAAGTCAGGCAAAACAGAAGTCTGGTGTGGATTTAAGCACACCAAGACCCACAGCAGATCTTCCCAGCTCAAGCAGATTTGAATCACAGGATCCCAGGAAACAAAGCTGCTGAGAAAACCAGCCGATCAGCCATAAACCCATTTAAAATTAAGTTTCAGTAATGGAGTTACCGTATTTACAGGTAGGTAAGTGGCAAAAACTGATATGATTCAGCAATTGCCACGCTGCTGCTGTGGCCAGGGGAGAGAAACCCCACCATGAACGCAATGGCCCGCATCCACATGCAGCACAGGTGGTAGGCAGGTCTGAGAACCTGTTTCCCACTACACGCTCCAGCAACAGCCCAGAAAAGCACACTGCTCTTGTCAGTTTGTGGATAACCACACGTCTTAGTCACCGTTTTCTGCAAAACTCGTCCTGGCCTCGAGTTACTTCAATGAAGAATTGAAACACTGATTCCCCCCCACCCAAAACTGCTTCAGAGCACAAGTTTCTTGGTCACATGAAATAAAAGCATTATCCACCAGCATGACAGCAATGCACAAGCTGATCCCACCAAGCAGCCTGGCATGCTGTGTTTTCCCCCTCTGCCTTAGTTGGAACCGCTGTCTTAGGAAAGCACTTCATTCTTTGTGCATGGGGAGGAGGTCCTCTCTCACGCTTAATCCACTGGACTACATCACTTTATTAACCAGTACAGAAAGCATGACGGCTGCACACACCCATGCACGAAACCAAGATCTGCAAGTAACTTCACTTCTTACCTCCTGGAAAAAGGGAGTTTCAGGGGTGAGAAACCTCTTTAGCAGCTTTTACAATCACTGGGACCATGTGTTAATGATTTACCTGACAGTGCCATAAGCAGGTATTTGATAAGAGCGTGTTTTGTTATGGTCTGCCTTCCTGCCTTCGTCTGCATAACCAAATCAACTCACAAATGAAGTAGGCATGGTATTACTTGACAAGACCAGAAGAAATTAAAGCTCCTCTAAGCTTGCTTACCCCATCCTGCTTTAAAAAAAATTTTTTTTAAATACATATACACATGCACATATATACACGCACAGACTAAAAAACAATGCCTGGAGTAGCTCTTCTGTGTGTATACATATGTGTGTATACATACACAAATACATATAAAAACACACACACAGATGACCTACTGCAGGCACAGGTTTTTTAGTTTCTTCCCCAAAAGTTGAGTAAAAAAAGTTGTTCAACTATAAATCTATTAGAAAGTTTCCAGATTAAAGCACGCAGTTCAGAAGAGGTTTACGACAAGAAGAGAAGGCAGCTATGCCAGAAATGCACAAATAGGATCACACACCGTGAAAAGACTCAGCCGCGTATCTAAGACACAGCTTACAGATAAAGTTGTATTCGTCTTTCTGAAGCACGTTCAGCTCACCAAGAGGATTTCTGTGGTTTCCCCATGACTCACTGTGTTCCTCTATACACTCAGGGCCACCCTCCTCTACAACTGAAGCATTCACGTTTTTGGGCGGTGGGTGACACCGTGACACACGCGGAGCGGCACAGTTCCATGGCACAGCCTCTTCCTATGTACAGCTGCTAAAAAAACTCACATAAAGTCTAAAATACATTCTTGCTCTTACTGTTTCATATAAACGCTCACTGCAATTGCCCTGAGGATATTTGGCAGCAATTAAGGTGGGGGGTTAGGGGTGGAGAGAGGTGCCCAGGATGGCAAAAGGGACAGCAGCTTGTCCCTGACTTTTAGTTTGTGCAAGCAAGCACTGCTGCCATGCCGCATAACTCTTGATTACCTTGAACCGGTGTGCTGCAAACAAAACCTCCAAACCTAGAAACCATGGAGAGACTCCACTGTGCCTCAACGTCCAGCCGTGGCAACAGATGAACCCGTTTCATGGAAACATGCTGGACCCTGGACACAATCGGGGGGACAAGACAGGGTACTCACCAGCCGGATAACTGCTGCCCCAGTTGCTGCTGGCAGCCTGG
>NW_008825613.1:1544417-1545939 GCF_000699105.1 Pygoscelis adeliae
ACAAAACAAAACACAACACAAAACCAACCAACAAACTAACTATAAACTTGAGTGTCACCTTTAAAAAAAAAAAATCCCCAAAAGCCATATTTTAGATCTTATTGTATCCAAGTCCTTCTGCTCGCTTCCAAAACACAGCCCCTGGCCCTTCACCAGCAGTCAAACACGCCTTTTAACTAAAACGGGATCATCCAGAGCCAGAGAGCTACTCACTCATGGAAATCAGGTGGCAGATGACAGCAGCCAACTTTTCCTCTTCCCAGCTGCCAGCCAGACGCGATGCTTACGGCAAGAGGAGAGGGAGACAGCAGCAAGGCCTCTTCAAGCTGAAAACGTTTTATGATCCCTCCGCCGCTTCGGCAGAGCAACTCCCGGACCCGAGGATCTCACCAGCGTCTGTCTCCTTTGCGAGCCGAACTTCCTTCAAATTAAAAGTTGCCTTTCAACTTCCCCGTGCCGGACTTCGCTAGCGCTCCTCTCTCCCCTCTGCTCAGCAGCCCTGTGCAGGAAGCGCCTGGAAAGGAAAAGCAGGAGAGGTGAGCACTGCAACCGGGGCGACGAAGCGAACACTCGCCCGCTGCCGCCGCTCCCTCACCCCGCCGAGTGCGTCAGCAGCGGGCGAGAGGAGGAGACGGAGGAGGAGGAGGAGGAGGAGGAGGGACGGGAGTGCCAGCCCGGCCAGAGAGAGGGCTGCGGTTTCCTACAGCAGCTGGTGTAACGCCTCGCGGCAGCTCTGGGTTTTACCAGCAAAATAACAGCTAAAATGGGGGGAAAATAAAATTATCGTATAAATTCAGGTCTATTGATTCTTAACGTGTGCAAGTAACCCAAAGCAAAGCCTTGCATTAGTATTACTTTTGAAAGACTCAAGATGACACTGTGAAGCTGAAAGAGTCAGTGCTGGCAGGAAGGATTCATTTTTCCAATATATATAAATACCAGATGTTAAGTCCTACCCTTAAAAAACAAAACAAAAACAAAACACACAACAAAAAAAAGTCATTATTTCACTATGCTAAAAACAAAGCGAAACAACAAAATCCCCAACCTTTCAGTGAAGTTTTTGGCTACATCCCACTGCTGCCACCAGCAGCAGAGTCCCTAGGTAGGCAGCATGACCAGTCCCCAAGGGCACGCATCCAACCTTTATCCCAAAAGACACACCAAGGACTGGAAACACATAGGACCGAGGAAGCTAGCACCTCCTGCACACAAATATACAGGGTGGCAAAGATGAGCAGGAAAGAAAGGTGTGAAGCACCCCTGGTGAGCGTGAGAGGGAGTGGAGGATGTCTACTGGCTGCTCGCCGCGGGACAGCAGGGAGCTCCATGTAATTGAGTACAAAATCACAATACAAAGCAGACTGAAGCCACATGTTGGAAAGACTGATGGGATGAGCAGTGCTGGCAGAGTGTTCTCCTGCAGCAAGGACTCTACGCTGTCCACTGGCTGCTATAAGCAAAAGAGATACTGTCCAGGAGTGAAGTCAGAGGCATACGAAGTGGCCTGCTTCCACTCCAT
>NW_008825613.1:1546179-1570552 GCF_000699105.1 Pygoscelis adeliae
GGGTGGCGCGGGGAGAGACAGACACCAGCATTAACAAATAGCAGCATCAGGTTTTCTGAACTCCACCCCAGGAGAGGGAGCCTGTTGCCAGTAATACCGAGGAATCTGCAGAGCCCCACCAAAGAAATACAGGGTGAAAAAGTATTTTCAGAAGCCACACACAGAAATCCCTCCATACTAAGCTTGTCATATGGAAAATAAGTATTTTTAAGGAGTCGTTGGTTTGGGTTTTTTTTAATAGATACATGCCCCTGGGCACGGCACACCAATCCTTGTTCCTAACACATGTAGACAGCCAGGTATCAAATGCAACAACATGTTCACGGATTGGCTCCTCCCCAAAGTCCAGAAGCCAAAAAAGTCCATGGGTTTGTCACTAACCTTCAAATACTGGTGAGGAGAGGGGTGGGGAGAAGGTTTTGATGAAGGACTCTGAACATGAAGTTGTATGTCTGCAAGCACCAATTCAAGGAGAACACAGCGAGCACCTTGTGTCAGTGAGCCCAGCCAATTCCCCTGCCTTTAATTAATTTTTAAAAGTCTTTTGTCTTAAGATCGACAAAAAAGCACTTAGCTTAAATGGTCCAACTTGTCTCTTTCTCAAATAGCTTTTTCCCTAATTTAAGGATTTAAAAACACATACGCTCATTCTCCTTTTCCTGCATTAACATGGAAGCTGGCAGACCCCAGCTCAAGTGAACCAACCATCAGATTTCCTTTTTAATAGCTCTTTTAGGAAGAATTTTAACAATTAAGCTGTACCTCCAGCAGGCCGGAGAGTCAAGTCCAAGTCAGTCCATTTTATTTTAAATCTGAGGAGAGATGAGAAGTGTGGATTAGCCACTACTGAGCTCCTTATGCCTTTTTTCCAGCAGTCTTTTGAGCTCCCTAACACTCAACAGATGCATCCGCCCAACCTCATCCCGCTTTCTAGGAGGGATTCTGGAGTAGAACTGGTAATTACTCATTACCTAAAGATTTCTTAGATGTAATTCAATCAGTACCAATTCTGTAAATTCCTCCCACTGAGCATATATATGAGGAATCGAAGGATTAATTAGAAGACACACTACAGGCTGTGGATTCCTTGTTATGCAGATGATGCTCACGGCTGCTTTGGGCCAATACACACCTCATGGGACAGCAGAAGTCACCTGGTGACTACAGAGACAAACTTAACTCACTTCTGACAATAAATGCGTTCATATTTGAGAAAAATGCTCTTTTATTACTCCAGCAGATCATATCTTTGCAATTTTTTCCCTCAGTGATCCACGACTGTATGGGTTCAGTGACCTTAAGGCACATAACGAAGCCAGCCCTGTTTTCCCACGAGTGAGGTGGGGCCAGAAGGTAGAAGAGACAACAGTTTGACGAGTATTACAGGTAATTAAAAGCGAGCTTTGGGAACACCTTTTCAACAGGTTTAATCATTATGCATTTAAATATTGCGTATGTCCAGACAGATACAACTTAATACGCTGTAAAGCCCTAAACAAATAAAAAGAAACATACTTAATGAACTTTTCCAAAGTACTTGCAAAGTTGTTTTTTTTCTTTTTCTCCTACACACTTCGGCCAGGACATATTTAGCCTAAGGGCTAAAACGGAGGACAGCCTGAACTGATTACATCATTTTCTTTCTATAGGATTGAACATCTGGGAGTACTGCTCTCAGTTAAGTGGCTGTTGCTCTGCTTTATCTCCACCTTCCCACATCATGCTTCAATGTGAGGATGATGACCACCACAAAAATGCCTGAGGAAGAGAGACAGCCACCGAGTGATGACCTGTTTGCTTCTATCCTGATCAGGACGTAAGCTATGTGACACAACACTAGATTTGAGGTTGACTGCTGGCACTTAAGAGAAATAGCTACTACCAAGCTTCAGCGCTAATGTTTCTTGGTAATTCAAGCACCACATGCACTGGCAAGACAGCATCCTTCCAAAAGCCTTGCTGGGGAAAGGTCTTCCTTGCCTTGACAGCTTAAATCTGCCTAAACATCAAAAAAAGTCAGAGTAAGCAGATTATAGTGAGTCGCCTTTTCCCTTGCCCATCAGTAAATAAACTATATATTTCATCATATCAGATGAAATGCAGCACTGAAAGTGGGAAGTAAAGTCTAGTGCAAGTTAAAAAAACCCCTACTCATTCACCACCAAGCAAACTCAACCCTGAGGCCCAAGCACGGCAACCCTGATGATGAAAAATAGCAATGACACTACCTCCAACTGAGCTGCAGGCATGGCCGAGAAACAAAAAGCATAAAGATGCAAAAATGTTTTGGTGTAAAAAGAGGAAGGAAGCCTGAGTCAGAGATAAGAAGAAATAAATAAAAATAAAGTTTAAAAACAACTGCTACACACAGAATAGCTTTACTTTCTCCCATCTCTGGAGATGTCATAAAATAGGTGACAATTTTTAAAGCGACGCATTTCTCTCTCCTTAAGTTAGTAAGCAGCTCTTCTTCCAATGCAAGGCTTTAACGAAGGACACTACACGCCTTTTTAACTACATGCTTGCCTTTTCAGGAAGCATTTTTACAGGACCCAGCAGGGAGGCATGTGGCTTGCTGGCTACCAAGGACCGCTACCAGCACAAATGCAGGTATGAGTTCAAAGACTGACTACTGATTTCTATGATCAACACCTACCAGAGAGGATATGTTCATATTGCTTCACATGAGCAATATAAATCCATACATCCACCACACATATCCCAAACACCTTTTAAGCATTTCTTTTTTGTCTTTTTTTTCCTTTAAGTAACCTGACTCTGGTCACTGATATATCAGAAAAAATGTGCTACAGAAGCGTTAGAAAGCCACTCTGACCTCCATTTGCTTCAAAACACTTTAAAACACCGCGTTCAGCAACAGCTTGAGGATAAGTTTTTTTAAAATTATTCGAAATATATAGCCCATTCTCTTCAGAGCGAAGCTATTTGGTCTTAACTACAATGTCACTACCTGCTCATCTGAAAGGAAGCATCAGCTATTGCGCTGAATCACTGTTTGCTATAAGCATCGAACCATCTACTTAGCATTTAGTATCACAATACACTGAACAACCCATGCCACTCCAGAATTGCTGCTTATTACTCTTTCAGCACTTTCACCCCCCAAAACAAGTGACCTAGTTTATAGCAAACTCACTGTGCAATCTGTAATGCAGATCTCTCCAGAGATGCTGTGAATGTAACAAATCCTGTTGCTTATTATTTATATCATGCTTATTATTTCTTTCAGCTCCAAGCTGGGTTTTTTTAACTACTTTTCTTAAACTGAAATGTCTTTGTGAAGAAAACACAAAATCGAGGACATTGCTAAGTTGTGAACAACTATAGCAGAGACCTTTCAGCACATCTGCTTTATGATCCAGAAATGAAGCACTTTTTATTAAAGATGCAAAAATGCTCATCATTAAAACAAACCTGTTCTGGCCATCACTGCTCCACCCTGTCTTCTGAGGGTTTTCAACCAGCAAATGTGTATATTCCTGTTTGATATGACACATGATTTTGAACAGGCCAGTAGCAAAAAACAAAACAAAACAAAAAAACCAACCCACAGTGGACACCCCCCCATCTATCATCTTTCCTATTGAGAAATAACCTGAAATTTTATTATTACATATATTATGTATTACATACATATAATAATAATATTTATTACTATTACATCTGTATTACAGCATTAACAGCCATTACAACTTCTTACGTGCAAGGCTGTTAAGAACGGACAGTTGCTTTTGAAACTGAAAAAATGTCATTAAATTTACCTTTATGGGGTTCTGATATATACTAGAAACACTAAAAAGTTGACTTTAAAATCTATGAAGTTTTTATTAAAATAACTTCCAGAAATGCCAGGTTAAGTGTTTAGGTGTATCAAACACAAAGGGTGGTTCTGGAGTACTGATGTACTCATCAGCTCCAGCAATTAAGTTTCCAGAGAGGAATGCTGTGTCATATATGTGTGACTCATGGAGTAATGTCCGGAGGAAACCACACTTCTCTTTCTTTTCCTATAAAAAGCTCAACCTGCTTTTAAGTTGAACTGAGTTCCCTGAACAAAAATCTTTCCTCCAAATGAGATAATTTCAGCATCACTTGCTTGAGCTTGTGTGCAAGAACAAAGGTGTATTTTAAATTGCTTGCAAAGACAATGATCACGCAACCCGCCAGCAAACCAGTGTCTTCTGGAAACTCAGCTGAAAACATCCCCTGGTCCTCCTTCAGAAGCAAATTAAGAAATATGTTGTGGTGTTGTATTTGAACACATGTTTCTACTTTGACCTCCCATAGGTTTTGCAACCTCCCGATGCTTTGGCTGGCTGACCTGTTCCTGGGCAGTTCCCAGTTCACTTCCCTTCTGCATCTGACCCCACACACAGTCATGGGACTCTACCATGTTGCAACAGCTCTGAAGGATCACACACACACACACCCCGTGAGTCCCCGTGCACTCACTGTGACTGAAAGCTGTAAAAAGGATGGTGGAAACACCAGTGGGATCCCACACACATCCTGGAGGTCTGCCAGGACATGGGACCTTTTGCTGCCGATGAAATGAGCATCCACACCACTCGTGTTGTCCCAGCCATGCAAGCAGCTTAAATCTCTGGAGTTCTTGTCTAACTGGTGTCATCTTTGTAAACAGATAAAATCAGTCCTTTTGCTCGTCAAGTGTGCTTCCCTGGGCTGCAGAGTGTATATATCCTTCTGCTGTTCCTGGTTAAACGCCACAGTTGCCCTTTTGATCATCGGAGAAATGCCCAGATTTTCTCAGTGGCAGGCTCTGCCATTGGAACCTGGGATTGCTCTGCGGAGCCTAATGCCCAGCACCTCTCCAGGGGTGAGAGTAGAGAAAAACAAGGTGACACACTGTGTTACTGCAATTCACTTTCATACAGGAGATGTGCAATCAGAAACCCAGTTCAAAGAAAGTATTTAATACCACTGTGGTCACATTTTAACCTAGAAGAGCGAAGCTTTCCATAAAAGAGAAAAATAGAAACAAGACACCCTTTTCAAACTCACTGTCTCAACCAGAAGGACATTTTTCACACGGCAGGGCGTTATTCACACATGACTGCATCCCGCACCCAGCTATAGTGCTCCCAGCTCGTGAACTCCTATTCTCTTATCCACTTATTTTTTGCCTCCGAGAAGTCTCGGTGTGTCAGAATCCTCTGGCTAAAGAAATCACTGCCTAAGATTGTCAATTTGGTTGTACTCCTTCCAAACCCAAAACTTCAACTTAAAGGCCTCTGTTTACAGGCAGGCAACAGATTGTTTCCTCACCAAATCCTGTAAAGGGACACAGACTGGCAGCACCGTTGATTTTTCCATCAAAGAGTTAATTCCTTTGTTATTTGCCCCACATCTTGCTACAACGCTGCTGGTTTTGTATACCAGTAGTTCAGCATATATCAGGTGCTCTGGCTTCTTTAAAGCTTTTGACAGACCAAGTTGGCCTTACCCAGAAACATGGCATGTAATGATGGATGCCAGCTGCTGCTGTCATCCATGGAGTAATCAAGAACCTTTCAGGAAAATACCCTTGCTTGTTTTAAGTATGGATGGCTGGATATAGCAAGTCACTGATTTATTATGCATAAACGGAGCCAAAATGTCCATACTTGGGCTTATGCCGAGCACTGCAAGGTAAATACTTTTCCTTTCAAAAAAAAAGTTTATACCGAATGCACATTTCATTAACACATGGTACCGCCTGCTTGTAGGCCTGCCCAGCAATCCCTGTGTTAAAACAATGAGGTTTGAAATTGTACTAATGCTGATCTCTATGCCAAGGAGGGGCAGACATAAGAGCCTTGGCTATTTCCTCCAATTTCCTCTATTCTTCAGCAGCAGCACTGCACCCTTCTGTGAATAGCAACTTCATGCTCTGCTGACGCTATCTCTTGCTCTTCAAAGGAGTTTCTTATTAACTTGAAAGACCTAAAGGGAGCCAAACACCTTCCAGTACAACCAAAATTAGCATCTTAAAAAAAAAAAAAAAACAGCCAAAAACCAAAGCAAGCGCTAATATGTGATCATGTTTTGTGCTAGAGGTCAACAACAGGGCTCCTGGGTGTGGAGGGGGCTTTTTCCTGTTAAAGATAAACTAACCCAGTCTCCACATCCTGAGTATTTGTTTGCACGCCATAAGAGTCACATAGAATACTAACCAGAGAGTAATCCAACTCCTTAATTTGCAATATATTTTTGTGGCACCTCAGCAGGATGGTTAATTATCCCAAACACATGACCTACACCTGCTGTTCATGCAATGAGCATCTTCTCTCTCGTACCCAGGTAGCAGACCTAGAACAACATAGACCCCACTCAAAGACTCTGAAGATGAAACACAAGCCAGTTATCGATTAATCACTGCCTCCGGCTCCCTTTTTTTCCTATGTAACTGAAAGTAAATATTCAGAGGTTAAACGGCACTGACTCAGACATACCCACCTGTCCAATACCTTACTCATTAATAACCATGATGTGGATTAATACTGCAAATTAGGGCTTCAAATATCCACTTCCTCCATCCCAAGGGCAAAGGGAACAACATAACAGAAGCGATAAGGAGCTATTTGTGAGGACCGCAGGGTGTTGTATTCCCAATATCCTGTGTCAGTGCAGCCAGTGTTATCACCACTTCACACATGGGTGAGCCATGGGATCCCATCATTACAACACACATCCTCTTCTTGCGACTTCCACCCACAGCACACAGTGAGTGCCATGAGTTTACCTGGGTTCAAAGGATGACCAGATGAATTCAGAGCAGTAAAGAAGAAGAAGAAATGACGCTCAGGAAGCCTGAGCCATTAATCACTAAAGGCTCAAAGAGCTTAGGGAAGTGTGTTTATATGCCCCCTTATGTCACCTTATATGCCACCACAGGCATGGGCTGATTTTGGTATAACTCAAAATCTAACTATGCTTATATCTCTACTAACGATCAAAGTGCGATAAAAATGTTCCCAGTCCCTATTTTCAGGCACTGGCCTATTAGACCTTGTTTTTATAACCTTGACCTCTGTGATGCATATGAGAAACAAGAAAGGACGAAGACCAAAGTGCTCGCTGCTTAGCACAGGCTTTGTGCTCCAGGCCCAGGAGGCTTGGCTGTCCCACAAGGCAAGTGTGTAACGCTTCCTGCGGGAAGCATCGCTTGTGCTGCAGAAGCAAAGGGTATGATCACAGGATGCAAAATATGGCAAGGTACAAACACGGGAAATATTAGAGAATCTGTTACATCAAAAATTACGAAACACCAGCACTACCTTCTACTTCAATCTGCTTGTTTAAAGATGGCACCTTTGATTCATTTATGGGTTTTCCCTTTGGTGCACATACTTACAGACTGGGCAGTCATTTCCTCTAGTCCAATTTATTCCTATAGGAAATACAAGCATCCGTTCTGTGTAAGCATTAAAAACGACAGCCTGGTCCTTCCACCAGGACCATTAAAACTCTGCTTCCTAGCACACATATCTCCCCAAAAATTCAGCATTTACTTAAATCCCAATTCATGATATTTCTTATACGTACACTTTCCTACAAGCACCTGAATTTGTGTCTTTGACTACAATGCCGAGCACTAACTTGAACAGGGACCTGAAGGAACTTAATCCTGCCTCCACCAAAGCCAAGTCTCAGCAGCTTTGACCACAAAAGACATTGTATACCCCAGGCAGAAGCTGAAGCCTGTATTTTCCAGCACATTTTGTGTTCTGCTCAAGTGCAGCATCCATCCACATCGGATGAGGCTCAATGTGTATCAATTCCTAAATTCCTCAGGGAGTCATGTACTTTAGAAGGACGAATGTGCATAGATTTGATTTGCAAGTAAGTAGCAGATTTCGTTTCAACTCACTTCCTGTTGATATGGTTTAATGACCAAGGATATGTCCACAGCCTACATATAGCCTTACTAGAGATACTACTAGGAGTTCTCTCAATACTAAAAAAACCTAAGAGTATATTTACAGTGTAAATATACTCTTAGGTAGTAGCTTCTCTAGTATTTATGCTGTAAATATTTATGTTTATGCTGTAAACATACTATGCTGTAGCATACACAGAGCAGCAATTGCTAAATCAAGCCATGGCCAAATACCTTTCCCCTGGCATTCATCAAACATATTTTGGCTGGCATTTACCATGTTCACACTTGCATTTCTGTTCTTGACACCAGTCGCAATGGAAAGACTATGTACATCTTTTCAAAACCCACAGAGGACACCATCACACCATTCTGAACTCAGTATTGATCCTGCAAGTCCCCATATGATCAAAGAATAGACGAGGGGAATCCTTCTGCTTGATACCCCTGCTCTTGGTTATTCCTGGCAGATTACCCAAAGCCAGAAATAACTGGAGCTGTTTCTGAGTGAGCTGGGTGGGGTAGATGTGTGTATCAAACTGTGGACACCACCATCCTTCCCGTGCTCTCGGAAACTTGAGTCAAAGGAACTGCCCATTTCTTTTTAAAGATCATTCTTAACTACTCCCAAAGGATGACATTACTTGGATATTATCGTGCTGTGCGCTACGATTTCCTAGAGTAAGAAGAGATTAGTTTCTTCCCCACCCACACCAAAGAGGACTAAGCCAGAACAATATTTCCGCAGACCTTCCGCTGACTGTTAAATGTTGTATTTTGCAAAAATCACTGTCAGAGGTTTTACCCCTGCAATTACAGTTCACAAAAATGCAATTCTGTAAGGAGTTTAAAATATCTAATAGGGAGTACAAAAGGGTAAAGGTAAATACTTGAGCTTTCTAAAGAGGTGGACTTGCCCTGTTCATTTATGCAGTACTGTTAGATTTGCTTAGTGATTGGCATTTCTGCAAAAATACAGTGCTCAAACATGCTCAGCTTCACACTGAGTATTTACAAAACCTCAAGCCTTGAAGTGTTACTTTGTCTTCTACAGCTCATAAGTAGCAAAAAGTAGCAAATGCCGCTTCAGACCTCAGAAAACCCGTTCTTAAACCAAGGCCTCATTTTGCAAACTATCCTACAAGCACAATGTATTCAGTTTACACCTTTTTAGCGTTTTCATCCAAATTTATTATTTTAGATTTAGACTGAGCACAATAAAAATGGAATAGTCTTGGAAAGTTTTTGAGCATCCGGAGCTCTGAATTGTTTAGAAAGCCAAAGAAGAGTTGAAATTCAGTTTTGCTATAATGAAATCACTTCCAAAGTACAATAACAAAGGGGGGGGGGGGGGGAGAGAGAAGAAAAAGCCTCTCTGCATCACCTATGCAAATCGGTGCAATTTTAAGTTTGCTGCAGCACCTCTCAAAGGGGTGTGAGGGGGGAAAAGCAATCCCTGAGCACTGATGCTGTGCATGCAAGCAGCTGATGAGAAAGTCTTGTTGAATTATTAAAGAACCATTGTCCTCAAGCCTAAAGGCTTTCATCAACTTGTTTCACAGGTCCTTTCTAAAATACTGCCCCAGTGCTTAACACCTCCATCCCCCAATACAATCCCACAATTAAAAGTTCACGGTTTCGCGGGGGTGGGGGGGTAGGGGGTGTGTGTGTGTTTGTTACTGGATTAGTTAAACAAAAAAAGGCCATTTACCTTCACAGGCTTCCTGTCCGTCCCAGGTGATAATCTGTCACTCTTCAAGCCACCCTTCTCGCTAAGAGGAGAAGAAAGGAACGCTTTATCTTGCACGTCTAGTTTTGGTTTGGCTCAGATGGAGAGATTTCTTCCAAAGCAAACACTCCTGCAACGTTACAGGGTATATATATAGATACACACCAGAGGAGAAGGAGAAAGAAATACAGCCTTCTGCAGATACTCAGTTACATTAGGAAAGACGTAAGTAGGGGAGAATATGAGACAGAAATAGTGTCTTTATTTTTCTAAAGCTACATGCACAACGTTGACTCAGACACTAAAGCCAGGTTGAACGATCCGTGATAAATATTGCACCCATCCAATAATAGGGAGTTTCTCACATATTCCTGGCTTTTGCCAGAATACGTGCTGCTTCTGCTTGGGAAAGACTGCCATCCTGGCAGCTCACACACATTTTTGCATGTCCAACTACACTTCAGGAAAGCCACCTTCACTCACACACCTGAAGGCGAGTACACAGATAAGGAAGCGCCTGCGGGGCGTTATGGGGAAAGTTCTCATAACATTTCTGGGAACTCAGCACCCTTGGGTGCCTCTCTGTAGTGCCCGTACACCACTGCATGCGGCACAGGGAATGGGCAGGAGGTCTGCCTGCACTTGCAGGGCTACAATCTCTGTGATCACAGAGACACAGTGGGATAAATCACACAACTGGATGAGCACGTGGATGCACGCAGGCTCTTTAGGAAGGACAGGGCAGGTGCTCATGGGGGACTTTCACCACCTTGATATCTGCTGGAAGGACAACACAGCATGGCAGAAGCAATCAAGGAGGTTTCTGGAGTGCACTGATGACAATGACATTTTCCTAACACAGGTGATCAAGGAGAGGTGCTCTGCTGGACCTCATACTTACAAGCAAGAAAGAACTGGTCAGGGATGCAAAGGCTGGGGCAGGAGCTCAGGTGGTGGAGCTCAGGACCCTGAGAGGAGGGAGCTGGGAAAAAAGTTGTATCACAGCCCTGGACTTCTGGAGAGCAGACTTCGGGGATGTACTTGAAGAATCTCGTGGGATATAGCCTTGGAGAGAAGAGGGGTCCAGAAGAGCTGGTTGATATTAAAGGGTCACCTTCTCCAAGCTGACCGTCCCAACAAGCAGGTAAATCAAGCTGAGGTGGCAGGAGGCCTACACGGAGGAGCAAGGAACTCCTGACCAAACCCGTGCAAACGAAGTGCAGCAGCAGGGGCAGGTGACCCAGGAGGAATCCAGGAATATTGTCTGATCATGCAGGGATGGGGTTAAGAGAGCCAAGGCTCATCTGGAGTTGAATCTGGCAAGGGATGTGAAGGGCTACTGTAAGACCAACCCTCAGGAATCGCAGGCCCCTGAGAGTACAGGGGAAGTTCAGAGTAAGGAAGACTTACCCTCAGTGGAAGAGGATCAGGTTAGAGAACAGTAAACACACTGGACATACACTCCTCTATGGGACGGGACAGGATGGACCCACAAATGCCTGAGGGAGCCGGCTGATGTCATTGCGAGGCCACATTCAATTATCTTTGAATAGACATGGCAACTGGGAGAGGTTCCTAATGACTGGAGGAAAGCAAATGTCACCCCTGTCTTCAAGAAGGGCAAGGAAATGGACCTGGGGAACTACAGGCCAGTCAGCCTCACTTTGTCCCTGGGAAAGAGCAGCTAATTCTGGAAACCATTTCCAGTCACATGAAAGACAAGAGGGTGATCAGGAGTAGTCAGCATGGATTTATGAAGGGGGAGGGGAAAAAAAAAAAAAAAAAAATCACACTTCACCAGCCTGACATCCTCCTATGATGAAACAACTGGCTTGGTGGATGAGGGGAGTGCAGAGGATGTTGACTGTCTTGACTTTAGTAAGACTTTTCACACCGTCTCTTATAACATCCTCAAACAAGCTGGCAACGTATGGGCTAGACAAGTGGGCAGGGAGGTGGACTGAAAACTGGCTGAACAGCCAGGCTCAGATGGTTGTGATCAGCGGCACAAAGTCCAGTTGGAGGCCAGACACTAGTGGTCTACCCATGGGTTGATACAAGAGCCAATATTGTTTAACCTCTTCATTAATGACCTGGATGATGTGCAGAGTGTACCCTCAGCAAGTTTGCTGATGACACAAAACTAGGAGGAGTGGCCAATACACCAGACAGTCACATTGCCACTTGGATGAACTTTGACAGGCTGGAGCAAAGGGCAGACAGGAACCTCATGGTGTTCAAATAAAGGAAAGACAAAGTCCTTCACCTGAGGAAGAATGACCCCAAGCACCAGTACAGACTGGGGGCTGATGGACTGGAAAGCAGCTTTGCAAAGAAGGACCTGTGGTTCTAGATGACAACAAGCTACCATGAGCCAGCAATGCACCCTCACAGCAAAGGCGGCCACCAGTATCCTGGGCTGGGAGGAGTGTTGCCAGCAGGTTGAGGGAGGTGATCCCTCCCCTCTGCTTTGCACTGGTGAGACCACACCTGAAGTGCTGGGTCCAGTTCTGGGCTCCTCCACACAAGAGCGACATGGACATACTGGAGAGAGTCCGGCAAAGAGCCACTAAGATGACTAAGGGACTGGAGCATCTCTCCTATGAGGAAAGGCTGAGAGAGCTGGGACTATTCAACTGGGAGAAGAGAAGGCTTGGGGGGATTTTAATCAACGTATACAAATGCCTGAAGGAAGGGTACAAAGAGGAAGGAGCCAGGCTCTTCTCAATGGTGCCCAGTAACAGGACAAGATGGCACAAACTCAAACACATAAGACCATAAGAAAAAACTGCTTTACTGTGAGCATTGTTGAACACTGCACCAGGTTGCCCAGAGAGGTTTTGGAGCCTCCATCCTTGGAGATACTCAGAACCCAACTGGACATGGTCCTGGGCAACCAGCTCTAGGTGACCCTGCTTGATGAGGGTGGGTTGGACAAGATGACCTCCAGAGGTCCCTGCCAACCTCAACCAGCCTCTGATTCTGTGATCATTTTGCCAGTTCATTTGTGCACCCAAGATATCATTTTTGATAAACACAGTTATTCAGAAGAAGCATCTCAGTCCTGTCTATGGTACCACCCATGGCAGAAACCCACAATGTCACTGTTGACAGATCACACACCAGCTCAGCAGGAGACAACTAACACGTGCCATATGTCACTCGAGGCTGATACTCAGTTTCCAGTACTTGCTAGCTCACCTTTGCTATGGTTTGGCTCAAACACTGCTTTCTCAATGTGACACTGGGGTCAGAGACTGGGAACATTAACAGACCAGTCACGAGGTGTTTCATCAGACTGCCTGGTACCATCAGATTCCTTAAATCGCTCTTAACAGTCTCCATCGCCCTCAAGTTTTGCCCCCCCCCCTTTTTTTTTTTAACTTCACCTTTTTGATGAATGCTTTAAAAAACCCCTCAGCTCCACAAATGCTCTGTATCACCTCTAAAAACCAGAGGATGATTCTCCTCTTTTATAACAAAGCAAGAAGAGTCAGACATAGACACTCTCTAAGTTTACTAGCTAAAATCTTCATTGACTTGGCAGATACCTACTTCTTGCTGGTGTAAGAGAACAGAAGTCCTAAAGATTTTGACTTTAAGGCCAAGAGATAAATTAAAGTTTTAATTTCTTTAAATCTCCAACATTCCCTGTTCCCACAGCTGGAGGTGATCTTGCAAAAAGAGGCCAGTGGGGGTCATCAGTAATGGAGAGAAGTACAAAGCTGATCCCATCTACTAAGACTTCACCCTAAAAAGAAGTTCAGGAACAGGGAAGTCTCCACAAGGAATTCAGGTTTTTGCACAAAAGCTCAAGATAAAACATGTTTCTATCCAACCATTAGCGCATTTGTCTTGACTGGTTCTCAGTTCAGCACACCTCCTCCTCCTTTTCCTCTCTTTGCAAATAGAGCGAGCATGCTGGGGGCTGAGCAGGGAGAAGGAGAGCACAGCTAAGATCTACCATGACAGCTGTCACATTTGTGGCCAGAGCACTTGCGGTCTCTTCCCCCAGCAAAAAAACAAAAGACAACACTACAATTTTTAAACTGACTTGCTGCACGTGCTTTGTCACAGGGATTTAAAGGCCGTCCACAATTCTGGCTTCTTGCCAAGGGTATTTTTCAATGTTAGCCTTGTGTCATCAAGTCCAAGTGCTGAGACCCACAGAGAGCCCCAAGTTGCAAAGGACTTCTGGGGGTCGTTTAGTCCGGCCCCTGCTCCAAGCTGGGCTAGCTCTGAAGCTAGGTCAAAGGCACATTTTCTGGTAGAGTCTATCGCTCTAAGCAATAGAATGTTTCATACTGGAGCTAGGGAAGGTTTTTAGAGACTACTCCATTTGTAGCTGCAAAGCTAGATTTTAGTATAATGCAATAGATGCAGAGAGACAGCCCTGAAACAATATATATTGTTAAGACCTGATCTCCTGATCTTAACGAGGTCTCAGATTCTCAGCTCACCTGAAGTTTTGTCTTTAAACATCCCACGGCTGCGAACATGAAAATTAGATCAGCATCTCAAAACATCAAAGCAACTCATCCTGGTGAGGCTAAGGAGTCAGTTTCTTTACACTTGCAGCACTCTTGGCACACAAGAAATCCCATTTATATGGTACTTTTCTCTTGGGCAGTATAAGCTGCTGTTTCATACTGAATTAAAACCAATAAAGCAGAACTAACTAAACACAGAAATAACTACAGAATCCTCTCCGGACTTGCAAGGGGAAAG
Organism: Pygoscelis adeliae; assembly: GCF_000699105.1. Classification (NCBI taxonomy): domain Eukaryota; kingdom Metazoa; phylum Chordata; class Aves; order Sphenisciformes; family Spheniscidae; genus Pygoscelis; species Pygoscelis adeliae. The sequence goes on from NW_008825613.1 coordinate 1,560,537, forward strand.
AGAGGCTGCTAATTACAGCCTAACTCATCTCCTCACTGCCATAAAAGCATTAGCAACTCTGCCTTTATAATGTGCATCGGCACTGGCATTTCATTAAATCGGGGATTTTGGTTCTCATGAAAGGAGCTGGAGTGGCAGCACCCCCAAACTCCATCTCCCCTGCAAAAGACTGAAGACAGGTTGTCCTCCATAATCAAACTGCTCTTGGTTACTGCCAGTCAATTAATCTGCTGCTTAATCTCACCATTATCAGCCACCACCACTAGGAAGCCATCCAATTTACGCTGTAGGCAATGGGGAGAAGCCTCAGAGAGGGACTGCTATTTATATGCAATACTGCCATGAGCTGCTTTCATGAGCAGAAGCGTATTTTCTTGCTTGAAGGCTGGTAACACCGAGCCTCTACATTTGTATTTCATCTTTTTGATACTCTTGGCACTTTATTTAGGTAAAGAGTAGCTCAGATTATTTCTAAGGAGTACCATGCAGCAGGTTTCAGGGCTATTTATTGATTAAAGCAGACACTTGGGTCCAGCCAGAAAGGTTTTGTACATGCTAACCTGCTTGCAAAGCCAGTTGCCTTCCACAGTAATAGAGCGGCTCCTCTACGAGAGTCACATTCAAGCCCTGAGACGCCAGCAGACTGCATCTAGCATTCAGACACAGCAGCTGCTCTGCAAAACAAACAGGGATACTGGGATGTCCAACACACTACTGGTTTGTTAGATCCACCCACCAAAGCAGCCTATGCTATTGCTGCTAGCAGAATAACGAACATTTGGTGAAGTTTCAATGGTATCATGGGTATTACAGAAAAAAAACAAAAACATAGACGTGCACACACACATAGAGAGAGGTATATATGGAAACAGTATAGCAGTCAAGAGGGAGCCAGGACTCTATCCTGCTCCAAAAAAGCAGATATGTGACATCCAGGCTCCAGCTGACATAGCTACAACCTGTCCCCCCACATGTATTTTCTGAGTGGTCCCAAATCAGAAAAGTGTAAACTCATGCGCAGGGAACATCCTTATACCAACACTGAGTGGATGAATGATGAACATAAAACCAGCATGGCACAGCCAGCCTTTTCATTACAGACTCACCCAACAGGAACCTCACTATAGTTTTGGATCATTCATCTAGTGACAAAAATAACTGTGTTACTTCCTTAAATACACCATGCAACAGGACAGCATGACTAAGACTGACAGAGTAGCTTTTTCTCCTGGGCATGAAAGGCTACAGGACTTTCTGTGATCAATGATGTTATAAACTCGAGAAGATTTCAGCAGAAAACACCGACATTATTTATGAACTGCTTGCAATATCAAGATGTTCACCATAAGCCTCTGTAAGTCACTGCACTGCTTAGTTGCTCTTGCTGTTAAGAGCGTGACTATTTGTTAATACAGCGGAAAACCATATTTGCTACACCACTAAGTAAAGGAAAGCTGAAGTTTCCACAGCCATCATGCATCTCTAAAATAAAACAGTAAAAAAAGAGCAAAAATCTAACAAGATCTGCTGCACTCCCCAGTGCCATGCTGAGGAGCTGTGCTTACTCAGTTTGTCTCCGACATCCAAAAATGGACCACGGCTTTCCAGGGCTTTCAGTGCTAAATGAAAGCTGACTGCAGAAAATTCACTGGTAAATGTTTATTAGCAGTTGCCATTCTAATTTTAACCTCTGGACATTTTTAGGGCCAATTGAAAAAAAAGACCAAAACGCAAGAGACCAAATAATCCACGTAGGGATTATATCCTGCCTGTGCTATTTCAAAAGTCATTCTGAGATTCGGGGACTTTTTTTTTTTTTTTTTTTAAACCACTGTTTAACTTCTTGTGCTAGAAGCATTAAATTACACCATAATGTCAGACCGGACTATCCAAGATAGCAAGCCTCTTATAAAGGAAGGAGACATGGATTCCTATGGGAAATAACAGGTTCCAATACAAATACACCACCAGTGTTATAATCCATAGCGGGGAGCAAAAACCCCAATTTCTTTGCCTTTCCATGTTGAAAAGTGTGGGATTCCTATTCAAGGAATACAGGAGTACCCCATGCCAATACACTCTGTATAAGCTTTTCTCCAGGCTCACACAGGCTCTTGTCGTCCCTGCAGAGCTGTTTCATCCATCCAAACTCTCAAAAAGTGTCAAAAAAACTTCTCCTCAAGCCTTAATTGCATCTTCATGCATCAAAACCAGATATACTATCATGGTTCAACAATAATTTTCCTGCCCAGGCCCACTCCCTCCACTTCTACCACCAGAACAGACCATAGAAACCTTAACTGCTCAAGCCCTACCCTGTGCAGACCAGACTGGCCAATGTTCATAGCAGCAGCTTCTTTGTGCAGCTGGTATTACCAGCAGATGTTCATCACGGTGGTACATGAGGTCATACCGTGGACTAGAACTAGTCCAATATCTCCAGGTAGAAGCACAGATGCAGATCTACTGGACAGTAGATGTGTTGTTCTTTATTTTCCTTCCCATAAAGGTAATCCCTTAGGTGCAACCCAGACACCCCAGGGCTGTGTTTTGGATAGTTACAAGGCCAACAGGAAAAAAAAAAAACAACAACAACAAAATTGGCCAGACCCTGGGACAAGCAGCTGCCTGCAAGGATACGCTTCACTTGCACACAGCACTGTGCTGTTGCCAAAAGGCTTTCCCCAGTAATTCTGACCATGTCAGCACCTACCCTTATTCCTTGGCCAACCACGTCCAAAAAAAGCAGTAAGAAGCAGTATTCCTGGGTCTCACAACTCTGTCACTCTTGGCTGTACGATAGCCTACAGTCTTCCCTTCTTCCAAATCATCAGTCCAGGTAACACGTCCTTAATTTAGCTTCCCTCTCCACCCCTACAAGCTCACCACAGACTGATGGAGTCCCATAAGCTGAATGATGAGTCTTTCTATACTTTCTGAAGTCAACAGACTCTTCAGTTTGAGCCAGATATTGCTGCCTGTTACACTAGCTGCCTCTTGTTTTGTTCTACCTGCTACGTGAACAGGCATTTCCGTGTAAAATAAAAGCTAAATTCCCCTATTGCAAGTCTGCAGGGTGCACATGAAGGCAAAGCGACGGCAGATGACGCCCATGCAAGGGCTTGCCTTTCCCCTTGACCTACAGCTCAGAAAAGGGACTGTTCTCTGGGGAAATAATCCCTGCCTGTCTGGGTCCAAAGAAGTCCTCTCCTCATCTCACTACTCCAAAAGGCCACCAGCAGCCTCTGCCTTTCTAATCCAGGCGCCCTACACCATCTCTTCCCTGGCTACCTTCAAGGCCTTGAACAGTGCACAGGGACAGTATAAGAAGTATGGAAGACTACAAATCTTTAAGGGATCTCTACACAGCCATTTTGTAGCTAAACTCAACTACAGCGACAACACAGACATACACAGAGGCAGATCTACAGGACCAGCCGATAGGATACAGTGGTACCTGTGACTTGGACATCTTGAAACCCAAAAGCACCATGCATTATTCCCAATTTCACAGCTGCTCCCAGCACCCACAGTGGCACTATCATAGGAAACCATCTTACAAGATGCTAATGCTGGGGCTGACAGAGCTGACCCCTCTGCTCTGGGGGTTTCCCTCTGACAACAGTATTTCCTAAACAAAGGAAGAGACCATGGTAGTTCTCCCCGGAGAGAGGATGTTAGCACAGGCTGAACACAGCACCTAGAGACCTCATTTCCTATCTGTGCTAGCGTAAGACCTTGTCTTCCCTCTGTATCAGAGCTGTAGTTTGGTTACTGAGGACACAGTTTGGTTTGTTTTGAGGGTTCCCCCCTCCTTTGTTTTTTTTTTTAAACCATAAACCTACAAACCCATAGCTTCAAAAAGAAAAAGCTACGGCAGACAAAGACCTTCACAACACAGCAAAAACTTAAGTATATCATCAATACAAAAGCACTTTCTCACATAGTAATTCAAAACCTCAACAGTACCAATGAAGCGCAATAATACAATCTTTAAATGAGCCTAGGTTGTTAGATACAACACCAGTTAAAGTTACCTACATGACAAGTTACAGCTATTTGTTGGGGGAAAAAAGTGCCATCTGCTCACAACATTTCAGATTCGGTTCCTCACTTAAATTTAAGATCCCTGTATTAATTGAATTTGCCACATATCACAGTCCACCTCTCCCCAGCTCCAACTTTTCTAACTTATTGCTGCAACCTCCAGTTTCCTCAGGTGAGCATCTTGTTTCGGTACAACAGGTCTAACATTTTTTAGCAGTGACATATTAGTATTTTTCATAAGATAATATAGAGGAAATAGCTTATTGTTAACCATTTCAAGATGGACTAAGAGTCAGTAGTTTAGCTTGTAAAAGCAATTGCAGGCTGATAAGTGTGAGCAGCAAGAAATACTGGAGGTGAAAGGCACAGACAAGTCAGGCTTTCACTGGGGAAAAAGCAGCAGCTTGACTTGCAAGGTAGCTGATAGTTTTTGATCTTATCTAGATGAAGGTATAAACCAATTATCTTACCTACCTATTAAATATTCCACACTTACTTAAAATTATTAAAATGGCAAACATCTGGTTACAGGGTAGCTGTCCTCTGACATCAAACCCATGTCCACACAAATGTTCCCGTTTTCGAAGGATGTTAACCCGCCTTCCTCTGAACATAGATATGATTTTCTGTCCTCAAAGGCAAACTTGCTATTATTTGTTTTAATAATATTTAGTTGTGGACTTTAAACTCCTAACCTTTCTTTTGATGCTTATTTTTGTTCCCAACATAGTCACTGGCTGCATACAGTTCATATTATTTACATTACAGCAGCTTTCCACATCATACTTGTATTACACTGCTCTTTATTTCTTCAGCCCACTGCAAGCTCAGATCTTTTTCTTTAGCACAATTCTTTCTCCCCTACCACCACGAAAGCCTGGCCTGTTTGGGAAGGGCTCCTGAACTCTCTCTGCTTCCAACTAGCATTTGCAAGGTCAACACTATTATCCAAACAAGAGAACCAAAAATGCACCAAAAAGCATACAATTTTTTGGTACTGACTGGGCTAAAAATCTACCACCAGCAGGTTCTACTGAACGAATCCTTAATTTTACCTTTTTTGTTAGAAGTCTTTCGTAAATGCAGGAGTTTGCTCAGGAGGTATGCTCACAAACATGCAGAAATGCACTCTTAAAATAAAATAGTTCTCATACACACTGTCATCCTCAGAAAGGTGCAGCATTTCTTCATACTGCTAAGTCAAAATTACGGCAATCAGTAACTAAAAGACAGGCCAAGTGCTTTTTCTTCCTAAGCAGTTTATGTTTAAATCATCATAATCTATGCAGAAAATACAAGGAAAAAAGTCAAATATGACTTCATAAACTCTTGCTGATTCTTGCTGAAAACAGGCTTGCTTTTTTCCTGCAATTACAGAAGAGGGATTTTTTTCCCCACTACTTTCCGTTGCCACAAGCAGCTTATTGTTTGGATTTAAACACGCACTCCTGATGCAAACACACAGCTCACGTTAGCACCTTGGACTGCACATAACTAAAAATCAAACAGAAGGCAATTCAGTCCCATTACAATAAGAACACTGCTTTGTACTAAATACCTGTTCCGAGCAAACAGAGAGACATACCCTGCTTTGGCACAGGTACAGAGACGACAGAGCCCATGCATACCAGAGAAGTCTTGCAATACTTCCAAATATCCAGGTGCCTGTACAGATGATGTATATCAGATGACAATTTAGCAGCCTGTTAAGAGCAAACATCATGCAGATCAATTGCCCCAAATCCAGGAAGCCAAAAATTGCTCAAGACTACATCTCTATGCCTCCCCACACAGAAACACCATGGTCACATCCTCTCTCATTCAAAAACTCATTCAAAAATCAGTTGGACACACCAAAATGAGTCATCTCTGTGCACTGGTACCGTAACTCTGAAAACTTCCACTCTGTCCCTCCACTAAGGGAACTGAAATGCTGTAAGCTCACTCGTAGCTGTGGCAACAACAAATACAAATCCTGCCACACTGTAAGATTTCACCATTCTCCTCCAGCAAAACCACCCATTTTTTTTCCTCCCAAGAATAAATTGAGTTTCTGAAAGCTGTTCCCTCCCCTAAAGCAAAAATCAAATCGGCAGGGCAAAGTTTAGCCAGACTTCCATTGCTTTCGCAGGATTTGTACTAGCTGTGCTTGAAGGCACTTACAAAAAGGGCCCAGAAGAGTTTGGAAACAGTGTGCAAGAAGAGGTTCAAGGTCTCTCATGTACAACTGCAAAGACTATACCCACTGTTTAAACTAGGTGAGGAGCTACTGCATTTGCAGCCTTGAGCTTCAGGCTGACCAAATCATACCACTACTGCTTTAATACAATAAAGTTAGCAGTGGATATTTAGGCATAGAAGAGAAAATGGGTTTAAGTGACACATTTTAAAAAATAATCAGATTTCTAAAGAAAATCAGCATATCTGAATGCAAAGATATCTCCTGAGAAGAGCTCTTGGGAGATCATATGTCAGATATTTCTAATTAAGATGCAGCCAGTAACTGCATATAACAATCAAAGGTTAAAAAACAACTGATGGAGAAAAAAAAAAAGGGGGGGAGGAAAAAAAAAAGAAAGCATCACCTAACAAGTTTCCAACAGCAAAGCCTGTGTGAACTGTAAGACCTGAATTGCAAATTTAGCTTTGGTGAGAATTTAACCTCTGAGCCCAACAGATGCTTGCAGGATATCTACTTGTGTTTTGCAAAAACTCCTCAGACAAGCTTCAATATTCTGAATGGCAAACAAAGAGTAAAAGCCCCAACTGATGCTTCCTGCACGTTGAGAAGTTAGGATGGGGAGCTTCTAGTTTTCTGGGTTTGGTGGGGGTGTTCATTTTGTTTTGGAGTAGGGGTTGTTTGTGTTTTGTTATGTTGTTTTGGGGTTTTTTTTAAAGGACAGTTTGGGTTACCATGTGCAAATAGTTTTAGAGAGTGAAAACACTACATCCTAACCTTCACCTATTTGTGAGCAAAGCAAACCTAATCCCACAGTCAGGTTATTCTATCTGGTAGCAAAGTAAATGAGCTGAAAATGAAGGAAAGGGACAGTTACCATGGGATACCAAGATGCGTCACTTCTCTTGGCACCACGTGACATCTCAGCCTTGAGTGAAGAACTCAGCAGATGGGATAGAAAAAAAAAATATGTAAAAAGGTCTCTAGATTATAGCGATGTCTAGGCTTTTAAATCCAATTTGCTAACTGCTTATGGCTACAGAAATACAGGCAAACAATATTTATCTATAAACCAAACTATCTGCTTATAAATCTTTTGCCACTGTGCAATAAATGTCTTCCCTTCTAACAGTCATCATCTACACTTTTTCAGTTCCTTACAGTAAATTTAGTCCAAGCACATTCAGAAATACTGCCCTCACTATCTTCAGTAAGAACTATCACTTGCCTTTCAGAGGCAGCAAAGCAGGTCAGTAGTTTTCACCTTGCTCATAAATACAGAAGCAGCCACTTCACAGAAATAGACACGAGCAGTCAGAGTTCAAGACAGATCAGAAGAGGGATAAATCACTTTGAATTTACTCTCAAAGTTATGAGGCAGGTCACCAAACCCACACCTTGGGATGGAGCCCACTGAACCAAGACTCTTAATTTTCAAGGTATTGCTGTTTAGCAGCGCGCCACTGCAAAGCTGCCGTGTGCGTGCACAGTACGTGAGCTGACCCCACCACATGCTTACCTATACTTTGATTTTCACCTCACTCAGTCCAGTATAAATTTTTAAACATCTCCTGCTCTGAGTCTTTCTTCTCTACACAAAATTGTAGAGTGGTTCAATGTTTGATCCCCCCCCCACACCCCTTTTACAGCTGGCAGTTTCTTTCTAGCATGTCAAAACAGCTCTGATTCAAAGGACGTTATTCCATCTCCATCCTCCTCCACCTCCCAAAGCCTCCTAACACCCACATGCTGCCGAGCGCCAAAATCTCCAGGGAAATTTGGTCCTTTCATACGCCAGCCAAGCAAACCACCTCTCCGTAGTAAAAAGCAACGTACAGTGTAAGAAACCTTCACCCTCCAAGCCTCCCTGGTGACTTCCATGGTGCAATCCCAGAGTTTCAGCTCTACCCAAACATTACGTCACACTGAAAATTGAGCTTGCAGGGAAATACTGAAGCCATCTGTCTCCAATGCATCACAGTAACCTGATCATTACTTCATTACCATATCGCTTAGGGACATGGTTTAGTGGACATGGTGGTGTTGGGCTGACGGTTGGACTCGATGACCTTAGAGGTCTTTTCCAACCTTAATGAGTCTATGATTCTATGACACCAGCTGGCAAACTGCCACTCCAACCTACCCAGCTATTAGCACCCTCCTATTAGCTTCAGACTGCAAAAATTTGGTAAAGTAACACAGCAAATTATCCAAGACAACTGCTGCTATAATCTGCTCTTAAACACAAACTTTTTAACACCTGAATCATTTGCTACTATGCGCCTGTTTCCCGTTAGCTACCAAAAATATGAAATAATACAGAAGCCAAGAAATCCCACATTTAATCTGCTACTCCAACCTGTAGCCCCTGCACAACACATCTATACAACATGGCATTTGAAAACAGCTAAGCATTATTTATTACCTATTTACAAAATGAAGTTTCACATTTCTGCAACAAGTTTAACACAGATGGTGTTACCTTCTTCAAAACATTGCTTTAATAACCATTCCCTGAACCAGGAGATACTGTCTTTAATAGCCATAGCTAGGTTTTATCCAGCCTCCTTTGAACCTCTAACCTTTCAGCAACATCCTGCAGCAGGGAATACCATGGCATAACTGTGCACCACCGAAAGAAAAACATTACTGAAAGAAAAACTTTCCCTTGTTTTAAGCTTGTTGCTTCCTTGTTTTATTTGACACTATTCTTTTGAATGGGGAGGGCCTGGGTACAGTCATCCTCTGCTAACACTTTGCATAACATTCCTCTTCTCACTTCCTCCGCTCACAATCATTTCTTCTCCACGCTGAAGAGTCAAAGTTTATTAGTTTATTTACCTCCTTTTATACAACAGCTGCTCCATGCCTTTGACTACCTTCATCATCCTTTGCTGAACCTTTTTCTTTTTGGAGATGGAAGACCAGCTGGCATTCAAGACACAGGGAAACGTGGAGAAAGATTTTTTTTTTTTTTTTTTTTTAACACAGTAGCTTGTTGTTTCTCTACCCCTTTACTAGTAACATTCATTCATTTACTACTTTGACTTTACAGCTATTTTCACTGTATGGATTTCCAAATTCAGAAAAAGCAGCCTCCCAAGAGCAGAACAAAACCCCAAACTAACAATGTTTTTGCATCATGCCAGTGTTGCACCAACAAGCATTAGGTTTCAGAGACCGGAAAGGGCCTGGGAAGTGCAGTAATCTCTTAATCTCTCACAATGGCTGTTTCCAAAACTTCATTTCAACCAGAGCAGCAGAGCAAGGCATTAATCACATCCCTGTCCGTGCATGAGGAAGCCTTCCTCCATCCTCTTGCTTCCCTCTGCTAAAGCACTCACTCTCTGCCACTCAGGCACAGCTCAGGAACCACCTGCTTCTTTTATGTGTCTCAATCCAGGGCTCTCCATGCTTTTGCAAAGTACCCCCAACCCCTCTTTTCTGCTCAGAGGCAGATCAGCATCCCCTCCTCCTTGCGTGTACCGTTGACCCCTACTCTGCACCGCTGCTTGGGCTTGCTCTAAGAGCCACTCATCAGCATGCAACACGTTGCTGGCACCTCATCACAGCAAGTCCTGGAGAAGGAGAGGCAAAAGCACCAGTGCCCTGCAGGTGCCAAAGCCAAAAGAGCAGGGAGGAAGGGGGCACGGGGGAGAAGGGAGCATGGATCTTGCGTTCAGAGCTGGCAAGCCTGAATTCAGAGCCCACAGGCTCCATATAAAACAAGCAGAACGTGCATCTCAAGCTGTGTATGCTTTGGGGGGGGGGGGGAAAAAAAACCAAAAAA
>NW_008825613.1:1570575-1572082 GCF_000699105.1 Pygoscelis adeliae
GGGGGGGGAAACAAAACCAAACATACATACTTTGGTCACCTGTATTTATTATTTCCTGATGCAGTACCAGCAAAATGACCTCTACTGAGTCGCGCAGGAAAAAAAACCAAACTGCGTTTTTATTAGTAACCAATTCCTGCTTTATAGCTTCATTGACCTTGTATACCACATACCAGATTCCTTACCTCACCTATGCTTGACACATGCTCATTTCCTCTTTTCGTGTGGAAACAGAGTACCGAACACTTTCTGTGTCATTAATAATCACAGTACACCAAGGGACAGAGCTGTATCCTGAAATTCCTGCCTGGTAGGCAGATTTTTTCCCAGTTTTCAGCACTTCAAACTCCTCCCAAGACAGGATGACAATAGAGATTTGCTTTCAAGTGTCCATTTTCACTCCACCCCAAATTACCGTGGAGAAGCAAATACTGGCTGAACAGAAGAATTTTCCAGCTACAACTAAAGAATTGGTGCAGAAACATTAAAAAAAAATCCTTAGGCAGGCATTTTACTGACAATGGTATTACGAATGCACAGAGAAAGAACTTCAGATTTAGCATGACTTTTGCAGGGACGATGCATCTTGCACAAGCAAGAAGCAGCAGGATGCAGATGAAAATTTGCTGTTTATGTAAGTGCACTTAAAGAAACGATCTTCTAAGTCTTTAGACTTACCCCTTGCAAGGCTGTGGGGTAAAAATAAAGCTCTTCCTTGGGACAACCTGCCAGGTACTCCTACTACACTGTTTTGGATGCTGGTTAGAATAGACAGGAAGGATGGATTAATTTTGCTTGTGATGATAACTGGGCTTTCACTCAAGTGAGCATCCAGCACCCCACGTTGAGAAGAAAGAGAATCAACAGGTCCAGGAACAGACTTGCTTGAGTACTCCACCTGGAATTTCAGGTTTCAAAAGAGTTCTCGCTTGTAAAATTCAAATTATATGAATGTGGTCTGTGAAAGAGCACTCCTTTGCTGGAGGCTACTCCTCAGGCATTCAGGTTGTTGGATGCTCTGTTCCCTTGTTTTTTTCCAGCAAGTCACTCCTTTCTAGACCATTTCTCCATCCAGTTTTCACACTGTACAGGGACACCCTCCTGCCTACCCACTATGCACTCCTAAACAGACACACATGCCCACTGGCATGAGATTTTGACACGTAGATCTCCTTACAACAAGGTATCAAATCTTGCAATACCCGAGCAACCTTGTCCAACTGTTCACCAAATGGATTGCCATCCTGAAAGGTCTCAGCTGTTTCACTGATACCTAATGTACATGTTTTGGTGCAAGCGTTTGTGCTGCCTCTTTCTGAACAGTAACATTTCGGCTGTCAACATAGAATCATAGAATCATTAAGGTTGGAAGAGACCTCCAAGATCATCGAGTCCAACCATCAACCCAACAACACCATGCCCACTAAACCATGTCCCTAAGCACCTCATCTACACGTCTTTTAAATACTTCCAGGGATGGTGACTCAACCACTTCCCTGGGCAGCCT
>NW_008825613.1:1573320-1588385 GCF_000699105.1 Pygoscelis adeliae
AGCTCCTCTGCCGTCTCTCTCAGCACTCTCGGGTGGATCCCATCCGGCCCCATAGACTTGTGAGCATCCAGCTGGCGTGCAGGTCGTTGACCGCTTCCTCTTGGATTATGGGGGGTTCATCCTGCTCGCCATCCCTGTCCTCCAGCTCAGGGGGCCGAGTACCCTGAGGATAACTAGTCTGCCTGCTAAAGACTGAGGCAAAGAAGGCATTAAGTACCTTATAAAAACCAAAAGAGAGCATTTTCTGAGTAGACGGGCAAGGGGATCAGTCACTGACCCGCAGAGAACTGAAGCACAGCCATTTTCAGTGCACATCTGAAAGCTCAGGGTGTCGGGGAAGGAGAAGGTGGGATCAGGAGGCAGCACAGAGAATGGAGGGAGGGAGGAGTTGCATAAATATCATCCACTTTGTGTTGCAAAAACCCAAATGCTGCTGTGATCTCCAGAGAAATGATCTCTGGTTGTAGCCAGCTGCTTCAGCTGCCATGCTACCTGTTGGCACAACTCTGCTTGTGAACGGCCATTAGAGAAAGATATCAGAGGACGCTGTTACCGACCCCAGCCACTTCCTCCATCTGCTCTGCAAAATTAAACTGAAAAATAGAAAAGTCTAGTGTTGCATGCTTCCTCCAACATCATCTTCCTCCAATGCCTGCTTCTTGTCCAGGTCAAATCAAGCCAAACGAGGGTGAGGGACGGGAAAAGAGTAATAAGACAGTTTGCCAAGGTGGGTATTAAATGATGTACAATCATTCTCCAAAGCGACAGACAGAAAAGCCATGGATAGCAGGGTGTTGCCACATTGTCACTCACCCTCCACTCGCCCTTGAAACTCTGCCTTATCCTGAACTCCTCCTGTGCACTCTTTCTGTTCCAAGCTCAGCTCAACTCACATTTTCATCTCAGCCTCTGGGCCTCCTTGCTGCCATCGCAGAAACTCAAGAAGACGACTGAAAATCCAGTAAAACTATACCATGCTTTTTTTTCCCTTCCACAGGAAGACAAATTTGCAGAAAACTGACTGTTGTGCTAGAAACTGCAGTGACGAGCTCCCTTTCCTTACCTTAACCCTGGCATATGCAGTGCATAGTGTTACAGGAGCAACAGGCTGACAGCTCGGTCCCCGGCCAGCAATGGTACCTCGCACCATGCCCAGAGGGAGGTGTTCATGTTTCATTTCTCATGAAACACCATTTTTAGGACAACCATACACCATGCCAAACCACACAGCACTCAAACTACGCCAATTTAAGGCTGCTCAATTCACAGTGCTGCAGGTATCACATCGTCTTAAGACAATCAACACCAGAGCTCTTGAATTAACAAGTTGTAACAGCAACCCAAATGATCTGCGTTTGGTTTCCCTGGAAGTTTAAGATGACAACCCCAGAAATCATTCATTTAAGAGCTAAAGCTTTGATTTGGGTCTGGACTAGTAGTTAGCAATACTCGTTGCACAGGGAAAAGAGGCTCAGAACAAAGTTTCCTAATTAAGGCACTGCTTTACAGTGGAGAAATACAAATAATGACTGTCTGCTGTTGCCCCCTTGACTTTTGGCTAGGCAATTCTGTGTGCAAACACTGGTACATTTGAGTTCTGAAGCCGAGTACACAACATATTTCCCCCTACACACAGAAATTAGCTCACTTTCATGCTGGCTGCTTCAGCTGTGTAAACAAGAGCTAAAATACTGCCTTATATATATTCTGTAAAACTAAATCCTACAGAATGTAGCCAAGTAAGAGTCACAAAATTTTATATCTCTTTATCCTTGTGGTACACTCCTTTATTTCATAATTTTAACAGAGCATTCACCATAGATAACATTTGTAAAATTTGACAAGGGAGCTATCTATTCATTATAAAACCTTTCTCGACAGAATGCTTTGGTAAAATCTTGAGGGGGGTGGGCATGAAATCAGTGTATTTTCAGGCACCACTTGCAATTTTGTGATTATAATATTTGTGATTAAGTATCTTAGGATAATGAGTGCAATTTATCTGTGCAACCGTTGCTCTAAAATCAGAGCAAGTCAATGCACTTAAAAGAATCTGACCTCGGCTTGACGATGTTACCACCTTGTTAACAAATCTGACACCTAACCGGCAGGTGATGCTTCAAAGCTAGCAGTGATTTAAGGACAGAGCTGTCCTGCTTCGATAGACCTGCCCATAGCATTAGTCCTTAAGGGTTACGAACAGAGAGCTCACACATTGGCTTTGAGCAAGCTGACATCCTCACAAAGCACAAACGCAACCTCGTGCTGAATATTATTGGAGTATGAGAAAAATCATTTCGAGAAATAGCAGCTACAACATAGCTACTTGCCTTACCTCCTTTGTAAACAGCTTTTAAACTGCCAGGTACGGCTATGATTAAGGAGCAGCTGGAGATGAGAAGAGACATCCTCATAACTGCTGACAGGTAAGTTTATTTGAGCTTCAGCACAAGCATTTAAAGATGAAAGAGCACAACAAGGATGCTGAAAGACAACTGACAGCTTGAGGAATACACACCAGTTTTCAAATAGTTTCTGTGATGTAGGGTAATGTTTATGATCACAGTGTTCACTGGGAATTAGATTATCCATTTAGCAGCAAGTTTGCCAGATCAACTCTCTGGGGACTTTAAACAGGATCAGCAAAAACTGTAGAGCATTACAAAACTGGAGTCAGTGCCTTTGCATTCTTGGTATTCAGCTGCCTTCCCAGAGAAACTTCACAAAAGACTAGAACACAGGAGGAAAAAACAAAACAAAACATCAAGAGGAAGAGCAAGTACAGTGCTACAGTTGATTTCAGGAGAGATGCATGCTGTCCGTGTTGACTTCTATGCCCAGACCTCTGCCTTGTCTACAGTGCTTGATTTCACATCTGCTGCTGGATTCATTTAAATGCTTTTCATGCAAGATTATTATTTTTGGAGCAGACAGAGTTTGACGAACCAGTACTATAGCAGGGCGGTTATGCTGTCAGACCATCCAAATATTTGGCAGGGGGCAGACACAAGTAGCTGCATCGGGCTGAGGAGGGCATCAGTCTAATTTGGATCAGAGACAACATTCACGAAACATCTGAAGCAACCTTGTAAGCACAGTTAACATATTCTAATAATAAAACCAGCATTTGTGCAAAGTATGTTCCTTAGCTTTTCTGCCACTCACCTTTCAAGATGGGAGCTCCCTGAGCTATACAGCACAAGGCTATATTTACATGAGCTTTCCAAGAAACTATTAGTAAAGCTTGGGGAATTTAGCGATGCATCAATGTCTGGAGACCACTGCAATGAAGCTCCACAATGCAGAAAAGGGCAGGGAGGAACCTAAAGGTAGAGCATGCTCTAGACAAGATGATATTTAAGTCTGCCTAGGTGTAGCTGGGACGCACACATGATTTGAACAGCTGGGACAGTCACAGAAGACTCTGTTGACAGAGCAGACATCCTCCGTTGGGACTATAAAATCCCTCAGCATTTTAATACCAAATATTCTATCCATCTTTTGCTATGTATTTATCACCATGGAGCAAAATATATTAGATATAACATTTTGTCTTCCTAAGTAGTACATGGAAATCTGTCAAAACAGTTGCTGACAGCCCTTCAACTATTCATTGGAAATGAGGACAGCAGAGGAAGGAGGAACACAGGCCAGGAAAAAAACCCTTTTTCTTTTAATGCATCTTGAAAACAGATCTATGAGAACAGACAAAAACATTTAACAAATGAACTGAAACAAAGCATCTTGTGCAAGAATCCCAATAACCATATCATCTGTGGAATAATAAAACTGCAAATCCATGAAGTAATTTTAAACAACTACGTCTGTCATTAAAACAATGAATGAACTAGTCAATACTTATCCAGTAAGAGAGAGCTATTCAATAGGGTCTAATTCACCATGGGAACATAGCCTCGTGGACCATCTAATGGCTCTAGTTGGGGGGAAACAACCGATTAATAATGCAGCTTCCCAAAAGGCACAAAAAACAGAAGTATCACCCTCAGAGTCTATGTCTCCTGGGTTGCAGCCTAAGAGGATGCCCAGATTCATTAAATGCTTCAGCACTGTTTGAATACAGCTTTGCTGAATGCAAAGAAACCAGATATAAACCAGAGAGCAAAACAAGATTAGAGATCAGCAAGATGGCGTTCCCCTCGTGAATCCAAATAAACAAGACATTTTGAACTATTTCCAGCATGACTTCAGCATAAAATAGCATTTGCACTTCAACATAATAGTTGATGTTTTAACTGTGTGCTAAGAGCTACGGGAATAGTCACGCACAGCAGTCCCGAGTTTAACATTGGCTTCAAAGGAAACGAAAAGAGTTGCAAAAGAGCCGCGCTGTACTTCAAAGCAGTAACTGCCTTTCAGATAAAGACTAAAGTATTTATGTTCACTCTTCAAGCACTTGAACCCAAGTAGAGCACGCTGGTTGCTATCCAAAGCTTTGCTATTTGCTAGGTGCCCTGTCCCATCCTCAGACATCTCGGGTAGATGATGTCACACTTGAAAGGAGCACGCTGGTTGCTACCCAAAGCTTTGCTATTTGCTAGGTGCCCTGACCCATCCCCAGACGTCTCAGGTAGATGATGTGACACTTGAAAGGAGCTGGGATAGCATTTGCCACCAAACTCCAACTGAAACCTCATGTACATGAGAGCCAAGTAGTAAAAATTAAGCCAAAGCAAAAAGGAGCACAAGCAAAGACATGCAAAGCAAGATGGAAAACTCTTGGAACACATGCGAGAATCAGTGAGCACACCCTTATGGGAAATGCTATTACTTGGGCCTGTAAGCTATGAATCAATCTCGAAGTCAGAGCCAGCCTCAGGACAAAGGAACAGTCATTTGCTAATTCAGTTGACGAACAAATCTGGAGAAGGAAGATTCCCTCTTTGGATTAAGGATTAATCAGCAGCAAGTATGGCCTGTTTTCATTAACTGCAGCCATTTCCTGCTAGCACAGCCTTTGCCTTTTCCAGGAAACAGGGGAGCAGCTACATGTCTTAGGGAAAATTAATTAGGAGACAAGAGCAGAACTATCGACAGCAACCTGCTTTATGCTACTCATTTACCAAGAACGAGCCAAGCTATTTAATATGCAGCAATGGATAGGAAATCTACCAGAGTCAAATCTGATCGATCTGAACAAACTGAGCACAGGGAACATACAGTATCTGCTCCAAAATTCAATTAAATCTTCAGTTTTGGATAAGTGCCCAAGATGTTACGCCATCACTTCTCTCCTTGGAGTCCTCACTCCTCTCTTGGTACGCGATTGCTCCATTAACATGGGAGGAAGCAGCAGCAGCAGCACATTGGACCATAGACTGGATTCAGGTACTCCCAGGGGATTGCATGGATTCACCCTTCATCCTCCTCACTTTCAAAACACAACCTGTGGATTTTGTGTTTGTACCAAAACCACCTATGCAGATCCTGCAACATCCACTTGCCATTCCCACTTCTATAGGACAATTTTGATGCATGCAGCTCACATGCATCTGGAAAAAGTCAGGGGGGAGGTTAGTAGGGGGGTCAAACAGGGGCCGAGGAGGATGCCCACACTTTCCCACAGAGTAAGGGTAAAACCAGCAGCAGGTCAGCCAGGTGTTGCTATAAAAGGTGTTGCCTATTGTGTGCAGAAGCTGAATAAAGGCAGTGCCTACACAGCAGATCCCAGGCTTTAACCCATCACCTCTTCAGTCATCAGCAACTTCAAGCTTGAGCATTCCTGGCAATAAAGGTATTACTTAAAAAGTCAATGTCACAATGAACTCAGACGATACAGAAGAACTCTAAATTCACATTCAGTTACATACATGATTAATAAATTTCCCCAAAGGTGCTTTTACATGTAGAAGACAACACCCAGAAACTAGTCACTGCTTTTAATGGAGATTATCTCCCATGCATTTGACATTTCATAGGGTGGTGGGTTTTTGTTGGGGATTTTTATTGTTGTTTTTTGTGGTTTTTTTTTAAACATCTGCTCTAGCCAACTGTTGCCCATTTAATTGGGAAATCTGATGGCTGAAAATCTCAGTGCCTGTTAAACTACTGAGTTGTCTGCACTGGAATTTAATTTTAACCATTCCAAGCCCTTGCTGTATTCATACACATTTTTATTTCTGAATAAGCAACTTAGGCAAAAATATTTTTAAAAGATACCACATACACTGAGGCTCTGTTCCTGTGAAGTTAAATTTGGTAGGTATAAGTATACCTGGCAGTAACAAGCTTAAACAAAAATCATAAGAGATACAGAAATTGAGTTCCAGCCATAAACCACTGCTTTACACTGCACTGTCTGCTTCAAATAGTCACTGTTACACTGTCATTATACAGCAATCAGTGCATTTGCTTTGCTCTCTGAGTCCAGAGAGCTGCCATGGTCAGAATCATTAAGTGCTATATAAAAGTAACATCGGGTTTCTCTTTCAAAGCCACTAAAGTTTAAGTTTAACACAGAATTCAGCAAGCAGCTATATCAAGCACATACAGTGCCAAGCTGGAGGATGAGTATATTTATACAACAAAAGGCTTCCTGGATTATTTTAAGGCTCAAGTTCTGCAAAGCTAACAATTGAGGAAAGGGATGTTTTCCCCTTGTTCAAAAAAAAAATAAAATACTTGTACCAAAAAAAAAAAAGCCATTGAAGAGACAGAAGTATCTTGATATTCCACTATATTAGAACCCGAGATATCAGCAACAAATCATCCATGTGCTCTGTGTCCCCATGAGTTTGGAACATACGTTGCCACATACTGAGACATACAAAAAAATACAGAGGTCCCAGGTACCAAGGCATCTCCACATAAATTACAAGGTATGCCACATGACGAACAGTATTTGGTTTGAATCTTTTTCATTTAGCACAGAACAAAGCAGCCTTGCACCTCTTGCACTGTACCTGTTGATGTTCAACCCCTATTAAATCTGCATTAAAGTTTAAGTAATAGATTACTACATTATTCATAACATCTGTGTATTGGACCCAGGGGAGACAGAAGTTGAGTCAATACAGTGACATGAGCTTCTGGTGTTTGGTAAAAGTGTCTTCCACTCTTAATATTTATACAGTTGAAGGAGGGTGGGGAAAGCAGGATTTTTTTCCATGACTGATGAAAACAAGCCTAGATATTACGGTTTGTCCAGAACAACTATCTCATAGATGCCAGCTTTCAGAAAGCAAAAACTGCAAAACTAAAATCTGCTCATAACGATTCACCTTATGTGCGACACACAAAAAAATCAGTTCCCTCAATTTCAGCAGCATTGATGTTTAGTCATGGTATTTTTCTCATTATTTCTGACTGCTGATGGTATTTCTTACAGTATCTGTGGAAGCACTACTCAACATCTTAATTGTACAACACTTGAGATTTAGAGGCATTGTCCTGGTTTCAGCAGGGATAGAGATAATTTCCTTCCTGGTGGCTGGTACAGTGCTGTGTTTTGGATTTAGGGTGAGAACAATGTTGATAACACACCGATGTTTTAGTTGTTGCTCAGTAGTGCTTACACTAGTCAAGGACTTTTCAGTTTCTCGTGCTCTACCAACTGAGAAGGCTGGAGGTGCACAAGAAGCTGGGAGGGGGCACAGCCAGGACAGCTGACCCAAACTGGCCAAAGGGACATTCCATACCATGTGACGTCATGCTCAGTATATAAAGCTGGGGGAAGAAGAAGGAAGGGGGGGACGTTTGGAGTGATGGTGTTTGTCTTCCCAAGTAACCGTTAAGTGTGAGAGAGCCCTGCTTTCCCGGAGATGGCTGAACACCTGCCTGCCCATGGGAAGGAGTGAATGAATTCCTTTGGTTTGAATCTTTTTCATTTAGCACAGAACAAAGCAGCCTTGCACCTCTTGCACTGTACCTGTTGATGTTCAACCCCTATTAAATCTGCATTGAAGTTTAAGTAATAGATTACTACATTATTCATAACATCTGTGTATTGGACCCAGGGGAGACAGAAGTTGAGTCAATACAGTGACATGAGCTTCTGGTGTTTGGTAAAAGTGTCTTCCACTCTTAATATTTATACAGTTGAAGGAGGGTGGGGAAAGCAGGATTTTTTTCCATGACTGATGAAAACAAGCCTAGATATTACGGTTTGTCCAGAACAACTATCTCATAGATGCCAGCTTTCAGAAAGCAAAAACTGCAAAACTAAAATCTGCTCATAACGATTCACCTTATGTGCGACACACAAAAAAATCAGTTCCCTCAATTTCAGCAGCATTGATGTTTAGTCATGGTATTTTTCTCATTATTTCTGACTGCTGATGGTATTTCTTACAGTATCTGTGGAAGCACTACTCAACATCTTAATTGTACAACACTTGAGATTTAGAGGCATTGTCCTGGTTTCAGCAGGGATAGAGATAATTTCCTTCCTGGTGGCTGGTACAGTGCTGTGTTTTGGATTTAGGGTGAGAACAATGTTGATAACACACCGATGTTTTAGTTGTTGCTCAGTAGTGCTTACACTAGTCAAGGACTTTTCAGTTTCTCGTGCTCTACCAACTGAGAAGGCTGGAGGTGCACAAGAAGCTGGGAGGGGGCACAGCCAGGACAGCTGACCCAAACTGGCCAAAGGGACATTCCATACCATGTGACGTCATGCTCAGTATATAAAGCTGGGGGAAGAAGAAGGAAGGGGGGGACGTTTGGAGTGATGGTGTTTGTCTTCCCAAGTAACCGTTAAGTGTGAGGGAGCCCTGCTTTCCTGGGGATGGCTGAACACCTGCCTGCCCATGGGAAGGAGTGAATGAATTCCTTGTTTTGCTTTGCTTGCGTGCGTGGCTTTTGCTTTACCTATTAAACTGTCTTTATCTCAACACACAAGTTTTCCCACTTTTACCCTTCCGATTCTCTCCCCCATCCCACTGCGGGGGGAGTGAGCGAGCGGATGCGTGGTGCTCAGTTGTCAACTGAGGTTAGACCATGACAGGCATGCAGTACTGTGACATCTGCAGGAGAGGGGCTAAAACCTACTTTCCCAAAACCACATTTGCTCTGGGCACCTGCAGACAGAATTACAACTGCATTAGGAAGAATCACAACTGAAAGCTGCTTTTCTGCTCTGTCCCTCACCACGGCCTCTCAGAATCAGTTTAGTCTCACTAATATTCAAGAACGTTTTGAGAAAAAGGCCGCAGCTTTCCCAACTAAGAATGGAAGGCACGAAAGACTTGGTTCATTCAATGTGCTAGTCACTCAGGTTACACACAAACAAATAACAGTTTTAAAAACACACTTTCTCAAAATCTCTATGCCCAATAGCTCCACTTTTATTTTCTGTTCTTACAACACCTCCCCCTCTAGCTCTTAAATCAGTAATGGAGCTTTCCAGCACAAATCAAACCCAACAAAACCACGAAAATCTTAAAAGCTGCCTTTCAGCAAATCCTCACACAGCTTCAAAGGATTATTGAAACACAAACACATAACTACAAGCAGCAAGAAAAGGGCATACACCCCATTTATTTTCTCTTTGCAGGTCATTCATCTACGTCAAATGATGTTTCCTGTTCCAGCAGAACAGAAACCAGGTATTCCAGCCACCAGTCTGGTTGTCTACCCAATATATCACTCCAGTTTCAACAGGCAGAAGGGCAAAGATTTCCTCAGAAGTAGGGGTTTTGGAGCATTTATATACAACCTACATCTTCTCAAATTTTGCTCTTAGTTATCCTTACGTGGAAGCAGGAAAAAGGAACTGATCTAAGTGATCTTTCAGTTACCTTTTCCTAAGATTATACAATTTAGTACTGAAGTTAGACTGTGTAAATTTTTTTTCTGGAATGAAGAGAGTGCCAGGCTGGCACAAGCAATGGCTAAGCTAACAGAAAATGGAGGGAATCATCATATTCTCTACTAAGCCATGCTTTTAAATGAAAGCCTCACTTAAAGAAACCAGCCAGTACAGGTGCCAAAAGACACAGCACCACACAGCTGTAGGACATTAAGTCAGACGATGCAAACACACAAGTGAGGACCACTGACCACTGCCAGTGCTGAACGCTGCCATTGGCAAACACACAAAAATGATTAATCTAAAGCAAAATGCATATCTGCCTGTGCAAGTCCAAAACACAAACTTATCCAAATTCAGGTCACATTTAATATCAGTTTACAGTAAACAAAGTATTGAAAAAACACACCACTCAAAACACACCTGCTTGAAAACGCAAAATTCATTTACTTACCTGAAATTGCTTTTCTACCCAGAGCATTTGATTCATCGGGTTAGAAGCTTACTACGAATATGAGAGTCAAAGCTCAGAAGACCTGCTGCTGGCTGCTTCTCACGTAGTCATAAGAGTCACTATTAAAAAAACAAATAAAAACAATTACATACAAAGAAGCAGAGCTAACAGCAAGCCTTCTATTAAAATATTAGGAGTTATTACAATGTGAAGATGACCTCAAGGTCTACCAATAGCTGGGATATACAGTAAAGACCATGATAACATGGACAGCTGCATTTTAAAAATAGTATTTCCCAAAGGACGCAGAAAGAGAGAAGATCCCTGTGTCCAAATAAGGCCTATAAGCAGCTTTCATTGGATCTGAAGGAGGCCTGGAGCACTTCTTCATCTACTTTGTGGCATCCCACGGAGAGCAGATATGCTACTCCCTACATGCACCAGCCTTCCTGCAGGAGTGTATCTTGGACATACGCTCATTTTCCCCCCAGCCTGCACCAGGCAAGAGTGGTTTGGATGAGACCGCCACCCCCAGAACAACATGGGAAATAGAGCTGCCAGAAATGGGCCACTGACCACCTGGTCTGGTCCAGGGACACCATAGACCAGAAGCCATCTACTCCCAATGTCATGGGAATCTCAGTGTTTCGCTCTCAAAAGCCATACCCAGTTCCAGCAATACCCAGAGCAAGCAGGCAGTTTTTCTTTAACTAAAAGAGCAAGCAGGCAGAACAACTCTTGAGATACACATGCTGCTTGGAGCACACACTAAAGAAATAAATCTCGACATTTTCTTTGAAGAGAGCTGGTAAAGTCATCACACAAGACAACAGGTTTTGCTGACAAATAAGCTGATGCGGGGGGAGCTAAGGAGGAAGGCTGAAAGCCTATCTGCTACCCTTCAAGATAACCAAGATCATTTACAAGACAGAGGAAGCACTTGCAACAGAGCAAAAACAAAATGTAAAAATCGAAATGCATGTGACCAAAATCCTCATGAGGCAGCACCCAGGTAACAGAGTTCTCTCCATCCCTATTATCTAACTTTTGCACAGCCAAATGTTACAGCCAGCAGCGGTAGACAAACCACTCAGCCCCACAGCTGGGAAGCAAATACACTCTTCATCCAACCCCCCCCAGCTTTCAAGGGAGACAAAACTGGGGGGAGACTCAGAAGAGAACCAGCTCCCTTTCACACGGGGATCTGCAGGGCTATTTCAATTAAACTTTCGGATAAAGGAAAACCAGATGGTCTCCCTGCTCCATTCACATTAGTTAAAAAACTGCAATTCATACATTTCCACTCAAATACTAGTTGGGGGGGGGAGCGGAAATCAAATTCTGCTTGCTGAAGCAGAACCAAATCTAAGTAACTGACTGCCAGGAAGCAAGCAGCCTGTGGCATGGCAATTCTGCTTTCTTGGACTCCTTTTTAGCTACGTTTAGGATTACTTGGAAATTCACATTTGGGTTTTACACTGCATTGTTGCCTCATCTTCAAGATTATTCCATGAAAGTGCTTCAGGGAGGGTGCCCATCAGGCACTCCCCACCTCCGAGCACCCACCCTGAGCACCCAGCAGCCCAGCCTCCAGCAGCTAGAAGACTCCTCTGTGTGACAGGCTGGAAGTCAAATGGCTTTTGTCCATCTGGATAGAGCCACAGCACACTGCCAGCACCTGAGCTGCTCAGTAAACGCCTTGCTATCCTGCCCTGTTTGCTGTAGGATTGTAGAAACAAGCTAAAGTTTACAAAACGTAAGACAAGTTATCCATCCCATGAACACCCACCAGCACATCTTCAGTAAGGAGGAAGGCCCTGTTTCCATGAGTAACTGCACTCTTATGTCCTAACAGCCACCCTCCCAAACACATCATACTCTCTCTGCTCGCAGGCACTCACTCATCTGCCAAGTTTTATGATGCCCAAAAAGCCATCCATCTTCTGGGAGCAGTATCAGCATGAACCGCGAGAAAGCCAGCCTACCACACCACTCCCCACATCCAGAGTGTGGGAAGGCTCCAAACTCTATGTACCCACTCTTCTAGGAACGACGGATCTCCCCCCAATCCAAGAGCCGATGGAGCATAAACTGGTGCTCAAATGTAAACACACATTTTCGATGCGCAAGTCATGAATCAGCATGTGCTGCTGAGCACCATGAGCACTCCCAAGATGCTCGATAACAGCTGTAGCCTCTTCCTCTCCAGTAAAAAGCCATATAGACCCTGTAAGGACACATTTTCTGCCACACACAGAATTATTTCTGAGCCAGCGAGAAGAAAGTAGAAGCAATTCACACTGACAGTTAGCTTTGTTTACTACCAAAGTTACACTGATAGCAGAACTGTATGGCAAGGTTTGATTAGAGGTCATTCCTATCTTTCTTGTGGCACACACGGACCTTCATTGTATTTTTTGAAAAACTCTAACATTCATTAGATACTTTTCAGAAAATAAAAGGTCTGTCTTACCTAAATCAATTAGCCTGTATGCCAAACTCCTCCATCCTCCGCTCCTTCCCCCAGAAGAAGACCCTTCCGTTTGCACAGTGGTGGCTTCTGCTCTGCTGGGGTACAGGCTGCCAAGTTCAGGGCCCAGTTTCCTTAAATTGCATTTTAACATCTTCATGGAAGTAGTTCAGTTTCTGGAGTTGCTAAGCAATAGCAAGCCATAACGGCATGAGAGAAGCCCACTTGTTTTAGCATATAACATGACAACGTTCAGCTCTGCCTGTGATACCACTTGTTCTTAACATGCGCAGCATTTCTTTAACGCAGAAGCACCATCTAAGAAGCAATTCTGATGGTTCTGATGCTATGAAGATTAATTTCTGAAGTTACTTGCTAGTCTTGTTTTCCATATCACAAGATGGCTAAGAACTACCAGTCATTCTCAACAGCACCCAAACACTCTCTAAAGCATCACTAGCTTATTCAGAATATATGCACCATTTGACAACGCCTGATCTAATATATTGTAACCAGCAATATCTAATACATTGTAACCAGCACAGCCTCGAGTTTAGGACAGGCTTAGAGTTGAAGCTGTCTCTCTGCTTGCGGAAACCTGCAGGATTTCCAGAAAGAGCAAATAATTTCTTTTATTAATATTCAAATGTTTTTCAGATGAACGCTACCATCCTTATTATGCATGCAGAATTATATGCATGTCCACATGATTTAGGAGAGTAAGAGTCCACATCTAAGTACTGAGGGCTACTTTTCAAGACTTAACATAAGTAAAAATGTCTTCCTTGTGCTGTACATTAACTGTGCCTGTAAAGCACAGACATGAAGCTTTGGAGTTGAGGATCTCCTCTTCCTCTTTTCCTTCCCACTTAACACATACATGCAAGCAGCACCTTTGCAAAAGGAGCAAGAGTAGGCCGTTATCTTACTTTCTTATCCAACATAAACAGCAAGGATCAGGAATGTCTGCAAAGGCCGGATTAACCAGCTACTGACTGCTACTTAGAAAAGGCACCTCAATGATTAGGGCAGTATTTTCATTTTACACCCTAGCAGGCATATTTCCACATTTCACTGGCATGTTTGCTTCTCATTTGCCAGACACATTAAAGTACTCCTTAAGATACACTGGAGAAATTCAGCCAAAATAGATCACTTGCACAAGTTTGCCAACCCAGTACACTTGTGGATTAAAGAAGTCAAATTAATTGATTTAACAACAACATAAGGGATTTTGAGAGAATGTTTAGCTGATGTCTAAGATGTCATTTTAATCCTCCTCACAGTTAATTCTTTGAACATAGGAAGACAGTAAAATTTGTGATGCAGTTCTTACACAGAAAACATCTCCAAAGGCATGCTGATCACTGAACTATTTTGCAAATTACTCCTAATCTACAGTTGTTTGCCTCTGCACTCTTCCTGCAGAGACAATAAAATCATACAGCTAATCCTAATGTAGTGCTCACTCCCAATGAAACAGTATGTAAGAAAAGAACGATCCTCACTTGTTTTATGTAGACAAATCTGCAGTAGGGAACCATTATCTAAATACTACTTCCCCCCCCAGCTTTTGCTATATTTTAGATAACTTCCATTTTACATTTTTGTCTTTAATTGTAAAAAAGCAGAATATTTTTATCTCCCATTTCCATTTTAGGAAGATTTAGAGACAATTCCCACATTTTTAATCAGTGCTTGGTGAAGCACTAAGGGAGGCAGCCCAGAAATATCCCCTTCATCTTTCTTACATGGAAAGATTGCAGTGTGCTAACTGGTTTGCTACCAACTCATTCCTGATGTCCCAAAGCCCTGAGAAAATTGTTGTTTTCTGCTACTGACTGACAGCAACATAATTACGTGAATTAGCAAGATTTATTCATGGGATTACCTTTGTTTAGTTCTTCCAGCATCCCAGTGACCTGAACAGGGGACTGGGAACAAAACTGAGGGGAAGAAGCTCAAAAGACTTCAGTGACAAATGAAAGATAGTGTTTGCAGCAAGCACGCTTTCTTCACTATTAAAATTTGTACTTTTATCATGGAAGTACACAACTGTGTTCAGTCTCACATCTAAGACACCTGTGTACTTTCTGCACTAGCTTGTACAAAGCCAGCCATACACCACCAAGTCTTGATTTCCATTTTATGCTGTAAATAAGGTGAAGTATAATTTTTAGAAGTGTGTGGAAAAAAGGACTTCATGAGCACCAGTTAAGACAATTTTTGAGGTCTTTTACTAAATAACTACGGCAAAGAGAGGAGGAGATGTAACAAAGGGGAAATCAGCTTCCATTAAGAAATAACCAGACCCAAAACCCCCTTTGCCTGTTGCCTGGATTTATTTTTAGGTCACGTTGTAAGAGATCTAACAC
>NW_008825613.1:1588431-1604151 GCF_000699105.1 Pygoscelis adeliae
TCTTTCCCTGTTTCCAAAATAATTATTCCTCTCTCAGGCCTCCTCCCCACCTTCTTGTTGTTCAGCCTTCCAAAAAAACACCTTACAGGACACACTTCTCTCCACAAATCTGGCCTCAACATTGCTATGAGTCTTCTTATCACTCAGGGTGCCAACTGCCCCCTGGACACTTGGAAATCTTTACACTAGATGGATGCCAGGATACTGAGAATTGACTTGGTACGTACTGGTATTCTCAACTGTCCCTACAGGGTGAGATGCTCAAAATTTCCCAGATTCACCTGAAAATACTTTGAAGATAAAAAGCTAAGATTAGTTAATTCTAAAAAAACGAGTTATTATTAGGTTGGAAAACATTAATAAAACGAAACACACTGCAACTAACTCATAGTTAGGTCATTTTCAGGATATTCACAGTCGGACCTATCTAGATAATTTCCCCAGGTTATAAAAAGCCAAGGTCTGATTATTCAGACAAATCATATTTTCTGGATCGATATTTGGATGAAGTTTCCACTAGATACAGCTCCCCCTAGCAGTCCACTTAGTGCATATATACATACACACATGTATCTATTAGAAGGACTTCCTTGAAAGTCTCAGCTTGATAATAATTTCAAAGTATACTGTTATAACATCTTCTTGAATGCAACGCTGTCTGCTGCAACATTTGCTTCTGAAACACATGCTCCTTGATTCCTGGCAAACCCACCAAAGGTTCCCTCAACTTGCAATCAGCAAACCTACTCATAAAAGGTCACACGTCTCTTCCCGAAAAGCAACTAGGAAATGACAAGCCTTCCCTTCAGCCGTGACCTTTCATACAACATACCTTGTGAGTTCATTATGCAAACATGTTAGAGATAAGGAATGCAGGGTACGACTGGAGTTACAGACCTCACTGCCGCTCCTGGAACAGACAGTAACACGAGTGAAGTTTCCTGTCTTCTGCCATCAATAGGAACTACTTCAAATTGCTTATTATACTGCTTATTTTTACTGATCAAACTGGTGTTTGGCACCTCATGGATCGTTTTCCATTGACGGGTACCTATTCTGGCTTTACAGGAGCTGGAGGAGAATGGGATGAAAGCTGAGGACTCCATGACAAGCACGGTCTACAAGCTTCTGCTAAGGGGATGGAGACAGAAATGGTTCACCTCGACCTGCAAGCAACATCACGTGTCAGAATACACACCCAAAAGCTTTCCTGTCAAGTTTTCTACTGACTCAGAAACAAACCACAGCAGTTTAAACTTAGCTCTTCCCATTTTGCAAGTGTTTTGAAACAACAGGCCCTTAGACATATTCCACCTTTGCAAGCGTCTTTAAAAAGTAATAGCTAATACAAAGCTATTACAAAGAGAGAAATCAGAATAACTGGTTTGGGAAAAGGAGGTGCACCCTTCATTGACCAGAGAGTTGAGAAATTGTATTTCTCATACTTAGATTTTTCAGCTTTTAACATGAGAACAATAATACAAGTTTGAGACTTCACTAGTTGGACAATATGGTACCTGCAGAGTAGTGGTGATGATGGCATGGGAAGAAGGGGAGACCAGGATGGATGCTGGTATGCTTTTGTGCTGATCTCAAAGGGAGGACGGGCAGAACGGAGAGACAGGGTCATTTACAGACTGTGCAGTCTGGAGAGATTAAGGCAAATAAACAGGGCACAAAACCAGATCTGTTGTGTGTTTTTTCAGCTCCAGCAGGGTTAAGAGCATTAGTTCAGATTCGCTCTGGAACGTGATCCTCCCCTGGTGACCGAATGTCTCCTTTGTCAGCCACCCTGCGTCACAGGCACACAGCAGCTCACTCTGGCCTCGCTGCTCCTCCGAGGACATGCGGTACGTTGCACGGAGTGCATCAAATTCCAGAAGTACCAGTGGATGCCAACAGTCCTCCTGGGCAGGAGGGAGGTCAGGGGATACTTAGCAGGACAGCTGGAGAGACATGCTGACAAGTTTTGTGGTCATTCCTCAAGCTTTGCAAGTAAGCTAAAAACAACCTGCTTCACGAAGCACACCAAGACCTCCACTGAAGTGGAAAAACAAAAAAAAAAACCTAAACACATACTCTGCTCATCTGGCAAATACACTCAAAATGTGCCCAAGCAGCGTTCCCTACGTTACTACAGCAGTTGAAGATCTTTTGAGTGTACAAAAATGTGCTCTGAGCAACACTGAAATTTATAAAGGAGGCTTCTTTAACCCTCTTTAAGCTCTTAAAGTATCATTCAATACTTTGTACGTGGGTCTCTTCTAAACAGAAGATTTGCAAGATAATTATGCTGATATCAGAACAGCAAACACTGCCACGTATGCAATGCTTGGGCAGCTATCCCATTTTAACCTCCTTTTCAACTCACCTTACTGCCCAGGAAAACTTAATCAAAGAAAGACTGTAAAATGGAAAAATGGAAGGTATCGTTCTCACAGCGCCTCTGGGCTGAAGTCAGCATACCCAAGATCAGTGACTACTTTTCGCAGATTCCCTTCAGTGCTGCCATCACACAACTAAAAGTTTGGCATTTGCTTCCACTATGACAACCCTTAAATTCAGTCATCCCAAGCTTCAGGGCTTTTATTTTCATGATATCCCCACGCAACAAAAAAAAACTCATAGCTGTTCTGCTACATCTCTTAAATCAATGTGTAAGAGCAGCTAAACGGTATGCCCTGTGTCAGACAAGGCTCTGTCTGAGGCTTTGACTGCTTTCAGCTCCAGGAGTTTCCTGAGCTTGTATTTAGTAACCCTCAGGGAATGTCTCATCCAAATACTTGCTCAGCCCCCCCCCGAACATGATCCCATTTAAAGTCTTTGTGTCCATAACATTATCTGGCAAGGAGTCCGACATGTCCGCTGCTATGTGGAGAGGGGAGTCTACGTGCCGCTGCCTGCTCCTCGGGATTCCAATTACTGCCGCATCCCATCTCCCACACAGATAGGGTGGAAAGAAATCCTTGTTTCTGGCTTCCAGGCTACTTACAGATTCAAGCAGGTATGTTTACACTACTACCTAACTTTTAAGTTGTCACAAGCTGTCAGGTTTCCTCCCTCTGTTCTTTCTCGCAAACAGAAGCCAGGTTACTATCCACAAGTTGAGAACACTCTTCCCCTCTGTAATAACATGTGGGAGATGTTTTAGAACACCTTCACCATAAAACAACAAATGCCAGAAATGTGCCTTTCCTCTGCAAGAAAAATTATACAGAAATAGACTTTATCTCAATAGGTTCCTCCATGATTCCTAAGATGCCATACTAAGATTTTCAAGCATTAAAAGTGGCAGAACAACTGATTTTTACATTCTTTCATATGAGGCATCATCTCTGGCAAAGCCAAAGTATCTCAATATCCCGAAAGCTGATCACTTTGGTCTCTAATGCTGCTAGCAACGTTCAACAAATGTCAACAACATGCTTCGTATTTCCTTCAGGATTTAAACAGCCTACAGAATAAAAGGACAGAGCAGCAACCATCCCAACAGATGACAGAGCTGAGCATGGCACTGCCTGAATGACAAATGACAACACCACTGGCTAACAGCAGGAGAATGCACATCTGCTAGTGTCAGTGCTAAACCATATGTACCAGATCCGCAAACCACGACACCAAATTCATTTCTGCCATCACTTGTGGTCTATTTTTTTTTTACAGTGGAACTTGATCAGGCTGTTATTAAGCCAGCACTCCTCAAATACATTTCTAGCTGCTCCTACTTACTACACAGCAATATTCAGTGACAATTTTGGGGAGAAAAACTACTGTAAACTGTTCCATAAATAAAAATTAATCTGGTTATGGATGCCAGTAATTTTTCATACAATAAATGGCTTGGAGTGTGATATGCCGATCAAAATTAATATTTAGATATGACATGTTGCCCCACTACATCCCACTCCTGGCCCTCAACTATGTTAAAGGCTCTTGTTCATGCTGCAATGTTCACAATGGCTGCATTCCAGTCTGAGGGTAAAAGGTTGCCTGTAAGCAGTTTATACAGTATGTGAAATGCTTTGTTTATCCAAAAATATTTGAGCTCCAAGAAACATTAAAGCAAGACATAGATTTCAGCATTTGCACAGTGAAGAACTGCAACTCCTACAGATATCACCAGAAACTTTCTTCCTTAAGGCTTTACAGCTATAAAAGACTATTTTGCTAAAGCAAAACTACAAACAAAAAGTGAAGTGTAATGCTCTTAATATGCTAAAAAAGGTTGTTACAGCAGGGGTGAGAAAAAGCAGGGGTGCCATTTCACTCTTGCTCACTTTATTCAGAGCAGATCATTGTATTAATCAGTAGGAAAAACTTGACGGTGCAGCAGGGTAAACCAAAACTTATGGGGTCTTGCCCAGCAAGCAGGTTCTGGAAAACCACTATAAAAGTAAAGGGAGTTTCCCTGCAGCCTGGTCCACAATTTAACATGCAGTAGTGAAATCCAGATAGCCAGCAGATCATCTACTACACGTAAGTCTTACAATAGTCATACCCACCTTAAAAATAAAATTCTGCCCAAAGCATGTTAGTTAGACTGTTATTTAAGACAAGAGGAATTAACTACATCAGTCACCAGAGGCAAAAGCATGACAGTTGACAGGGGAGATTTTCAAACAACACTCACAATTCAGCACAACTCAATTATCCCAGGGGTACAGAACTGGAAGACAGGACTGTTAAGAATGTTATTGTTCAAAAGCAGCAAAGCATCATCTCTTTTTCCAGCTCAAAGCTCTTCTCATTTAAAGACATGCTCTAGACATGCTCTCAACATATTTGATTCCTGATCCCTGTTTTAGTAGAGAAGCAAAGGCTAAATCAGATGTGCTGCACCCTCTTGCTAAGGCCAGGATACCTAGCTAGGGGGGAAAAAAAAAAAAAAGAGAAAAAAAAAGAGGGGGCAGGGTCAGTTATCTCCACTCCAACTATACCGGTTTTGTAGTAGTTATTGATTAGTGCATTTTTCTGTACCATCTACTTATTTAGCTCTGCAGTCTCCCCATCCCATAGCTCCAGGTGCATGCTCTTCTTGGGTTGTGGTTTCGTTGTTTGCCCCTGCCAGGGAATTCCCAACCACAAGCTGGTTCTGCACCAGTTCCTCACTTCCATAAGCTGCCTAATTAATCAATGGACTTATCTCAAGCTACATTACAAATATAGAATTAACCAAATATAAACAGAAAAAAAAGTTAAGCTTTTAAAACAGTGATCTGGCAGGTAAGGAAATGTTTTCCTGCTCTGTTAACGTCACTATATGCAGGTTCACGGTAAGGTAATACTACATACTTCTATATTTTTATGTTAAAAAACACTAGGAGATCCTATATAGCTCTAGGGCAATGAAACAGCAAGTTTTGACATTACCAAAAATGTGCAGAAAAATAAGCCCTACAGTTTGATAAGCCATTTCCTTGTAAGGTACTAAAAACCACATGGACCTTCACATAGGTCTTATACTGCCTTACAAACTGGAATTTGCCTGGTGTGGTCAGAGACCTCAGACAAACAGGAACTGCAAGTAGTGAAACCCAGACAATCTAATATACAAAAAAAAAACCCAAAGAAAGTAAGTTGGAATAAACTTTGGTCAACTTGGTGCTTACCCTCCACGAGGTTAACTTCAGCCCTACAAGATTGTTTTTCAAGACTAGTCTTGTGCAACACTTAAATATAAGAATAATAGACAGGGCTCAAGAGTTTAAGCAAAAGCTAGCAAGTTTATTATGGGTCCCTGATGAGACCCCTGGCACTAGCCTGCAGAAATAATCACAGCTTTTATGTGGGAACACAGATAATTTCAGTCTTGCTCTAAAAAGCCAAAGAGTGCATTATTGCTTAGTATTGAGCAAGTTGCAAGACCAGGAGTACATCACAACCACTACATGACAGTAAAACCAAACAGACTTCATTTTCCAGTTTTTTCTTACACCAGAGAGAAAAGTAATTAACACCATACATATTAAGTGTCAAAATTAGCTGGTTTGCTTAAATGCAACATACAAAGCCACCTACAGTACTTCCTGAGGTATGAACAACAAAAGCAGCAAGTCACACAAGAATTTCAAGTCTTGGGGGGGGGGGGAGGGGAGGAAAAGAACTGTACTCCACCTTTGAAAGCACAGGAGGGGCTTCTCATATACCAAAAGGATCACACAGCACCTCCAGGTTTCACAAGACCCCTGCAATCTTTAAAAATTAGATCTCTCTTTTTCTTTCTCCAAAGACACATGCTTTACAAACCCACTGGGAGAGAAAGCCTAATTCTGAAACACACGTAAGTAGCTGTGCAAACAGCACCCCTGCTGTAGCAAGTTTCAAGTGTGTCAAACTAAAAGCCACAGAGATTTTAGTCTTTGCTGCCAGTCAGTACAAAAAGCAACAGGCAAAGTTGCCTTGTACCGTTGAATTTACATGTCAATGCCAAAGTAGACAAAGAGGCTGCAATATAAGTGACCTTCATTCTCCCTATCCACTCAAATTCTTCTCCAAACACTTGTAAAATGACACAGCTATCCCGGTTAGTCCAATTAAGTCATCGGTCTACCACAGACAGACCAAACAATCATTGCCAGTGCCCTACCAGTGGTTTAAATTAGTGGCATAACAGTTCATCACTGCGTCACCAAGAGACCATTTCAAGTCACTGCAGAAGATGGCGGCATAGAAAATAAATCTGTTCCCTTCACTTTTAGAGATTTACAAGGGTTATGCTCACCTTGGAGAAATTATAACAACCTTTTGCCTTCTTCAATCCTTTTTTTTTTATTTGGGGTCTGAATTAATTACAGCCAGAGAGCCGATGAGCATTAGCTCAGTCTCAGTCGTGCGATGAATGGTCTGCACTGCTCTGACCTAGACGGATTTCACCGACCAGAAGAAAGCCTCTCAGCACAGTGGAAACACCAATGTGATGGTAATGAAAGCTGAAATCTGTCATGCTATCTCGTTTCCCATTCTTCCGCACAACACATTTTATTTTTAGGTTATAACATCTGATGCAGGAGGGAAAGAAAGGATGGGCACAGGCACAACAGCTGAAAACAAACTTGGAAACACCAAGAATGAGATATTTCCATTTCACGTTTAGTTACATTAGCTACACCTTCAACTCACATTCAGCATTTCTGGAGTCACGGTGGCAAGATTTATACTGTCACACTGATGTCACCTTCACATGTGGTTTCCCCACAGTCACAAGCTGCTTACAAAGAGCCTGTCACCACCCTTGCA
Source organism: Pygoscelis adeliae (assembly GCF_000699105.1). Lineage (NCBI taxonomy): Eukaryota > Metazoa > Chordata > Aves > Sphenisciformes > Spheniscidae > Pygoscelis > Pygoscelis adeliae. Next base: position 1,595,668 of record NW_008825613.1, read on the forward strand.
AACTAGATCAAATGCTGCTTTTTTGCCTCTTGTTTAATAGGGAAACAATATGATTGAACAAGCTGGGTCGGGTATGGAAGAGGAAGACACAGCAGATATTGAGCTGGTGACTCCTGAGTGGTGGTTCAGCAAAGAAATCTCCGGTATGCGAATTTAGAAGTTAGTGAAGCTCTTTTATAACTATGAGTTACATGAGCCAAATGCAGTAACAAAACTTAGCTCTGGAGAGAAGGTCAGAAAGAGAAAGGTACAGAAGCATGCAACACAGAACAGATCTCCATTTTAAGCTCACATAATGTTTAGATACACGGACAAAGTGATCCTCCAGCAGTGGCCTGCTTCCTTCTTACACATGATGCTTCCCTACAGTTAAGGAACTTCCTTCTCACATCACTGCCAATGTACACCACAGGTATGCATCAAAGCAACAGCTACATAGTGAGACCTGGGCAGCAAGTTCTGCATAAGGGAGGAAAGCAAAGCTAAGGAAAAAGAAGAAAATTGGCCAAAATCAAGCACACCTTTTACTGAAGCAACTTCTCTTGATAGAGAGCTAATTTTCACCTCGGACAGCTAGCAACGAAGGGATGCACACCCAGAAGTACAAGCAGAGCCTTTGACAGCCTGAAGCTCTGCTGCAGTTCCTTCCTACCCTCTTTCACAGTAAGGTTTTTTCTTTTTTAAACTTATCAAACACATCTCACAAATCTCTCATTCCCACTTAAAGTCAGGGAGGGGTTAAGTGGAGCTGAAGTGAGACAGCATATCTGCTATTACACTAAAATTGTCTTACACGTTCCTTTTTGCTAATTCTGTTGGTGCCATGGTTATCAACGGGAAGTAGGAGGGAACTGGAAGGCAGATCTGTTCACCAAAGCGGCATGATACAGGTAATGGCACAGTAATTCAATACATACTTGCCCTCTGGAAGTATTAAATTCCAACGGCTGGGTCTGCAGAGGAGTTCGGTGACCCGGTTGAGGTGCAGCCTGCTCCCAAGTTTCACAAACCGTGCCTGTTTCTTGGGTCTCCGCAGGCCAAGCAAGCGGAGGCTCTGCTATCAGTGTGCTGGAAGCGCTTTATTCCCTCGTGGCTGTAAAACACAGCAGTTCAGCAGCAACCCTCCTGACAACATGCCGTGCTCAGGGGAGCCACGGACCTCAAGCTCCCAGCGAGGCTTTGCTGTCATCTGCCACACACACCAAATTCAACAGAAACTTTTTTCTCCTGCGACACTGACTTGAGTCTCGTGGGAAGAGATTAATTTATTCTTTTGTTGCAGTGGCCAGAAGAGAGACCTGCACATATAGGCACTGAGGGCAATGAATTCAAACTGGATTTGCACTTGACTAATTCACTGCAAGTAAAAAGCAAAGTTACAAGATAATACCTGGGAGAATGACAGGGGTGCTTTAATTAGTCTACAAAGCAGTCTACAAATTGTTGCTAATGGGCAACAATCACTCTGTGTTAAAAATCAATACATCCCTAGTCTGATGCAAATGATACCTAAATCTCAGTAAGAGTGCTTTTTAAGTGGGCTTAACACACACATTAACAAGTGGCAGATGACTTGCTAGGGGCCAGTGTGGAGTTGAGGGGTCATCTCTGTTGGAAAGCAGCACCACGTGTCCCTAAATAACGTTTAACTCAAGTTCACCTGCAACAAAGTACAGCTGAGCCCTGAGGAAGAAAAAAAAATAAATTTGAAACTCCTAGCCACAAAAGTTATTCCAACTTTCAAAGGTTCCCATAGTTCGCAGCAGAAATTTGTTTCACATACTTAAAGTTTTCTATCCTCTGTCTTGACCTAAAAGCCATCAACTTGGAAAAGGAATTTTCTGGACCACACCCTGCCAGGCTACAGTAATTGCTTTTTAATCTTGTTTCTTCTGGGCATTGAAAAGCATTTGTGCACTGCTGCAACACCCTTCCCATGCAGTTAAATAAATGGTAAGAGATGGTTACCTCCCAGGCTTCGGGGAAACGATGATTGGTATTCATTAGAAATGCCTTATAAAAAAGATATACTTTCAGAGTTTGATTTTGAGAGCGCTCTGTTTGCTACGCCTCTGCCTTGAAGGCAGAGCAAAGCCCTTTAGGACAACCAAACCTGGGCGGGCACTACAAAAGCAACTGAGAGAGATGCACTTTAAGGCTCCTGCGTAGCTATTTGGCACCCCGCAAAGCCTCAGCTATTCCGCAGCAAGCTGTCTTTCCCAGAAGCAACAGTTCAATACTGAGAATTACCACCAATGCAACTAACGAATACACACTTTGAGTTTCAATATATAAAGATTCTGATTTAACTTTGACCACTTCCAAAGAGGAGCCACACAAGAAGAGATCTCACAGTCCTTCCGCTGCACAAACCAAATGCGTGGGGCTGGGGAAGGCGCAGCCGTGGGGCTGACAGGCACAGCCAGCTCTTCTGGATGGAGGAACTGCCACGTCACAGTCTCACCATCACCAACATTATTTTAAAAGCCTCAGGCCCCACAGCCAGAAGTACGGCCAGCCTAGTTTTGAACCTGCACGAGCAACTTACTCTCCCCGGTGTCTCATCTGTTAGTCCTCATCAACTCCCCATTTTCACTACGCAATCTCAATGCTTTTACACTTTGAAGAGTTTGAATATGTTTTTAGTATTTCAGCAAGAGCTGCATTCCTTTCTACCACAGAAACTGTCAGAAGGAAACTTTGATATCACATCCAGTTACCAAACTGTGGTTTTTGAAAGACAAGCAAGTTCCCTGAAGAAACCAAAGTATTGGATTGGAAAGGGAGTATGGGGAATTCCATGCTGCAGTCCGCTCCTGTTAAAAATACTAATAGCTGGGAGTCTGAAAGCTGCATCTGCACAGATGTGAGGGATTAATAATCTCTTCTAAACAAGTTTGTCAACACAGAAAACATTACTGGCTTTTGCACTACTTCCCTTTTTGAGAGGCCATCTCCTATAATGCATCTGTTACTCAAGTTTTCCATTAGCTTGATAAACGCCAGACAGCCTCTTCCAGCTTTAACAGCTAATCAAATGATTTATGAAAGGTGCAAAAACACTAAATTGGCAGGAAAGAGAAAAACCAAGTTCCAGCAATGTATTTGCAAATTTGAACTGAACAAAACAACATATTTTCTCTAAAAAATAATGGAAAAGAGGGAGGAAACTTGAGCTACCTCCTCCTCAAAATGGAAAAGTGCTGCTGGGTCTGCAGAGAAATCTTGTGCTTGGGACCAAGGAGTCACTGTCAGTAGAAAGGACTTTCCCCCATATGCACAGAAGACCCCACAATACCTTGTTCAAAAGGAATAACAATAACATAACACCAAAAAGAGCAGTGGTACCATAAAAACATTGAAATCACGACATTAAACAAACCCATTTGAAAATGGCTGTTTCTGCCCATTTCTGTTGAGCAGCCCAACATGATATTAACCCACCAGTCCTGCTTTACAGGATTTGTTTTTGGAGTTGCCCACTTTCAGTTCCCAATGTAAGCAAGAAATTTATGTGCCAGCAGCACCCAGGTCCTTATCAGTAGTACAACATATTCCCCTTTTCAGCAAAAGAAACCTTTATACTGCAGATTTGGCAAGCCAGCTGGCCTCGGATCTGGCAGAAGCATGTTTGTTGAATCCACCTCCCCCTAACCACAGGCCCCAAAACTAGACACACCTCACAGTCAGGAGCAGGAATCTGTTCCACCCCTCTAAAAGCCATCTGCAAAGTCTTGGGGCTCGCCAAGCAACTGCTAATTCCCATTAATTGCTGGACTGGGACCATCCCCTCCGCAGGGAGGGAGGGAGGGAGGGGAGGCAGCCCTGCATATCCAGGAATTGCAGCCAGCATTCCCTTCCCTCCCCTGCCCTGCCCTGCCCTGCCCTCGGGGGATGCTTAACCCTGACTCCAGCCTCATGCATACATTTGCTGGGAAAAGCAGATCTCCTTGAAACCCATGAATTGTGATCCTGGTTGCACTTCTGTATTTAAACATGCAGGATGATCTCTTGTTGAGCAAGCACGACACAGTGGCACGTATGACCTGGGTGGGAGCATAATTGGGATGCCTTCACTTGTTAGTTTTATTCTGGCTCACTGCAAACAGCCTGGTGAAAATCCAAACGTGCACGCTTGCAACAAGCAGGATGAGGATCCTCCCTCCTCTCCTCGCAGCTCTGCACACTGTTTTTTGGTTGTTAAAGGAAGGGGCAGTAACTGTAGCAATGCATCCTCCCATGTCCCCCACAATCCTGCACTTACAGGGGTGTTTGCTGAACAGCCTGACTGAGGGAAAGGTGAGAAACAACTTGGATGGCACAGGGTTTACTGTAATAGGCTTAACTGCTGAGCTGGTAGCTGCAAAAGGGATATCTGAAGTCCCAAAAGCACAAGCAGATTCTGCTCTCATCAGATACAGCCATGGGTCTTTTTACATAGGATTAAAGATGGATTGACACACATTGCAAAAGCAGTTTCATTAATGAAAAAAGGAAACATTCTCTATAAACTATAATACAAAAGAAAAATCAACACAGACCCTAAATTTCTGATGCTGACCTTACCAAACCAGGTTTCCTTCTTTAGCACATTCAAAAAACAGCCCTCTGTTTACATTTATAATTATCAGCTGCATGTATTACCAGTTGTTACAATCAATCTACAACATTTTCATCCCCTCCCTGAAATTTCTAGGAAATAAACTGCATCTGAGCATGAAAAGAGAATCCGAGTTTGATAACACTTGCCAGAACAATATTCCTACATTTTGAGTATATAAACAACACACACAAACCTCGTGACTGATCTAGCAAAGGCAGCTGTTGTTTAAATATCAAGCTCCCCTTCCCTTCTCACCTTATCAGAAGCCCCAAATACAGCACAGGGCCCCCAGCAGCAAGGCAGGACTCTGTGGTACCTACGCCATGTGCTCCAGGTGGGGCCAAGACTCACCCTTTCCAAGCAGGAGCCAAGGCACTCTCCTTCCACAGCAGCAGATGCTCCTCCGTGACTTGGCGGTTGGGTCCAGTTTCCCCCCGTGCACTCAGCTGGGGCTCCCTCACATCCCACTGCTGTCCCTGCTCTTTCTAATGACAAGTGGCTGGACAGATCTGGCTTCTGTTTCCTTCCCTCTACCCTTCAGGTAACAGCCTCCTCTCAGAGACGTCTATGAGCCCAGGGGGACGGCGGCAGCAGCAGAGGTCTCCCAGGACATGACAGGGCCTTGAGAAGGTGGGAATGGACACGAGGAGGTGGAAGACATGGAGGAATGGCGAGAAGACCAGTCCAGGAAGGCCAGAAGGACTACTCTAAGAGGTGATTTGAAAGTATGATTTTAGCTGCATTTCTGAGCCTCGTACAAACCTCCACTCACTTCGATGACAAGAAGTACCACAACTGGTAGGTTTAATTTGGGAATACTTGCAAAGTCATGCTGAGAATACTTCTATTAAATGCTGTGCTTAAAAACGTATACTGCATATCAATACTTACACTTGAGGAGGAAGTTAAGTATTCAGCTTTGTAACTACCTAAGAACGTCTCCACATAAGGGAAGAGCTCTCCTCCTCCCTGCAGCGTTAACACTTGTCTAAGCCACTGGAGGAACAGTGCTGCCCTCACCCTGCGAATGTAAATCATAGCAAGAAAAACACCAATTAAAAAAAGAAAGGTACTTTGTTCGAGACAATCTAACATGCCCTGTACAAGACAATCTGTCTTCTAAGGGGCCGACCTGAGATCTTTATTTTTAAAAAGAAAGTACAGCACAAATAAAATATGTGGGTTATTATTAAGCACACAGCAAATCACTTCACATAAATGACCACACAGTAATTCACCTCTTCTTTATAAAAAAGGAAATGTTTTTAAAGCAGTCCTTGAAAGGAAACAAATCCTCAAATTCAGAAGAGGATAATACTCCCTCCAGAGAAGCCAATGAAGAGACTGTTCCTCTTTTTATTTATTTTAATTCTTCCCCCATTTTTAAAGCTATAAATACAGAAAGATCAGCGTGTTCAGCTCTTCAAATACTTCACGTTTCACTTTGCAGTGTCTGTGGAAATAAACGGACTTTTCCTTCCTTCTAGCTGAAGTTTGTGTTGCCTCTTTTAGTGACTATAAGCAACATTAAAAGCAAAGACAAAAGGATGCAAGAACTATACACAGCTGCACACCCGAACCCCTTGTGCCTGCGAGCTCTCACCCTAAATCATACTTTTGATTTCATACTTCTTTGTGTCTAGGATACACACCAAAGGCAAGCATACATTCACACACACACACTTTACCTAGAATACTGAGAACTGGCTTTGTAAGTGCTGAAATCCCTTCCTAGAGGATGGACTAATCAAGGCTGCTACAGCACCTATGTAGTAGCATCAATATCTTAATTGTATCTTACTAAGATCAGGCACCACAAATACCCCAGAAGCATCTTGCCTGTGCTCTCCGCCATTGCTCCTCTGCTTCCTCCCCTGCCACCAGATCCTTTCCCAGGGACTTCCCATTCATGGCATCTCTGCTCACTTCAACCCCTTCTGCTGGAGGGAGACCGTGGTGCTCCACCAGCCCCTCACCGTCTCCAGTGCCGGAGCACCAAGGCTGTGCCCTAGCTCAGAGAAATCACTGGGCATCTGCTGGGGGAGCAAGGGACAGGACTGCACTGGGCAGAGGGACTCTCATCCCAGAGGGAAAAGATCTCACAGTCCCACACCATGATGCACTAAAGCATTGCTCCAGCACCCGAAAACCTACCAACCCCAGGCAAAGATCCTCAATGCCACTTGAGCACTTCTTTCTGATAGCAGCAAGTTAGACTATGCTGTGTTCATTTAGTGCATTATACAAGAGCTACACTAAAATACACCCCGCAAGCATTTAAGGCTGCATTGGGCTCTATCCCAACTATCCTAATTCAGGAAAGTACTGGGAAACAAGCAAGTTCAGGCATTTCCAGCTGTCTTCACAGGAATAGCACTGGCTATTCACCGCCAGCAAGTGCTTTAGTTGCCACCTCTTACAAAAGCAATACCCGCTTCACTTTAGCCTACTACAACAATTGCCTCTTATTGTGTTGTTTTTTTTAAAACAAACAACAACACATCAGTCATAAACCATTCATTGCAGAAGTTATTCCACATTAGTGGTGCAGAGATTTCCATTAGTATTTTGCATGACACAGACCTGGAAGAAAAGTCAGTTACTACAGCACTAGTGAGGGCAGAAAACACATGGCACGATCCCACATGCTGACATTTCACTGTGTTGCTACTTCCCTCTCAATAAGGTCCTACTCTGCTAGGTAAATCACAATGCATTTCTCCAAAACCTCTTGGGACACCCCTTAACACTGAAAACTGGGGAAACGAAGAGAAGGGAGGGGGAAAAAAGAAAAATCAGCTGTATGACAGCCATGAAAGCTCAATTTGAACCCATGTACCTGAACCTTTCGTTTCTCTGGGAACTGAATCTGCAGCCTCTCAACCTAAAAGCAGGGATTTAGTGATAGGGATCAGAGCTTACAGCTCCGAGGCATTCATACCTCACCTGGGTCCCAGGGTGGGAAGCCTCTGCCTCCCACAAGCCACCCTACTACCGCAACGACCAGCTCAGAGAGTAATGCACCAGTGAAAACCAGTCTCCCTCATTCTAGGAAATTCAAGCAGTTCCTCTCCGGTGAACATCTGGAGTTGGTCCACACGCTGAACACATCAAAAAGATTCTCACTGCTACTTAGATGAAAACTCAAATAAATGAATTGGGATCCTTTATGAAAGTAGCACACCATTGTTATTAGCACTTGCATACACACTAAATGCCATGCAATTAGTCAAAATATTAATGATAACATTTATACATGAGCTTACACAAGAGATGGCACTGAACTGTGTGCCCCAACTCCACGTGAGTAACCAAGACTATGAGGTCCAGTTACTTTTTCTGATGTTCAAAAAGAGGTAAGGTGTATTTATTGGATCATACATTTGTATATCCAGCTACTTTGAAATCACTTCACCCTGTAAGGTCCAACTATGCACAATGCAGCTAGAAACACCAGGCAATTACAAGCAGTAGCACCTTACCTGTGAAAGATATAAAGGCTTCACCTCTATGCAGGTCGCAAAAAAAATGAATCCTTCTCACACAGTGTAAAAATTTTTGCGTGGAAGGGCACGCAGGGAGGGCACCTCTTCCAAGGAGAGGCATTCCACGCGCAAGTGGGGGACTTGGCATACACATAACCCAGCAACTGGGCACAAGACAAGGGCACTCGTCCTACCTGACCCTCAAGGCAGAACGGTGGGCACTCATCTGAGGGTAAAGGCCATGGCTCCAGCTGGGGGGTCTGCACCATCTACCTCAGCGGTGGCTGATGCCTCCACCCAGATGGAACTGCTGAAGGGAGAGGCTGCAGTGCAGACCTCAGGCTGCAGGAAGCACCTAGACCTCTCTCCTGGGGTAGGACAGGCAGCCGACCTGCC
>NW_008825613.1:1606981-1615386 GCF_000699105.1 Pygoscelis adeliae
CTCTGCTCTGGTGAGACCCCACCTGGAGTACTGCATCCAGCTCTGGGGCCCTCAGCATAAGAAACACATGGACCTGTTGGAGCGGATCCAGAAGAGGGCCACAAAAATGATCAGGGGAATGGAACACCTCTCCTATGAAGAAAGGCTGAGAGAGTTGGGGTTGTTCAGCCTAGAGAAGAGAAAGCTTCAGGGAGACCTTATTGCAGCCTATCAGTACTTAAAGGGGGCTTATAAAAAAGATGGCGGCAAACTTTTTAGCAGGGCCTGTTGCAACAGGACAAGGGGGAATGATTTAGACTAGATAAAGGGAAGAAATTTTTTACGCTGAGGGTAGTGAAACACTGGAACAGGTTGCCCAGAGAGGTGGTGGATGCCCCATCCCTGGAAACATTCAAGGTCATGTTGGACTGGGCTCTGAGCAGCCTGATCTAGTTAAAGATGTCCCTTGCCCATGGCGGGGGGTTGGTCTAGATGACCTTTAGAGGTCCCTTCCAACCCAAGCTATTCTATGATTCTATGAAATTGTATTTCTAAACCTATTTGTGCTTTAAACTGTTCAGATATAGTTTATTAATTTTATTTATTAAGCAGTCTAGACAAACTATAGATTCATTTTTCTTAAAATCAGGTAAACAAACTCAAATATGACTTTGATTTTCATAATTATCAAGTTGTTCTTGCTTTTTAATTTGCTATGATGAGTTTTGCACATGCAGTGAGACCAGACTTTGGAACCTTCAACTTGAAAAGGTTGGAACTTCAGTGTCCCCACAGCTGCATGTAACAGGAATACATGTACAACCCCATTCTCAATGGTGTCAGGATATCTTTGCAGGAATACAAAGATTACACACCATAACGTATGTCATTTATGTGCTGAAAGTGCAGCTAGACAGAGGCAGGCAAAGCATTTTTGCGAAGCTTATGGCAGAAGTGCCAAACACTGATCAGGTTATTATCCAATCTGCAAATAAACACAAGTAATTAATTTAGTAGCATGGCATCGCATCTTGCAGGCTGAATTTCAACACACAGCTATTAGAGCGGAACTGCTTGAAGGAACAGAACAATTCCCTATGATTTCTAGTATATAGTCTGCTTTCAGGCTACAACCATGGAAAGACGAAAAAGGAAGTCCTGAACATGAAAACAAGATTCCCCAGATCATTAATGAATAAAATCCAAAACAAACCATGAAGCCGACAAATATTTTTGTAGAGTGGACAGTTATTGTAGAGTGTACAATTATATTAAATATTTGCTCATATCCAACTACAAATGGACAGTATTAAAGCACTATTACCAGTGTGAGAGGGATTACAAAGTTAATGCAAACTATCTACTTTAACCTCTTAAGTACTTTGTGCAATATTAGCAAAGAAGAAGTCTAATGGGAAGAATCATAAAAGGATTTTAAAGATTGGCAGCCACTCAATAAAATGGCCAAGGAAATTTCCCTTTAGGCAAGTTATAAAATGATGCCAGTCAATTCACTTGTGCCGCTATTCAGAAGTTAAGATCTTTAAGGAGTAGCTAATAGTTCATTGAAAACATCAGCTCAGCTGGACAGGCACAGAGAAGAAAACAGCTAACAGCCTTTTCTATCGCACAAATCTGGTGCACTTGTATCTTAAATATCATCGGTATCTCAGGTTCTTCCCTCTCCTCCACTCCCATCCCACCTTGGCACTGAGAAACACCAAATAAAGCTTGCAGGACGGACTGTCTCTACACATGAGGTAGGAACTCCCCTCCCCAAAGCCCACATTAGGTTCTTACAGCAACAGTTCTCTTTCCTTGGAGATTTTTCAAAACCCAACTGGAGCCTGAAAAACATGACATACCTTTAAGGTTAGTCTTGCTCTGAGCAGGAGGTAACAAATTTGTCTGTGATTGTCATCCCTACAAATGTTCTCATAGTCACTTATTCTTACTGAACTCTCAGTTGAACTCTGGCATTCCCTCTCAAAAATATTATAGATGCCTGGAGGCAAAACACATGTCTATATGGGCCTGTGTCTTCTCAGCATAGATACTCATTTTCTTGCAAGCAATCCCAAAGAAATTCTGAACAAAGTGCCAGAATGCAAATAATCTACCTCTGATAAACGTGCTTCAGGCCCTGTTTTTGTTTTTAATATGTCCTTTGATAAACCATCTATTTACGTTTTGAAAGGAAAAAAACCTGAAATCATAACTTGCACATGCATGAAAACAAAGGCAATATCTGACAAGTCATTTTGTTAATTTGTGGATAATTGCTCATTACTGTGAAATAAGGCTTTTGCACTGTTTCATGAAGAGCAGATAAGAAACCCTAGCCCATTACTAAGTATTGCTTTTGGCAAATGCAAGCTTCTCCTAGCACAGCGAGTCTCCATAAAATCATGTTTCCATTAAACGCATATCCTGGTGTCCCAAAAGTACTGGTGGAAACAGAACAACATGTTCTGTAAAGTCATTTAATAGGGACCTTCACAGGCTTGCATTCACCCTCTTCCATCCGTTCTTGCTTTGTTCACAGTGCTGCTTTGACCACCTACCCCCACACTGCCTCTGCCCCCCAAATGCCCAACTTCAGCATTTTGAGAAGAATGTATATGTTCCTCTTCCTTCCTCTAAGTCTTGTTCACTTATTAGACTAAATATGTATTCCCTAAACTCTCAGAATCCACAGACTATTGGCACTTTATATTCTTCACGCACCCTCTGTAAGCAGCAAAGCTCACCCCAAGCTCCCCGCTGCCTGACGCATCTGCTGGCGCTGGATTTTCACTCCCATTTAAAGCAAGCAGACCTTGAGCCCTGATGCACCATCACTAGGCCAAGCTGGCTAACAGCGCTTGTGATGAAGGTGGCCACTGGCCTTGGAGTTACTTCATCAGTGAATGGTGAGTGCGCTCTGGGAACTGTATGCCATTCCCACAGCCAAGCAGGTATTTTTGCAGCAATCGCCCTCAAGGCGCTTTCAGGGTCTTTTTCATCATCGTAACAGCAGGAGTAATTTTTAAACCTTTCAAATAGTTTTAAATTAACTTCCCTGACAAAGTTTTCCAGAGCAATATAATCCAACTATGTAACACTTTATGCAGAAGAGCAGGGGTGCAAGGAAGGCAAAGTACAGACCTTCAGAGCGGAAGAGAAACTATAGCTCAATTTAGATGTAGCTGTTTCATTAGTATGTAGATTCAAAGCCATTCCTTTGCAGTTATTGAAGCACTACCCAAGCCTTCCTAGCAAGCAAAAATCCATTCTGTGTACAAATAGGGCTTTTATAGCTTGGCACAGTGCTCAACTGCAGAGTCAAACTTTTCAATGCCTGGTAAATTTTTACTTGAAAGTGGCAGGAGAGCTCATGCCAGAAGTCCATATGAAATGCCAGCTCAGTGGCAGAAGGTCAAAGCGTGGTATCAAGAGATTTTATGGAAGTGTTTCAAGACAAACTTCTTAAAAAGCATGGTGCTATCTAGGGAGGCACAGATTTATACTGCTAGGAAAGCCTAGTAACAATCTTTATGACTCCTTTCCAATCAAGGGTAATATCTTTAACAATTCTACCTTGCGAAAAGCACAGCAGTAGGATCTCCTGTAGGTGGTGAGAGCTGTTTCTGTGTCTATTTAATCCTTGGTTATTTTGCTGAAGTTAAGAATAAAGAAGTGTTAAATGCCAGAGTTTTTGTGCAGACTGTCCTCTACAAAAAACAAACAAAAAAACCCAAACAAACAAACCTTCAGGTGCAAAAGGTGTAATTTCGTGCATAAAAACCCCAGAAGTCACACCCACGGACAACTGAAGAAAGCACAACAGAGTTTAAAGACCAACAGCCCCAACGATTACCCTTTCTCCACTAGTACCTAAAAATATGGCTCCAGGAGAAGGAGAAATTTAATTTGAACTGAGAGAAAGGCTCTACAGTCTCTACCATTTTTATAGAAATATTTAAGGTTAAGTTAGTATCAACAATGACCCTGAACAGATGTCAAAAACAAAGACTTTCCACATACTGGATTTTGCCAGCTGTCACCACATCGTAATAAAAAAAGGAGATAGTAAAGCCCCATCGAAACCTGATCTGTCCACTCAGGGTCTCCTCTTGCATCTACACAAATGCACTGCTAGATTCACTTACAAGAGCAAATTTGCAAACACTTATACACTCTCCCATTAAAGCATTTCAATTGTCTGAATCTGCCATTTTAACAGCTCAAGTGTTAGATTTTAAATTCAATTAGCACAAATCTCAGTGCTCCCAACATTAAATTTGCAAGTGACATTTAATGGCATTCAACACACATGAAGCTAAGCTAATACACTAATGGACCAGCAAGGAAAATTGTAAGACACTCCAAAACACGATGCTCTTTTTTAGTCAAGGAAAATAAAGGTGTAGGCTGCACCGGACAGGAAGAGATGACAGCTATTAAAAATCCTTCTTAAACCAAGGCTGCAAAAGCTCTCCTCTCCAGATACACCACCCAGCTACGGCTGCATATAGTATGAGAGCAAAGAAGAAAAGCGGCTGCTTTATTCAGCAACATGTCCTTCCAAACTGCTGCATTTTGGGGGCAATATACCTAATGTAAGGCTGTTTCAGTTTTTAAGACAGGAATTACAACCTCTTCTGCCGTTTTTACTTCTGTTTCTTCCTACCTCTTTTTCTGATGAAGGCTTAGGCAACACAGCCCCACTCACCATCATTCCCTAGACCCACACCAACTGATGCTCACGGAGCACTAAATTTTCCAAGCCCTGTCCCAGCCAGCTGATAAGGATGCACACCGCACCCCAAGAAGCCAGCCCCGCGAGGACACCTGAGGAACTCTGCTACCCTGCCTCCCCACTGCATACCTGCGCCTCATCCAACTTGGTAAGAAAGCTGCCAGTTTTCACACAGCTATGCTTCCTGCATTACAAACACCCAAAGCTACTGGACTTCAGGGATTCCTGTAAGCCTTTTTTCCAAGTGGCAATATGCTTCACCTTAACTCCTTTGAGTAAAGCAAGCTACCTCCAAAGAGCTTCAAAATCAGGGAGACAGAAGGCAGACCACGCTGGGAAGTCCAAGAGAGAAAACAGCTTTAGAGTTATGGTTAAGAAGAGGGAGATTTTGTTTTTGTTTGTTTAAATCAAAGCAAATTAGCACAAGCAAAACCCACAGTTAGTGAAGATGCTTTCACAATAAAGATTTATTAGTGGTTTAGTTTGAATACGGGTACCAGAGCAGCACCACACAAGCTGATGAAGGAAGCAACAACAGGACATGTTCTTGCTCCTCTGATTTGGATGAGTGAACTGTAAAACCAGCAACAGCAATAAATACATTTTAAACGCTGCATTTCTTTAAGAGACACGTTATAGTCTCCTAAATTAGACTTTCTTTTCCCTTAACAGCTCTTGGTCAAGGGCTAACAGAACAAAGCTCAGGTGTTACTTTCAAGGATTTTTTTCCCCCCTCAACTACATTAATATGTTTGGTAAGACCAGAAACAATACAGACAAACACTTTAAAGACATTTAAATATTCACTTATGTTAATGAACTATACACAGCACAGGGAAACCAGTTATACTTAGTAGCTTATTAGGATGGATATTCTTTTTATCAACAAAAATCAAGCCCAAGTAACCCGCACCAAACACTGTCTCTGCTAAGTAGATTTTCAAAAGCATAAAATATATTTGGGATGAAAGTGTCACAAAAAGCCAGTAGGTTTCATGCTTTCTTCAGTCTTCTGCATTTCCCCCAGCCTTTTTTTTTTTTTTTGGGGGGGGGAGGACTTAGTTATTAACTTGAATGATGCCACACACTTTGGGAATTCAAGCTGTACTAAAAGCCGGAGTTTCCAATCCACAGCACAGGAGTCTTTGGAGGGCTGCCTGCCCCTATCTGCATGCTGGTGTCCTGGGTGCAAAAAAACTCCGATGGCACCAAAATCCTTTGGAAACACTGACAGTACACGGGAGCTCAGTTCATGACCCTCAGATTCTAAAAAAACCTCTCAAAACATGGGTTTTTGAGCTCACCTCTACTTCAGAGCATTTTTTCCACATACAGTTGTTTTTGATGTGTTGTATTTGAATTACGACTGAAATAGCATTCAGGTGCTCTGCTCTTTTTTAGCAAAGAACAGTTTGGACCTACCTCACCGCGAAGCCTTAAAAATCCTTCCTGCACAAAACGTGTCCCTGGGAACCACACTGTGAGAGAAGGATCTCATGTCACGTTCAACAAAACCAGCGTTCACGGCCATGTGCGAGTCTCCTAGTTCATTTCTTGATGGTGCTATACAGATTTTTTTACTCTAAATAGGCCCTTCCTGACATGCTGGAGAAGAAGGTTCTGGATTATTTTTGGCTGAGCATTTTTTACAGGATGTCCTGTTGCCCCAATTAAAAAGCCTTTAATTCAGCAACCATTCCTTACGGCCAAACTGAAATTGCTATTAAATCTGAGTAAGTCCCAGGCCACCCATATTTAGCACACCAATTAACCAACGCTGAACAACGCAGAGCTGCAGCAACCACAAGATAGGAAGAATTTTTAAGTTGCCATCACCAATGGTGCGTGCGTTCTTCCTCCACATGTTCAAGAGAACTCAATGATTATTTAATTAAAAGCAGCACCTATTCAAGCTTGACAAGCATTGAGAGAAGCAATGATATGCATGGAGAACAGGTATACAAAAGGTGCTATTAACAAGCCACTGCCTTTTAAGGATACCGTTAACTCTGAGTAGTCAAACAGTATTCATTAATACCTCCAAGTCCTGAAAATTATTCACGTACTTTGATTTATTAAATTTAGAAGTGTCGCAAATTTTCATTAAAAGCTAATTAAACATGTGGAGACATGTTGTCTCTAGGTTGACACGTGAAAGACGAAAGAAGGGTGATAAATGATTTGGGAATCAGTTTGTTGCACAGACCACAAACACAGTTTAAAGGCATCTGAGCTAAATTTAATTCTGCTCTACATGCACAAACCTGGAAAATCAATGCAATCTCTCTGGATTTAAGGGTGTTTATTACCTTTATTGTAAAAGTAGCCTTTATCTGCCACTAACGGGGGTTGACTGCATTCTTTCCAAACTCTGAATGCCTTCACAAAGCTGAAGCAATTCCAATGCCCACCAAAATACTACATGAAATAAAATAGAAGTGCGCATTACTCCAGTGCAACATTCACTCCCCAAACAAATAAACGTAGCCAAGCCCAAACCCACCAAGATCAACAGCAGAGCTTCCATCAACTTGAATTGTCAGGCATCACATCTGTATTTTATACTGGTTCACAAACAAGCATGAAAGCCAACAGAAATCATTTTCATCCACGCGGACCTGAAGTGGCAGAACGGAGTCTGAAAGAATCGCTACAAAACCTGTCGTCACACCGCGATGCACTGATGCTGCCATCAGCCAAAGTGACACGAGGACATTCATTGACATCCCATTTCCAGCTCTGCTAAGAGAGGCTGCCTGCATCAGCAAGCTTCATCAGCACCAAGTCAATATGGCAGAGCTCCCATTTTTACAAATAATACTCTTTTCTCTCTCTTTCCATCCTTGCCTCGCGTATCTACGGTGCCTGAAGGCACCAAGGCCTTCTTTAATGAGGTTTTCACACAAGGCAGAATAAATTAGAAACCTTGATCAAAACAGGGCCTCCAGCAGGAACACAGTAAAAAGACAGCCACATGCGTTATACCCCCCAAAAATTCCAAATAATCCAGCCCGTCAATCAGCAAGCAATTTCACAAGCAAACAGGCAGCGCACCCACCTGCGCTCCTCACTCACCCACTCCTCCTCACCCACAGTTCTGCCTTCCAACCTCTTCGTCCCTGAGACCCTCGGGCCACCACTACCCAGCAAACCTCAGACCCAGGGAGGCAGCACAGCCCTAACGCCACCGCTGCGGCCCTCGAAGTCGTCAGGATGGGACGGATCCCCTCCCCACTCGCAGCGGATGCCTCCGGCTTCTTTTGGAGGGAGAAGCAGCCTGCCTTCGCACCCCAGCAAGCTCAGGGGCCCAGGCAACCCCCGGGCTGAGGGGGGGCCCAGGCCTGGCCTGAGGGGGGGCCCTAAGGCCCCACCTAGGCTGAGGGGACTGAGCTCACCCCCACAGTCCCACCTGAGTGGAGGGGACCACATGCCCCCCAGACACCTTGAGGCGGGGGGACCGGACCCCCCACTCAGACACCCCTTGGGGTTGAGGGAAACAGACCCAACCAGGCGCCGGGGCTGAGGCGACCAGAGCTCACCTGGGTGCCCGGGGCTGAGGCGACTGCAGCTTCCCCTATCCCCCCGGGGCTGAGGGGCCCAGATACCCCCGAGCTGAAGGGACCAGAGCTCCCTCAGGCCCTCCGAGCTGAGGGGGCCGGAGTCCTCCCCAGGGCTAGAGGGGGCC
>NW_008825613.1:1615839-1630664 GCF_000699105.1 Pygoscelis adeliae
AGCGCCGCTGCCCGAGAGCGATTTTCCAGGGGGATTTCTTCCCCGCGCTGCTCGTTAGAGCCTGGGACACTGGGGCAGGCAGCTTCCCGCCGTGAAAACCACAAATTTTCCTTAAAATAAGCTACCTCGAAGCTTTCTGAGAGCAGGTAGCCAAGAAAAAATTAAAACCTGGCATCAGCATAACTTGCTCCAAGCAGATGAGGTGCAGCAGTGTGTGAGAAGTTCTCATACTAAATCTGGCTGGTGTGACAGAGCTGGGCCAGATGCGGCCTTGTCCTTCAGGAGGTGAGGCTGCGCTCCCCACCGGCATGGGGAAATGTTCCCTTTCCACACAGAAAATGCAATCCAGGGCTGGTGCAAGTGGGTCCTGTCCTGAGAGCTGCAAGACCACAGTGTGCGCTGCTGGAGCAAACTCTGACGTCTGCTTTTATTTCAGTCTCCAGGCTGAAGTTCCTGGCTGTTGGGCTTCTGCTCACCTTCTTCATCGTAACATCAAGAGCTCTGAAGACACGAGAAGTCAGCAGTTATTAATAAAATCTTAGTTAATATCATAGAACAATTTACCTTGGGAGTGACCTCTGGATGTCATCTTCTCTAGGTAGAAAGAGGGTAAAATTTAGTTTCATGAACACTAACACTTCACATCCGCTTTCAAACCTCGCACTTCGCAAACTGTGCCTTGTTAATACAAAAAGAGTTGGGTTTTTTTCTATCCAAAAAGGTCAAAAGCATTTTGTAGTGCCCACAGAGGCAGTGGGGATACCCGCATGCGCTGAGCCTGGTTTCCTGAGGGTCTGTTCACCAGCGTGGGAAGATGTGAAAGGTCTGATTAAAACTTTTCCCGTATTTCAGGCATTTATTATCTCTCTAAGGTGGTTGCTAGCCAGCAGATCGTGCAGATAGCAGAGCCGCACCACATCCAGCCGCCCCTCTCCCAGGCAGTAGGAGGATGAAAACACACATGGGAGGGACTGGATGTGCTGGTATGTCGCAGTAACATCGAGCAAGAGGCAGTTTTTGCTGATCTTGGCACGTAAACATAAAAAAACCCTCATGACTTATCCTAATAAATGAGTGATTGCAGGCATTACCCAAGCAAAATGAAAATTAAGCTTGGATAAATAATAATTTATGCACAGGGACAGGTGAAACACAATGGTGTCCTGGTCCTCTGTAAAGAACTACCGAATACTGCAGTTTCTTAAAATGTAGTTTAGCTATCCAGAGGGAAAATTCTCTGTGTGATAAAACTGAAATTTAGAGCCAGTGTGAAAGTTACATTTTGAGATCTGCCATGACCCGCATCTCTTTACACTTTTTCATCAGTGCTGATGAAGAGGGAATGAGTTTTGTTTGACCTCAGGATCCAGGCAACAGCATTCGCCCTGTGCAAACCACTTAGCAGTTAGGAGGGGAAACGCAGATGGAAGAGGATGGCTTAGGAGAAGGGTGCTGGGGAAATCCAGCACGAGAGTTCACTTGACTTTTCTCCCAGGCAAATAATTTGCAATCCATTTTTTTACCTGGTTGTCTGTGTACAGCACTCATGGGCTAAACATAAATGCATCTCTCTCATCTGAACAGGAAACCAGAGTCTGAGCATTGTATTGGACACTATTTTACCACTCTTTGCTTGACATCTCCTGGAAGTCATCATGGAAATGAGTGAGAAATGCAGGTGCAGTGTTGGGTCACCCAACTTTTTGGCAGTGCTGAGCCAGTTGTGCAGGCAGAGGAGGTTTTCTCCAGGTGAATGGACAGGACCAGAGTCCTCCAGAGCTGAGCCAGAACTCCTTGATCTTCTCCCACAGAGCAAGAAAGCACCTTGTAAACCCTCTGAGCTAACAAAATACCACCTTAAGGAGTTTTCAGAGAGGCCGAACCCCGTGTGTATCACCGACACAGCTTGCAAATGACTCTCCCCTCCTGCCCACTTCCAGGCAGGTCCTTTCCTCTGCCTCGGTCTCATTGCCATGACCTTGTTTTTAATTCAGTGTCTTCATCTTTTTTTGGGTTTGTCTCTGAAGACAACCCAGGCGTCGACAGCTTCAATTCTCTTATCCCTGAGGAGGGATTTATTTGTGAGTAGATTTAATACCGGCTGCTTGGTTCTGTTTTTTTCTAAGTTGACCAGGCTTAAAATCTGATTCTTACCAAAGCTTTGCAAGGCTGGCTTGCGTGAGTGTGGTTGCACCAGGAAGGGTTTAGGAATAGGGAACTGGGCCAGCTTACCGCTCCCTGCCTCATTTCTCCTTGGAAAACAGGAAAGCTGATGGCGAAGGTGGAAGGGACCTGCTGGAAGCAATGCCAGGCTTCACCATTGCTGTAAGTGCCGAGCACCCACCTAGCCACGCCAGGGATGATAAGGCTCATTGGGAGTGCCGGTGCATCCTCCTTGGGGCAGTGGAGCCTGTGGGGGACTTGACAATCCCCATCACATTATATCTTTCTATTTGCTCCCCTTCTGTGATTCTGTCAAGACAGGGATGTTCCTAATAGGGGTTCCTGCTTTTCGGTAGGGCGCTGTTTTCTCCCCGACTATCATTTCTTGTGACCCTGTCCTACTAATGCTATAATAGGATTAATGTCGCTGACACTCCCCCCGGGGTAATCATATAATAAATTCCCCCTTTCTGGGGTTGTTCCCCTAGTATGGGCATTTTCTGGCAAATAATATGAACCTGAAGGCTGTGCAAATTGATTCCCAGGGAGCTTGGCCTCCCTGTTGGGACAGAATGACAAAGGGCTGTCCAAGAGGCTTAGAAATAGCTGTCCCGGGCTGCTGCCTGGGCTTAATCCTGCTGAGCCACTTGTGTTCCTGAAAACAACCTTTCTTTCTGTGCTACAACCAGTCTCCAAGCGCCAAGGGCAGGGAAGATGCTGAGAGAGTGTGCCAGCACTGGATAACATCATTTTGAGTGGCTCCCTGCGGGATGGAGGTGCCCTTGCGGGAGCAGGAGGGGACGACCCACAGCTCCACTCAGCTGGGGGTTTCTCCTGCTGGTGCTTTGATTAAATCGATTAATCAAAATCGATGTACACATGAATGAGTGAACAGTAAAATGCTAATAGATCACAATCATTAATAATCATTAGGTATTGATCAATAATTAATAAATTAGTGATATTCAATTTGAAGATATATTTTTATTTAGATGTAATACATCTACTATTAGCACACTAATACTTTATTAATGAATTAATATTAAACTAACTTAAATAAAATTTCAATAACCTTCTTCATCTTACCACACTCACCATAGGTACATCTTTTCAGTACAGCAATGACCATTTACCCAGTCACTTCATTTACAACATCACTTGATACCATACGACATTATTTACTTACTGATGGTATTTATGACATCAGATCAGGTGGCATCATTTACATAGGTTGCAGAATTTACATAGGTTGCATCATTTATTTAGTGGCTTTATCCATAATACCATTTAACATTAAATGGCATCATCATCTCAGTGCCTTTGTGGTATCATTTTGGTATCATTTTGGCACCATATGACATCGTTTATTCAGTGGCTTTACACTAACCCTGAAGTTAGATGGGGTTGCACTGACCATGACATTTTTAAAAGCCTTAGAAATAGAAACGGCTGGAGCAGTCATTGCACCAAATTTGTACAGTGCATCTCAGTCCCACGGGGCTTTGTCCCTGTCCCCTGATGGTGCCAAGTGGTGTTAAGGACAACAGTAGCGGCAGCAGAGCAAAAAATAAGAATTAAATACATCCTGAATGGAGTCAAGCAAAGGGCACACTGCATTCACCTGCCATGGTTTTAAGAAACTATAAGCAGGGCTCTTAACTGCAGTATAAATGGTAAAAGAGACCAAAATATCTACTTCCAAACACTATTTTATTATTCAAGCAAGTGATTAATGGCGAGATGGCATCATCTTCTCAGATCAGCAGCAATATTATCCGGTGATCTGTTGCAGACAAACAGCATCATAAATGCAAGATTGTAGAGTTTTCCTCCTGTTCGTTTCAGATCATTAGAAAAATACGTAAACTCATTTCTTTAATTAATCTTTTTTTAATGGCTGATTGCTCCTGATTAAAATGGCATGTGTCTTGGGGGGAAAATGTGACAAAATTTTAAATAAAAGGAGAAATGCTTAACAGAGGCAGGGCACTAGCAACCACTTCCCCATTTTAATAGAAGAAGAAAGAAAAATTAAAAAGAGGTGTGAAAGACAGTAAAAGAAGGAAGAAAAGACAATTAAAAGGAGACAACAAGCCAACAGTTATCAACAGAGGACCCATGGGGTTTTCCAGGGGCCAACTGTGCTCAGTGCAGGGCTGTCATTGACTTGCCCAGAGCATCCCACCTGCAAGCGGAGTGCCCCGGCTGGACTGGGCCACTGCTCTCCCCAGGTCCTGGGGACTGGACGTGCCCGTGGGCTTCGGGAGCAGAAATAGGACAGCCCATGGCACCACCATTTCATGCCTTCAATGAATCCGTACAACATTTCCGTTAGCGCCATGTTAGGCATTTCCCATTGGATAATGAAGGGGGTCACAGGGTATCCCGTAAAAATGGCTGGGGAATAAAAGCTGCAGCTCAGACTTGCCACCATGCAGACGCAGGTGGGAGACAATGAGTAGCCGTGGGGCTGAGAGTGGGACAGAGCCGATGGTACCATGTCTCCCACTGCAGATATTGCCACTCCCAGCCCCTTCAGTCAGTGACACGCTTCTCGCCGGCATCCCGAGGGGACGCCCATGCCACAGCACACGACAACCGCAGGAGATTATTCTCCTCCCTATTTCCATCACTGCTAACGGAGTTTGCTGCTCTTCTTAGGGAAAAAAGATGTTTTCTTTTCAGGCAGTGGCGTGTTCCCTGAGAATGGCGGCTCCCAGGCTTTTTGTATCCCTCACCCCCTTTTCTCCGTCATCTTTGGCTCCAATGCTCTCTGCTGCCTCCTCTTTCAAGGAGCGAGTGCCTGCTCCCGACGAGGCTTGTCAAAACCCGCAACGCTTTCCCCACATTGTGCGTCGCTCCTTACCAGAACAGGCCCCAGGCCAGTTTATGGATCAAATTGTTTTAGCTGTGGTTTTCACTGGGGGGATTTTAACGCCAGCGCTGGCATGCTCCTTTCGCCCCTCTGGCTGAGTCGAAAATGAGGAGCACGGCTGATGGAGGGCACCATGCTACCCTATCCATGTAGGAGGGTAGCGAGCGATACAAAGAGACAGATACAGCAGCGTTACGACAGAAACTTGACAGGGCCGTTATCTCTCTGCTCTTGCAGGCTGTGGTAGGAGTTTTGATCTGATTTGCTTTGAAACTCATATCAAAACTGCACCTTACATGCTGCAGCCCTTGACTTTCCTCACAATGCTAGTGCTGCTCATTCAAAAAGCTTTTTTTTTTCTGGGACCCCTAACATTAACTGTAAATAAATAAATGTGAAAGTGGATTTGAACCGTTTGCTGTGCTGCACGTCTCTGCTTGCCCATTTCCTTGTAAAACCTATGCTTCTCCCCAGAAGGGTGAATTGTGTTTTTCCATACACACACACACTAGCAGGGCTCAGCTGAGCCTGGACCAGAGCTGACCCGCTCGAGCCGGCACCGCTGCACCCTCCTCCCTGCAGACCGTGCCTGCGTGCTCGGGCAGGTCCGGCAGCACAGGGCTCTACAGCAGCCTAAGAGGTGTTAATTATGGAATGGTTAAAACTCAATTACCTCAACCAGGCTGTGGGCAGGAGTTAGAAGAAGAAAACCTTGCTGTGTGAAATCAGCAGCACCGAGGTGGGATTTCACAGGGGCAGTTGCACAGCTGTGTCTTTGCAGTGACTCGGGGAGCCCCAATTAGCTCCCAGCTTTCAAAAGAGGAGATGATTACCTCATGGATGCTCCTTGTATTCACTTTGCCAGCAGGTTTATTTTCAGAGCAGCATGCTAAAATCATAGGAAAATGGGAGGAAATGGCTTTGCAAGTGCTCAAGGCTGAATTTGCAGCATGGCAGAGGCTGGGAAGAGGCAGATTTCCTGGGGCAAAGCGGTATAAGTTATGTTGAAGGGAGACAAATGGGGACTGGGTACTTCACAGATGCAGAATTGGTGAAGTCCCAGCTCCATCCTACCATAGTCATTCAGTAATTCCCTGGATCCATCTGCTAGGAGTAATTCCCAGCCAGCATGGAGCTCTGTGCTCTCCAGCAAGTCCTGGAGAAGGTCACCTCGAAACTACTCTCCCACCATGGGGTCAGATGTGCCATCACAGGCTGGAGGTATCTTGGGGTGGGGGCCTTTGGCCTGACCCCGCTCTCAGCAGAGTCAACAACACAGCTGCAGCAGGTCACTGGGGTCCATGTCCAAGTAAGTTGGGGCATCCCCGAGGATGGGGATTCCCCAACTCTTGCACGGATAAGGGCTGTTTCATTGGGGGCGGCTGGGGTTTCCCATGCTGCAGCTTGTGCCAGTGCGTTTGGGGCTCTTGCTGTGCCCCTCCGAGCAGAGTCTGGTCCTGGCATCTCCAGGACCCCTTTTGGCAGGGGGAGATGCTATTGAATCCCCCTTTGCCTCCTCATCTTCAGCTGAGCAAGCCCAGCTCCTCCACCCTCTCCTCGTATGCCCTGGCCCCCACCCACCACTGCCAGGGTGTCCCCAGGCTCACTCTGCTTTGGAGATCCCTTGGAGCCCCAAACTGGTCCCAGTACCCAGACGTGGCCTCCCCAGTGCAGAGCAGAAGGGCACGCTCCACCCCTTAACCTGCCGTCCACCCTGTGTCGAGTTGAAAAACAGGATGATGCCTCCAGATCATCTTCAAGTCACCTCATTTGGAGACCCAGAAAAACCTGTCTGGAGTGAAACTGTGCACAGGTACAGGGCTGTCCCCCTGTGCTGGGCCACTGAGCTCCAGACCATCTCACCTCCACAGCATCCAAGGAGCAGGAGCAAAATGATATGTGGAGGCTGCTAGTCAAGCTCTTGCATGGTTTTCTGCTGAGCCCAGAGATGTTGCGGTCATGTAGTGACAGCTCTCCTTCCTGTTCAGTCCCAGGATCTGATCCTGGAGGCTTTTTCTTGTCACACCCTGTACTTATCCATCACCTCACATGATTTGGGAAGTGCCATTTCCAAATGGTTTGGGGATTTTGTCCTCCTGTGGTGCTGGCACCCAGGGAGGTCACAAGTTTCTTTCTCAAACTGGATTTTCTGTTTTCCCTGAAGGGGCAGCACTTGCCTTTCAAGCCAGTCTAAAGGAAGAAGATCTTGTCCTGGTTTCAGCTGGGATAGAGTTAATTTTCTTCCTAGGAGCTGGTACAGTGCTGTGTTTTGGGTTTAGTATGGGAATAATGTTGATTACACACCGATGTTTTAGCTGTTGCTAAGTAGTGCTTACACTAGTCAAGGACTTCTCAGCTTCTCATCCCCTGCCAGTGAGAAGCTGGGAGGGGGCACAGCCAGGACAGCTGACCCAAACTGGCCAAAGGGATATTCCATACCATATGATGCCATGCTCAGCATATAAACTGGGGGGAGTTGGCTGGGGGGCGGTGACTGCTGCTCGGGAACTGGCTGGGCATCGGTCAACGGGTGGTGAGCAATTGCATTGTGCATCACTTATTTTGTATATTTTTAATCATTATTATTATTCTTTTTCCTTCCTTTTCTGTCCTATTAAACTGTCTTTATCTCAACCCACACATTTTACTCTTTTTTTCCCAATCTCTTCCCCATCTCACTGAGGGGGGCAGGAGTGAGCGAATGGCTGTGTGGTGTTCAGCTGCCTACCAGGTTAAACCACAACAGATCTGTATTTTAAAAATTAATTCCTGTTCCTAGTGAATGCAGCTCTGAAAACAGGACTAACGTCAGCATGAGCCTGTACTATGCAATAAATACTATCATCTATTTTAATGTTCAACTCCCCGCCTAAAGCTGCTTAGTGATTTGTGTCCTGTGTCACCATGCGAGCTCTATTCCTCAAGTTAGAATAAGGTCTATAAATCAAGCCTCCCTTTACTCTAATAATAGTAATAAAGATATTATGATTATCCTGATTGAGTGTGGACAATAGTCTTGCTCTGGACTGGAGATCTCCAGAGCTCTCTTCCCAGCACCGCTGCTGTCATGCCGCAGGCCAGGGAAATTAATGACACGATTTAAACAGAATAAATCTCTACCCGGTTCCCTCTATACCTTTCAGGGAAACACCGGATCCTCTCATAAAACAGATGGAGGTCCTCTTACCAACTTAATAAATATATAAAGTCAGAGAAATCTATAGGGCACCAGGTTCTCCATGTGAGGATGAACATCAAACGTTATTCCAGCCTCAGTGCTAATAGTTTTTACTGTAACAGCCTCAAGATACAATAATCTGATGCTGCCTTTAGGCAAGGGAGAAGCGTGGAAGCAAGGAGAGAAGCTGATGCTAAGGGTCTCATTTTGATGGCAAATTTTGGTAACTTGAAGATTTACAACTGAAATCCAAGTGGAGCTGGCATACGTTACTTGAAGAGGACCGGAAAATTGTATAAACCGTATAAAACTCAGAATCGTATGACCGCCTTGCTACTGCCAAGCGTGGGAGAGAGCCTAAGCCCTTTGGGGTGGCTACAAAATTTATCAGTGTAAAAAAAAGTTGTTGTTTACGCCTCTGCTAAAGAAAGAAAAGGCAACCGCAAAGCACATTTGTCCTACAAGTAGTTCAGATATTATTGTGGCTCGGACCTCCCTCACTTGGGCTGCGAGTGCCTTTCAGAGGAGACGATGGTAGAGGTTTTGCAGGAAGAATGCGGCAAGTGGAGCAGCTCCCATCAAATTCAACAGGAGTTTTGTCCAGGAGCACTGGTCAGACATGTCAATCCTATTAGCAGTATTATTCATGGGTCATGGCACAAGGGCTGAGGGTTGAATGTGCTTGTTCTGCAAATTGGACTAATATTGTGAAGACCGTAAAAGAGCGTATGTAACATGTTTGGCCTCTTGCTGGTATCTAAGATTGCAGCGTATTACGTTTCCTTGAAATTACATTAGTTCAGATCCAATTTTATGGTAACTTATGGCTAGGAAAGACTTCAATTTCATTAATAACAGCCACCATCTTTTTAACATTTAATACATCATAAATCACAGCAAAAAATTTTTGCTCTTGATTTGGAATGAGGCAGCTGGAACAAAATTAAATCTGAAACCCCTCGAGTTGGCCAAGGCATGGGCTTGCTCCTGAAAGGTGCTGCAACACCCAGGTAACCTGGCACCCAGCAAAGAGAGAGGCTGCGCTGAGTTTTTGGATAAAAATGCAGATCATGGAGATGGCATTGTGAGGGGTCATCTAAAGCTCAGGTCAACACATCAGCCCCGTCTTAAAACCAGCTGTGAGTGGCTTAAACGCCTCTCATCAGATGGACTGTACACATCAATGCCACACCGCTGGCTGGGGGACAGATTTGGAGCCAGGGACTGTCACATGGCTGTACCAAACGCCACCAGTGCTGTGGCTTTGCTGTCAGACCTCCTGGTGATCATTTTCTTTGCTGCACTTGCTTTTATGGTGACATTGGTGTTGTGACACACTCCAAGTGCGCCTCCATCATGGGCTAGGAGCAATTATCTCCGCAGCAGTAATTTGATTTCAGTTCTTCACCATCATTGGGCGTGATATCACTACTGTACGTGCACCCTTGGTGCAAAAAGGATATATTAGGCACAATTGAATAAGCACCAGCAAATAGCTCATCCATCATCACTCACTGTCCCACGTCCCTCAGAGCTCAGCCTTGTACACCAAGTGTTGCGATCGTCCTTTGACACCCGCTTAAATATACAGCAGTAATAACACAGGACTAATAATAATAGTATTAAGCTGAGCGCTAAAACATGAGAAAGCTGTTTTTAACTGAGTGTGGCGTGATATTTTTGATGCAGGAAGGATGTTTGATGTAAATGTTGCGAGAATAATTCATATTCGGTATGTATGTGAATACAGATGTGATTTGGATGGCATGCACAGGACGTTTAGGAATGGAAATCTCATTATCCTAGCAGTAATTCAGGACTATTAGAGGGAAGCTTAGGGTCTTTAATCAGTAAGACTGTATTAGCATAACAGAGTTAATTGCAATAAAGTAAAAGATGCTGATTAAAGAACACTTTCCTCCATGTAAAATCTGTTACCTACTATATGTAAAAACACCAGTGGGCCAAATTCTGCCTCTGATTTGGTGAATCCTTCTCCTTCTCCCCGAGTCAAGGAGAGAAAAGGTGGGTTTGCCTCCTGTAAGGCTGACCCCGAGCTGCGTATCTGTACCTTGATCTCACAGCGGGAGGAACACAGGCTGCCCGTTGTGTTTGCTTGGCTTCCTGCTCCTGTTGGTGGAGCTTGATGAGGTGCAAGCATCCTTGCACTGAGATCAGAGGCTAAAGCCCCCGCTGAAAATGCACAGCTCTTCTGGCTAATGTGACAAAACTCCAGCTGGAGGAAATAGAGGGGCTTGGCCCTGCTGCAGGGATGTGCCCAATCCCAGGGACAGCCTAGATTAACACCTGCACATCTTCTTTTACCGAGCTGTAGAAATAGTGGCATCTCATAGGGCAACAGCAACCAGCTGCAAGGACAAGGGAGGGAACAGCCCTGGGGCTGTAACTGAGACCAGGGACACTGCTGTCCCTGCTAACCTTCTCCACTCCAAATCCACAATGTCAGACTTAAATTTGCAGCAAGTTCTGCTTGAGCAGCTGTTACCACAGAGTATTCTTGATACGGCGTTTGCAAAAGCATCATTAGTGCTTTTATTATCCCCCACAAAGATACATTGCTTTGGGCCATGTGCTGCAGTCAGGGCAGTATTACCTATATCCCCGCAAATATCCAAGGATCAAACAGTTCATTCTGGATTATTCAAGATTTGGACCAGAATCATGCATGAAGCCATCTCTTTCATAGGATCACAGCACCACCACAGTGCTGGACCTCTCGGGGTCCCTACTCCACCTCCTGCTTTGCAGCAAGAGTCACCTCCTGTCTCATTGTGGGTTGGGTGCTCCAGGCCCTGACCTGCTTGGCATCAGCAAACGAAGCCAAGGACACATCCCTTTCTGTTGGAAAACATTGCGTCTTTCCCCTTATATACAGTGCACTGGGTTTGTTCCCTTATAAAGGCACTTCTCTGGCTTACTTTAAAACCCACCGATCCTGAGATGTCAACAGCTTTGTTAATCTCCATGCCCTGGGGGCTGTTCTGCAAGAAGTGTGGCTGAAAGCAGCAAAGTGCTGTAATTCAGAGAGCCAAGTTCACCGTTGCAAAAATTTCCTTCCAAACTAGGTACAAATAAAACTGCGTCTCTTCCTTGCCCTGGATAGGAAGCCTTGCTGGGAGCTTGACATGCCTTTTCTTTCCTTTTGCTGCCACTTGAAGCCTTTCTCGGATGTTGTCTGAGATGGTCTCTGTATCCTTCTCCACCTGATGCTCAGACAACAGCCGTGCTCCAAGGATGCAACTCGTAACATGCTGGTTGCCCTCCTCTGTGCCCCAGAGCCGCTCTTTACCATTGGAAAGATCAAATACACCTCGAGATAAATATCTTTATTTAACTGTAATTTGTCCTGAAATTGTTCATTTAGGAAGATCATTGGGTTCACATCTGGCCGGGCACTCCTGTGAGATCTCCTCGTCACGATATTCCTCTCAGCCAACTCACTCAGTTCAGTCTTAGCTCATCTCATTGGAAGAAGTGGCCCATAACTGTAATCTTTCTTCTGGCAATGACCACACATTTTTCAGAGCTGGTCTGCTTTGCCTTCAGTTTGAATACAAGGACTTCAGTACCAGCTCTGTCATCATGGGTCTAGCTGCCCTCAGCTGTTTCTGGGCTCCCCTGCAAAACTCCTGTATAACCTTTAGAAAATGGCTTAGAACAGATCCCCTCCTCCTCCCTTCAGAGACCAGAGCTGTACACGGGCAGGATGGCCATCTCCATGGAGAGTGGAGAACAAACTGAAGCAATTTTGCTGACTCCTAATATCTTCTTTCTGTCTCAAGAAATACCTCCTTTTGTTTGTTTGTTTCTAAATCGTTTGGAAAGGGGTAATTAGAAAGGACTATTCATCTTCCCTGGTTGACGCAAGCGCGTCTAGTTCATATAGGAATGGCCAAATGGGGTCAGACATGAAGTCCCACACATCTCCGCCAGCGCATATGGAGCACAAAACTGCTGCAGTGAGACTTTCCCGGTGCCATGCTCGGTGCCGCAGGGCTTCTCACAGGTTCTCTTTGTGTTTAACAGCCTGTGATTATTTTCAGCTAAAAATAACGTGCTCTAAGGCCCTGGAAGAATTAGCTGGCTTTCCTACGCCAAGAAGAAGCGCTGACTTTCTATGTCAGTTCAAAGTTATTCTCAGTAATGAATTAGCCCTTGTTCAGACCACACGTACTTTAATGGGCTCCTTGACTCTGCCTGCCTTGCTCACGGCTGCTTCAGGAGCCAAATGCCAATATACGCTCAGAAGTCAAACGCAGAGTGCTTTCATCTAGGAAAAGAAAACCTATCAACATTGCCAAATTATCCAAGAGGTGATCTCCAACCCTGGCTGGCATAATCAAAGCTTTTGCAAAGCATGCTTTTGTTGTGCAAAATACGTAGGGGCTTAAAAGCGTAATAGCGTGATAGTTTCAAATGCAACCATCATTTCTCCTTATTAAATAAACAACTCATAAGAAAATACTTATTCATTAGCAGGAATATTTATAACGGCTACAGAAGCTACAAAAGGATATTCAGGCTGCCATCAGCAGCTTTGGTATGACCAGAAAAGCATGGGCGGGATCTTTAAACACACAGACTACAAGTATTTTGTTCTGTGTCTACTTAAATCAGAGTAAAAATACACTGACAAGAAAGGGAGCAGATTGACTTTTAAAATTTTCCACGAGATAAACAGCAGCTTTGGCTAAGTATGATCGACTGAATTTTACCTTATGAAAAATTTAAATGTAGTTTTGGAATTCAGGGGTGATGTAAGGATGGCATCAGCCACCATTTCAAACGAGACTGTCTTGTAAATTTGCTCTGCAAAAATAGGCGACGTCTGTTTGTAGTAAGATGGTCTGCTTCAACCTCAAAGTTTAGCTGGAATTTCTCAGGCCAAAATTATAGGGAAGCTAAACCAGAGGTTTTATAAAAGGAGCAAGCTGCAACCTTTTCGTGGAAGAGGGAATATTTTATAGTTAGCAACAAGATCCAAGTGTCACCTTTTTTTATTTTAATCTTATTCCAACCCCATGATTTCCCAAAAATAGACTCTCTCACCAGGAATGTCACGTTCATCTTCATTCAGCTAATGATATTTATACTTTTACATTGGATGAGATTAATTTTCTTATCCTGTTAATGCAGCATGTGATTATTACATATCTTTACTGCATGCATAGACATATATTTTCTGTGTCAGAAAGGAAAGCAACTGGCATTTTAAATTACTGAATGATAATTGTAGATGGCTGTTTTTCATAAAGATTAAGGAATTCCTTTCAATGTGATAAATGGTTATAAGACTCCCTTTTATCTAAGGGACTGACACTAAGTCAGGTCACAAGTAAATTTATTTGACAGTCACAGGTTGTGGGTCTACTGAAGAACATTTTCCGCCCCTCAAAGGCATATGTGTTAATGTAGTGAACATGTGTAACATCATATTATGGAGTAAAGGTACTGAAACTTCCCAAATGATGGTTTTCGGTACTAACACCTTGTACAACTAATGCTACAGATCAGATCTAGCCAGATTTCAATAAGGCCCATTTCACATCCACATCTAAAGAAGTGCAGTCAGTGCCTGAGCAAAAGGGGATCCAATGACAAGTGTTGAAGCAAAGTAAATTATTATCCAGGCATTTTAAGCAAAAGGCTTTGGAAAATCAATATGCAGCCATGCACTGTTGACATATCAAATGCAAAAGTGAAGTCCAACAAGGGAAATCTGCCAAAAAGAAAAGATTTTATCCTGACATGAGTGAAGGAAACACAGACATTTAATCAGGGCAAATGTCAAGAAAGCCAAAAAAATAAGAACTCCCATTCTGCACAGCACTATTTCCCCAGTCATAAAAGCAGTGACTTAAAAATGAGACCCTACTGTTCATGAAACTCTGAAGCCTGACTTGAAGCCTCTTGAACAGACCAGCTCACTGCCTTCAACAAAACCACAATAGACCTCATAACCCTCCAAAGAAAGCAAGAAAAAAAATGCTTGAGTTTGACCATGTTATCAATCTGCACTCCCCCACGTACAGCTTGTTTCTGTACAAGAGCGTGCACAAATATTTGTTTCCTCAACCACGTCAATAACAGCAAAGAAAAACTTGCCTGGGCCACTATTTTTGCCTGGCATGTGGTCTGAGGCATTTGAGTAATACTCTCTCCTGTTTCGCTTCAAAAGAAGCTTTCCCTTCTCTTACATATGGGGTTGCACTCGTCCCTCTTTCACAGGCTGTTTCAGGAGTTTCCCTGAGCCCCCCCAGGATGGAGACCCACCGCTTCCCCAGGGACCTGTCCCAGGGCTGCTCCCCGCTCCAGGGGAAGGTGTGCTACCCCACATCCAACCTGAACCCCTGGGCTGCAATTTGGGGCTGGGGCCCCTTGTTGCATCTCCTGTCGCTGCCAAGAAAGGTTTGGCTCCGACTTCTCTGTAACCGAACAGACTCTACAACCTGGAACCTGAAGAGGGATAAAACGTCTCAAGCATTTTCTAGATTAATTCTTTCTTTTGAGTTTCAGTGGATTCTTCATACACATATAAAGAAAATAAGATTATTTTCATAGCTCTTTCTTTGCTTTCAGCACAAGACT
>NW_008825613.1:1630761-1632797 GCF_000699105.1 Pygoscelis adeliae
GCATTCCTGAGCAGGACATGTTAGCACCGTTCCTCTACCCTCCCTCTCTCTAGGCCCACGCCCCAGGCACGGTTATTGTACTGTGCAGCACTTTTCAACCCTGTATAAAGAAGAGTAAATTAATTGACCCTAATGAATGGTAAATCCAACCTACAACTCCCTTTTCCTTTATCCGAGCTAAAAGCATTACTGACACGAACTGATTTTGAGGGGCAAGCAGACAAAAGTTTTAATTTGTTACCACAGACTTCAATGGGGAAGTTAAGGATTTTCTAGACAAAAGACTAAGATTCAGCTAACTCCGGCTGAGTGCCTCTGTCTGTTCATTTTCCTTTTGTGTTGCAACTGCTAACGGTGCTAAAAGAAAGACCCCAATGACCAATGTGCCGGTTCATTCTCGTTATTGAAATCTGTGCTCTGAAATGCAGGCAGGATCAGCTGAGCTCTGGTCAAAACTGCAAAGCAAATCAACATCTTTCCTCTGCAAAGCTCTGTTTGCCATCGGTCTCAGCCTGGTTTTGGGTGGAGCAAAACGTTTCCAAAAGCTTACATGGATTATATGGTTTGTTTGCAACCCACGCTACCTGGAAAACGTGAAAACAGCTAAATATGCAAGAGCTAAAACTAAACCAACTGTGAACATGGAAAACAGATTTGCAGTCAGTTTGAGTGTGAGATTTATCGACAACTGGTAGGGACTGCCCTTGCTACCATAACTGTGATGTACTTTTGACACGGCTGCAGACTTTGGGGAGGACAGAACAAGCATCTGTCTTCATTTTAGCGCTGAAGGGATCTGGGAGTTAATGCTTGATATTTGCTTCTCCTCTTGTGTGAGTGTATTGGCAAGTACAGTAATCTCTCTGGCTTCCTAATGCCTCGCCATCTCTCAAATCTAGATGAGAAGAAAGCTAAGCTTCACAAAATAGGGCAGTGAAGAGCACACAGAGAAGAAAAGTGAGCCAGCAGTGAGTTGTTACCTCCCGTGGAAAAAAAAAGTGACAAAGTTAACTAGTCCAGATAAGAAGGAAATTTTGAATGGAACTTAAATTGCCTCCAAACTTCTTGGAGGCCCTAAGAAATATCTGTAAAACAGCCTCTTACATTCATTGGCAGATAAAAGTTAATGTGGCCTAGGTTTTTCTAATGATAATGTAGGTGAGCAACACTTTTTTAAAGAAAAGAAAACAGAAAATGTAGAAGGAATTTAAAAGCAGTATCATAAGTATAATTTACTGCCTTAGGATTGGGAGAAATGTTACCGAACAACATTTTATTTACTGAATCTATTAAAAAGGTGGCTTGGTCATGAAGAAAATCT
Organism: Pygoscelis adeliae; assembly: GCF_000699105.1. Lineage (NCBI taxonomy): Eukaryota > Metazoa > Chordata > Aves > Sphenisciformes > Spheniscidae > Pygoscelis > Pygoscelis adeliae. The sequence goes on from NW_008825613.1 coordinate 1,632,083, forward strand.
GTCTGAGATGACTGTTGTAATTTTAGAAAGCTGCTGACCAGCCATGACTGTACATCTGCTGAATAAATTGGCAAACTGCCCCCATTTCCAGTTCTTTATCCTGAATGATTTAACGAGATGTGGCTTTGAATGTAGTATGGTACAGCTGGATTTGTTTCATGCTAGCTCCTGATGCTGAGTTTTTCTGAAGCTCTTCCAGAGCTTTTCCATCCCTCTTTTCATGTGGGGATGGATGGCAGTGGTCAGGGACGGTCACATTATTGGCATTGTCACTATAACATTCCTGTTGTCTTGGGCAAGAAGCTTGATTGTAAAACCATGCTGCAGGCTTGAACCTCTGGTTGGAAGCAAAGTAAGAGAACAGGGCACAGGACCGAAGCACCCTGTCTCACCGAGCTCAGTATCTGCCATCAGAGGCAGGCAAGCCACCTCATTCCTCTCACCGAGCTTGGTAAATTTATCTTGAGGTCAGCTAGGTCATTTACTCTCACTGGTGGAAGGCTGTTCCCAAAGCTGCCCTTTCCAGATTAGAAACCTCCTGATGTCCAGCCCACATTTACTCGTGTCCAGTTTGCACCCATCTGCGTGTCCTCTCACAAGACATGCACCACCCCAGCAGCGCTTCTGTGCAACTTCTGCACTTGGATGGCCAGCGCTGTGTATGCAGCTTCCCAGATGCAATCGCAGCAATACCCGCTGTGGGTAGCATTAATCT
>NW_008825613.1:1632821-1639836 GCF_000699105.1 Pygoscelis adeliae
TGGTGAGCATTAATCTTTCCCCACCTCTACTGATAATGTCTCTTCTGACCTGACTTAAACTCATATTTGCCGTTACGTGGCCATGCCGCATGGATGGCTCACAGTTGCCTGGAGATCAGCCAGTCTTTTCAAGCCTTTCTCTTGCTTTGTTATTTTGAGCTGATGAGTTTGCAGTAGAAATCCCTGTCGTTTGCTACAAGAGCACAATTTTTCACTGTTAAACTTCAGCCCATCTCTGACTGGTTGTTCTCTGTACTTGGGTCACTGCCAAACTTTGAGCTGTTAGCAACCTTCGTTATGATGACCTTTTGGCCATCCAAGCCCAAATCCAGTCTGACAGAACCATAAAAAAAAAGGTTGCCACTGGATTAATTATTACACTTGCCAATTCTTTCATGATTCACTATTCTAACTAGTCCCTTGCCTTGAGCATGTTACAATCTTTGAGCTTTTTTCCTGCCTTCTATTTGGTGAAAATACAACCATATATAAAGCACAGAGCCACATTGGGTAGATTCTCTCCCCCTCTTACTTATGTGGAAAAAGAAACTACTATTATTTATTTTTACTCTTGGAAAACCCAATTTGGCTTGATTTTGAGGGTATCTGAATTTATCTCTGCGTTTTTCAAACTCCAAGCCTGAGTGTATTTTCTGTATGGGATCACGCTGCTCAAGAACTGGAAGGGCTTGACATGCTCCAGAAAGACTAGCCACATAATTATGGGGTTGTCATGCTGATGGAGTTGCCCACACAGGGTGAAGCCACACTGCAAGACCAGAAACTCTGCTTGCAAAGAGGTCAAACCACTTACGATCCCCAAAGGTTCTGTATCTTCTGGGAGAACAAGCCACATGACGCACAGCCTCATTACAACATAGCCACGCTGATCAAGCCATTTAAACAATATCATGCCAGAAGGGAGAGACCTGGGCTGTGATCCCAGGCATGTTATAGCACTCAGGGTTTCTGAGAGCGCCGTGTTATCCATACGTGACCAAATGGGAACGATATCCCAAGCACTGGATGGCTAACTGAAAAAGCAAAGTGGCGAAAGGCCACAAGAACAGAGATTTAAGCACAGTTATGGAGATGTAGTCATACTCAGGGTTAATCAAAGTCAAGGATGGCGTTTCCCGTCAGCAAGCAGGGGGTGGCTCTGCCCTAATTATAAGCTATTTAAACAAACTAGCCAGATGGAAAAGCAGGCCCAAGGAGCTTGTGAAAAGACTTTGACCCCAACCTCAGGGAGATCACATTGAGCAGCTCTAAAGCAGCCACCCTTCGCAATGGGAAGGAGGGACTGGAAAGATGATCTCCAGGCCAACCAGCCCAGTCATAGATCTCCCACTGACAACTGTTGACAAGTTGCAACGCTGCAAGTCCCAAACTGGGATGACATGCAAGTCAGATAGCAACCAAAAGTGTTAGGAGATGGTCCCTCTCTCTCCATTAGGATAGAATGGATGAGATCTGAACCCAGCCCTTTCTGTGGAAAGCAATAATTACAGTGCATGCATCATTTGTTTTCCAGTTCTCAGATTGCTAACCAAAATGTGGCATCAGCTAAAGAAAACACCATCGCTTTCCATATAAGTGACGAATGTGTTTCTGCTCCCTGCTCACATGCACAGAAGACAAAGGACTCCCCAGGAGAACAGAAAGTACCTCTGAAGAGCCTACGCTTCAAAAGGAAGCAGCAAGGATCTGGCAGTGCCCCCAAATTAAAGCAATTTTGCACCTAGGGTACAAAAACATGCATCCAAAGTGAGCCCCACTCTGCTGACATGGCTTAGCACTAGAAAGCAGAGATGTGATGCCAACTGACAGAGGATCAACAGCCCGGGTTTCTGGATGCCACCATCTTGCCCAGCAGTGGCAGAAACTCAGCTTTGCTTACTGAGCACAAACACAAGCAGCTGCATGTGAGCCAGTGAAGTTCACAGGGAAGAGGGTCACCCTCCTCATGGGAGAAATAAGAGCAGCTCAGTTATCATTGACATTTCAGAGTGCACAAGAAACTCCCAAAGCTAATGTGCTGGTGCATCATCTCCAAGTGTGAAGGCATGATCCAAAAGCAGACTGAATTGCTCCAAGCCCACACCCTCCGCCTCCTCTGAGTCTCCACCACACCACCTCATCTTTCTGACACTCTTTATGCCAGATCAAACTCACCATCAGCTCATCTCTACCCTGCCCCACGCCTCCTGCCCAGGCCAAGAGTCAGAACAGTAACACATCTCATGTAGATCTTCATACCTGGGCTGCCGTCTGTGCCTTGGCTAGGCTGAGCCTAGCCCCAGCCTGCAGCCCCTCCACTGCTGCCAAAAGCCGGCGACAGCATGTCGCGGGGTTCATTCAGTTGAATAAGATAGAATTGGGTGGTCTGGTGCATGCAGTGCCTTTGGATCTTGTTGGGTTTGCTTTTTGCCTTCAAAAGTTGAAATTCACTTACTTATGGAAAAGAAATAACTAAACACCAAACGAATAAAGGATAGCTTTCTGCTCTGAGCTACCTCTGCTGAAGCTATGCAAACTTTATTCTGAAGATGACACCCAACAGTGAGGCCAGGGTGTCCGAATAGCACCACTCCCATGTTTCTTACTTTCCTGTTACTTTGGGACTGTGAAGCTCAAAGGCTGACAACAACTTCTCTTATTTCTTCTCCTAAAGCCATGGCTGGCCATCAGATAATAAGGAATGGCTGGCAGACAGCAGGAAAAGATCCTTGCTTGGAGATCTGTTCCTTAAAAGTAAAGAAAACGAAAGGACAGGTTGCATGAGAAAGAAAGCAGAACACGAAATTAGAGGCCAACACTTTTTCCTCCCTGGACCATGTAATTAATATCATTGGTTTTAAAAGTGCTATATGGAGAGCCAAAACCTAGAACTGTTCCTCACTTTTACAGCTGCAGGCAGTGAATTCTGTACTATTTGAACTATCTGAATGCTCAGACTGGCAACAGGAGCAGTTTCTTCGCTCCTGAGAAGAACAGCTAATAACATACACTCAGCTGGGGACATAGTAAAATGTTTTCTCTGCCCTTTGACTGCTAAAGAAATATATTCCCATTAATGGTAATTATAGACCATCAAAGCACTGAGGAACAGGAAGGCTTTATAAGAAAAAAGGTGTTTTCAGAAGAGGTTAGTACATTAACTTTCTCAGTTGCATTTTGAATATAGCTTGGTTTGGAAATTGATGCACCTCTAAGGAAAATCCATAGAAGAATCAGAAATAAGGAAACATTCAGGACAGTTCTTTGAAACTGATTTGACTGTACTGTAAGAGAACAAAAAAATGCTAGTGAATGGAAATGTGACTTACGAATTAACCACCCCCAGCATCACCATACTTGAAGACAGAAAGAAACGAAAAAGATAAAGGAGAACAAAAGAGAGAACAATTTGATACAGTTGCATTTGAAGCAGGCATGTTTGTAATTTTTTTTGGCTTCTGATTTTAAACATAAAAAAGACACAAGGACCAAAAAAGGACATTGCAATACTTGTGGAGGGTGAAAATGGCAACTTGGCTGCTATGTAAGTGTTTTGTCAGAGTTTCGGGGTATGAACTGGAACTGTTCTCCAGAGAGAAGATAATGCTCTGTGTGAGGAAAAGCTTTGGAGGAGGAAAAGCAGTATTTTCAGCACCCAGAGGCTGCACTTGACTAAGTGGCATGAGGCAGGTTGGTACCTAACCAATTTCCAACTCACTTGGCCTGTTTGTCTCTGACACATCGTGGAGCTATCTGAGCAACAATATTCACATACCTCAACTTACACTGCGTAGGCGCTAGGCATCCGAGTCATCTGGTCTGTCTTTATTTCTGAAGGTGACAAACGCTCTGCACAGCAGTTCTGAAAAGAGCCCAGCTTCATGTGCAACCATTCGAATAATGCAACATTTTCAGCACACAGCAGCACTCAAAAATTTCCTATGTGACCAGAGGCCACAAAGGCCTCTATGGACTCAGACTTCATCAAATACAAAACATGTTGTAAAAGCAGGTCTTTCTCTTAATGCTTTCAAAAACATACTAAGAAGGGGAAATAATTAGAGGTGACTCTTCATAGAATGATTTTTCCCTGTCCTAATATATATATAGAAAAAATCCTGTGAAAGCCATTCAAAGTACATAACTGAACAATTTAATGTGGCATGATAGGATGTGACAATTTAATGTGATTTGATAGGAGCAAGTAGGGGGTAACTGTCTTGACAATTCAGGACATAGAATTCCCTTTCTGGAATGGAAACTGCTATCACAAATCAGTTTTCATTTAATTACCTTTTAAATTCACATTTTTAAAATCTGAAGATTTACAATCTCTCACAAAAAACTGTGAGTTCTCTTTTTCTCCCTCACACACATAAGCTCATATCACACTGCTGTAATATGCAAAGTCATTTTCCTACTAAAACCAATTACAGATTCATTACAGTGAATAATTATAGAGAAGATGGAATTTATATTTTTCTTGGTATTTTATAAAATACTCTCAATAGGTTTCAAAACAACGTAAGACAGTATTTTCTGAAAACTGCACTGTAGGTAGTTTCATGCTGATTTTGTTATAGAAGATGACATGCTAGAAATGACTTGTGGTTAGGTATGCCTAATACAAACTAAAGAAGATCATATGAAATGATGATGGAACATTTGCATTTTTTCCCCTCTGGACCTCTTTTCAAACTGAAATCCAAATTACTTCTCTGCACTTGTCTTGAAATGCTTACTTATAAATTTAGTCCAGCCTTGTAAAATTAGAAAGCTCCCAGGAATCATTTTTGAGGAACCATTTACATCTAAAAGAGCTGTACTAGACAAATGATCAAAACACTTTTGTCTCACTGATCTTGGATTGTCACTGTTTTACAGTAGACAGTGTCCTTTTTTTAAAATAATAACTAGTTATTAGCCTCACCTTCTTGCACAAACTTGTGTTTTCCGTGTTTAACCTGAGCCCTTTCCAGCACAGCTCCATGACCAGTGAAATGCATATGCAATCATTAAGAGTTTGTTTATCTGCTTAATGTGCTAGCAATTAAAATAAGGCACAGTGGGTGTTCCACCTCTCCACTGGGGAGATCATCTTCTGAATCACCATGGGTTTGTTCCCCCTTCTTTCAGATCCTTTAGCATGGCTTAAAGGCAGCAGTAGGGTCTTGGTGATACATGCAATAATAGAAACTGGTATGAAGAATACCGGTGTAAAATCACTTTGTGCATGAAAACACTCCTTGGAATATTTTAAATGGGAAATACAAGCCTAGGAACTGGTCATATCCTGTGCGGAACTGGAAACATACTGTTAGTTTTGTATGTGTTTGCTCAAAATGATCTTTTGTGTCCTGATAGAGAATCAGACTTTGCTCCTCTTTCCTGAAGTTACCATTTCGAATACTTCTGATCTCTAAAGAGGAGACAGAAATTTAACTTAGGTTATGAGTGCCAAACCTGTGTGCCTCTCAGCACTGTACTTGTTTGGTACTTACCTACAACTGCCTCGAGATCCCAGCGCAGGAAAAGCAGCATGCTGTGTGCAAGGCTCAGACGAACAGGCCACAAACTGTGACAGAAACAATGAAGTACTTTGCGCTGCGACCAAGATGCAGCTGAAACAGAAGCCCCAACAGAACAACTGAGTGCATTACCTCTCAAGTGAGATTAATTTGTTGACAGCTGACATACTTGCTCTTATGTATTAAGAGATCACAAATCCAACCCCTTATTAGTTGCATCTCTGTGAAACATACAGAACAAAATCCTTGCTGTCAACAATTTTTGCTATATACCCTAAAAGTCTCGATTGTGCTTGGTAAGAAGTAACCTTTCACAGTACAGAAGGTTGAGCCAAAGCCTTCAACAAGATAATTTACTTTGCATACTGTACCATTTCCTTTCCCAAAGCCACCAGGAAACATGGCAAGTAGCCCTGCACAATATCACTGTGAGACAGCTAAGTCACACCACTCTGGTTTAACACAGAGAGCCCATAACTTCACCCAGAAACTTTAAAACACTTACTTACTCCTATACTGTCCCCTTTCTCTCTCAGCTTTAAAGGCTTTGCCTGTCCTAACTGTTTCAGCCTTTGCATATCGTTGCACTAACACTTTGTTTTGGTTATTGATGAGGTCGGAGACAGGTGAGATGGATGATACATACCTTCCAACAGCATTTCACTAGCTGACTAAACATACCAGTGAATTTTCAGTGAAAATTCTCAACTGTGTGAACAACAGTCTGACTGTAGGCAGAGAGTAAAGTACCTGCTCTTTCTGTGTATAAAACATAGGTCTCCCCAGGATGTGCTGTGGGCCAAAAGCTAAGCCCTTTTCCTGAGACTTGAGATGTTTTTGCTAACCTCAAGCCTTGCTTCTCCTACAAATAACACAGTTTCCTTAGCTACAAGCTAATACCTATTTAGTAGCTAGTGTTTTTTTGAAAACGCGTTATCATCAGCACAGGGGATGTTTTGCTTATGCTTTTGCCCAAGCTGTTTTATAACCCAACACGTCACCAGCGCGCTCAGGCTTTTCCACAGCATGCCTCTTTTTATTCTTTGCTTTTCTAAGCCTTTCTAAGCTTTTCTGGATAGGTCATTACAATGCCGTCATGCCATGCCACCAGCGATGCCAGCGGGATGTGAGGGTTATAACCAGTACTGGTGGCTCTCCAGACACCGCTCCTGACTGGAAGCATCCCTGGCTGCAAACTTCGTGCTCCCACTCATTTGACTTTTCCACAGCTGCGTATTTCCACCTGAACCTGCTCCTGCTGGGAACATATAAGCCATGTTAAAAAACCCTGATGCCCCGCACTGCCCTTGACTTGCAGTGCCATCCCCCGCAGCAGCAACCCACAGTCCCCCAGCAATGCTACCTGTACTTTTGAGTGGAATTCAACAGCTTTTGGGCAAAAAGAGCCAAAAGCACCCTCGAAAGCCCCTTCTTAGTTTTGCTCACCCAATGCACCAGCCGGTGTGAGATAGCCCCAGCTGAGGGGA
>NW_008825613.1:1640825-1668190 GCF_000699105.1 Pygoscelis adeliae
CTCAGCCTCGGTAGCGCCGGTAAGCCTGGACCCCCTCCTCCCTGAGGGGCTGAGGGAGCCCCACGCCCTCCCTGAGGGGCTGAGGGAGCCCCACGCCCTCCCTGAGGGGCTGAGGGAGCCCCACGCCCTCTCCGCTGCCCTGGGGCTGCGGGAAGCCGCGAGGCCAGTTCCATGTCCCCCATACCCAGGCAGAGGGGGATCCTGCACCGTGCGTCCCGCCCGTAGGGACACTGCTGTGGTGGTGGGGACTGTCCCCGGGAGGGTGTCTGGGTGGCCGGGCCCCAGTACCCTTGGGGACGGCAATGATTCCCCTGGATGTGTCCCTGAGGCCCGCATTTGCTTTCAGAGGTGGAGGTTGAAGTTAATGATTCCTTGATGCGGTTTTTCGATCACTGCGCCAAGTTTGTTGCTTTGGTGGAAGAGAATGACACGGCGATGTGCCAGGTGAATGCCTTTAAAGAGGGGCCAGAAATGAGGAAGGTTTTGGAGAAGGTCGCGAGTGCCTTGTGTTTGCCGGTGGAGGAGCTGAACGCAGGTAATGAATGCTTGTTACAGGTGGCTTCGGCTCCGAGTCTGCCTGAGAAGAACTCCTGAGATGCCGTGTAGCTGTGCAGAGTAGGTAATTTAAAATATGCTGTAAATCGCAGACACAGTCTCCAATTAAATGCGTAAGGCTGCAAATGTGTATTGGTGTTGCAGTAATGAATGCTTGTTAATCAGAAGAAAAAGATGTTTAAAAATATCTTTCCTACAGGTGAAATCAACTTTATCTTTGTTTGGAGGGATACAAGTGTGTTATTCTTTTAATTCTGCTTTGTTGAGCAGATGTAGCTTTTGTAAAACATGTTACAACTCAAACGCACAAATAACTTCAGGAAAAGGTGGACAGGTATGTGTGTTGTAACTTCACTTGTCCAGAAGAGAAGTGCCAGGTTTCCCTGTGTGGTCAAGTGGTGGGGGAGACCCCCCAAATAGGTGTTGCTGTCATTTCCAGCATGTCCCTAAAGCTGCAATCCCGAAGTTGCAGCATGCTGCTGTTCAAACTCAGCCACTAATGTGGAGGATGAGTAGTGGTAGTCAAAGACTACTCGGTGTTGAACAGACACACCTTCCTTGTATTGCCTCTTCTGTCCTTTGTGGTGATGAGAACACAGTAGTGATCAACACCTATAGCATGCACATCAGCAGACGTGCAGCATTTGATGTGAAATGCTCTCGTTTCCCCCTTGTAGCAATGTAATGTGAAAAGCTTGCAGTCTGAAATTTGGCTTTTGCGCAATAATTCTGTTGAAAACTACTTATTTTTGGTGCTTGGCCTTTGGACTGGCGATTATTTATTGGACTACACTGTTTGCATTGCTAAATTGTAATTACATTTCGCTTTAGAAGCAAGTTGAGAGAAGGTTGCTACTTATATAGCAGTGATTTATCTTTTACTTGTTGGATTTATTGCAGATCTTGTTCAAGTGGCTTTTCTCGCTTGCTCATATGAGTTGGCGATAAAAAATGTGACCTCCCCATGGTGTTCACTCTTCAGTGAAGAAGATGCCAAGGTAGGTGCTAAATGGGAGAGATATTTGAGAAGCCTTCAAAAGATGCCTTAGTGTTCAGATACAACTCTTTGCACAGTCAGAAGTTTTAAGTTGTGTGCCCCTTATTCTTCAGTCTAATGATGCACTACTTTGGTCTCCAAAGAGCTCTGGATTAATCAAGCAGCAAGACTGAAATACCCTTCTTCATTCAGACTTAAATACTGATGCAGTCTTGATTTGTCCTGATTAAAACAGTCTTTTCCTATTATGCTTAATTCTTATATGCTTCTATTTCTGTAACATCAGAAATGCTCTGGACAGCTTTGTTTTGCATATGATAATCATATAATAAAATGCCTTGATTCCAGAGGGCATCAAATGAGGTCTTCTAGGTCCTCTAAGACTCTTTATATGGTTTTGGCAACTGTCACATCTCTAAACCGAATGCCTGTTAATAAAACTAGTAGAACCCAGATAAATGAGACTTATGTTGTTCCTCCTCTTTCAGAAACTACCTGATGTACCCGTTGAAGGGATCAAGAGAGATAGGGATTAAGAGTGATGTCATTTATTTATCACTCCAAAACATGTTCAGTGAGCCCCCCCCCCCCCCCCCCCCCCCCCCCCTTGAGGCTCTTAAGGAAACTTAGCACACCTGGGGAAGAAGGGAGGCCTCTACACAGATAGGTGGTTGGCTAAAGGGTAGGCAGTGGAGTTAGGAGTAAATGCTCTCATCTCAAAGAGGAGGAAGGTCACGATGGACTTCTGCTGAGACCTGTGCTGTGCAATATATTTATAAAAAACTTAGCAGTGAGGTGGGAAAGCTTCCTGATTATATGGAGTTACTTGGTATAGTAAGAATATGGGGTGTTTGAGAGGCTTTGCAGAAGGGCCCTGTGAGGGTGGATTACGCAGCAATACAGTGGCAGATGGTGTTCATTATGGAATGATGCGTATGGGGTAAGAAGTTGAAGCTTCATATGTGAGGTGGCTGTCTCTCAGATCCATTGTGCCACTGAGAAGTGAAATTTTGATGGTATAGATCCATGAAAATGTTGGCTCAGTTACAGTAAAATTAAATGGACAAAATTTAAAAAAAACAAATGCTAAGAATTGTAAGAAAACGAACAGAGAACAAGGAGAGCATTGTGTGCTCTTCCATAAATCCAAGGCACAGTTCTGTTTTTTTGAGATGTGTGCACATCTCTAGAATGTAGAAATAAGACAAACTCAGTTAAAGGTATGGGATTGCTTCCATCTGAAGAATGATTAACTAAGCTAAGGGTCTTTGACCTTCATAAGGCAAAATCAGAAATGCTAAAAAAGTGGTGGATAATGACTGTCTTGTCATGTGCAGTACCTAATGGGTACCAAATGAAGCTAGCAGCAGGCAGGTTAACAACAGACTGTTGTGTTTTTTTTTTTTTAACGCAGTGTGTAGCCAAACTGCAGGGTACTATTAAGGCTAAAACTTGGTATGTTCGAAGGGGAGATTGGGTTATTGTGGGAGAGAATCCACTGAAGTCTATTAAATTTGTAGAAAACCACCTTAGGGCTCAAAGCCCTGGGCTGAAAATTACTGGAGTCTGGCGAAGCGTGCCCGCTGTTTTCCCTAGGCCTGATGATGAGCATGATCAGAGACAAGATGCTGAATTTGGTGGCTCTTCAGTCTGATCTCTTGTGTCTGGTTTTATGCTGAAGCAGTTTCAACTGGATCCTTGATGTTTGTTTGCGGTTTTTTTGGGTTTTTTTTGTGTCAAAGAATTGTTGATTTCATGCAGTGTGTGGTAGCATCATTGCTCCAGCTTGTGGGTTTTTTATTTTCCCTCTGTGCCATAGTAAAAACTTGTGAACTCTGTAACTTTAGGTACTGGAATACCTGAACGACCTGAAGCAATACTGGAAGAGAGGATATGGCTATGACATCAATAGTCGCTCCAGCTGCATTTTATTCCAAGATATCTTCCAGCATTTGGACAAAGCGGTGGAAGAGAGTAAAAGGTAAATAAAAAGGCTTTTGTGCTTTGGCTACAAGCTCTCTGTGGTCAATCCTGAGTTGGATTTAATGTGAATAGAAACTAAGTACTTCCAAACATAGCAATGTTAGGAGAGTTTGAGCTAGGAGAATTTTAATGGAAAGAATCAAATTTTTAATAGAGCAGTATTACTGTAAAGAGTATATATATATTTTTTTTTCCATTGATGCTCTTGTGCCCAGCTAACGTATTTCCATCTTTTAACTTACTGATCCATGCAGGCCTTCAAGGGATAGCCAGCTGCTGTGTCTGATAATGGTGTTCTCTTCCTGCACAGTTTGAGAAGAGGCCATCAAGTTAAAACAATGAGCTTTTTGTTTAAAATGTCCTTGTTAAAAATAATCTGTGGCAAAAATGGAAGATTGTGGGTTGAAAGCATGCCCATGATATCTTCTTTTATCTGGTTACTTAAGCACTTCAGTGTGGAACTCTTTCTTTCTGCATGTGTTTGATTTGAGTCTCTTGCATTATTAAAGCTTTCTGTTCAGATTAAAGGTGTTGAAATGTAATTGTGGAAAAATAATTATTACAGATCAATCCAAACACTTAGTGACTGTAGACGAGGACGGCCTGTTGCAGGATCCAAGAGGCCGGAGGTGTAACAGCAAACCAGCCTTGCTGTAACAAACCTGCTTCATTGTAACTAGGGAAGGGCAGACTTTAGGTGATCTCGGTGCAAATTAATTAAATTCTCATGCAAAATGAGGAATTATAAATTCCTCATTCTTACTCGGTGCCTTGTAAGAACAGGAGAAAGACACTTCTGTCCTGAAGTCATTGTAAACGCCTTGATTTGTTCTGTGAATCCAAAGTCAGTAGTTCAGCTGGCCAGTCTGAGAACTCTGTCTAGGATATTTAGTTTCCCATCCTTATTCTTTTACAGCAAAGCTGTAGTTTGGGAATAACGCTGTAGCTGTAGGAAGGTATTAGGCCTTACAATTAACTGTTAGTAGACTTGAAGATACAATAATCAGGTGTCTTAAAAGGATGGTGGTCTGATAAAGTGGTTTGTCTTCATCTGTTGCCATGATTTGACAACAGTCGTTTTGTGTCATTGGAAGAACGATAGCAGTGGTACTCCATCCGCTGAGTTGTGCAGTCCTCAAAACTGCCTTTATGGTGTCAGGATATAACCATCCCTATACTTTCTTAAAAATTAGTTGCCTGTGCTCTTTTTGTGTATTGTTTGCTCCTATGAGCTGGTATCAGTCAGCAGTTGTGATTCACTATCTGTTTGGTGTCGATCTTGTCTCGTGTGGATTGGTATGATGGGGAGTAGTAAAATAGGAATGAAACTGGGATCTGTTCTGGCATGGGGAAAACAAAGGCTTCAGTCACAGGTTGGGATGTTTGTGTCACAGAATTACCTGCATTTGTTTTCATGTGCTGGTAATCTGGGTTTTTTTGAGAGCTGCTTTAGGCTTAAATGCAGTGCATTCATATGAGAATTAATTTGCCACCTGTGTGCATGCTCCTCATGCAAAATGAGGAATTATAAATTCATAGTTCAGTGATCAATTGTGTGAATTAATACCTTAGCAGGTAAGTGTGCAAATGTTTATAAGAGTACATAATATCAAGGATGTGATTGTAAGATTGTATAAATATTGTGCTGTTAAATACTTGATAGAAACCAATTTATAAATAACTTTAAGCTATAACCAGTAAATTCAGCTTTGGTGTTGATACATAAACATTAGTTACATGTGGTGTATGTTCTTGCATTCCTAGCATCCTTGGGACTTTGTCTATAGTCAATATATTAAACTAGATCTACCTAACACCCAGCAGAATAATATTAATGGCTTTGATATTTCAGAAAGAAGAGCATGAGTCATGGATATTTGAGGCTGGCTATATATAATTTTTACATGATAACCTGTTGAAGACATGTTTTTTTTTTCCTTTTAGTCAGCAGACTGAAATTAGAAGTAGCATTCATGTTTTGGGTTGGAGGAACGATCCATAAAGTTGATTATAACCATTTTGCAGTAGAGAAGACAGCAAAGAAGTTTTGTTCCTTTAAAAGTTTGCTGACTGAGGATCCAAGCTGGACATTAACAGTGGTAGAAGAACTGTGCGTTAAGTAAGTTGGAGCATAGTTCTCACAGTCAGTTGGCTTTTTTGCTGTCCTTTAGTGTGGGATGCAGAGATGCTCCCTGTGTTCATCACTGGAGCTCTGAGTGACGCAGGAATGTTGAGGTCATGTTTAGTATAATCCATGACATGATTTCTTTCATCTAAAGTGGAGTTATCACTAGGTAGACAGTACTTGTACTGTTTATTTTGATTATTTTTGGGATTCACCTGGAAAATCAGCCGTGCCCGTTTTTAACAGAGTATCGGCTTAGTATGCAAGAAGGTAAAGGTGTTGAAAACTTGCCTTTGAGATACATATGTAGACTTTCCTAACACTTGTATCCAGATTAGTACCTTGATCCCGGTCTAATGATTATGTGAACCTAGAGAAGGGGGCCATACAGGGTCAGAAATGAGATCCAAGGATGGGAGTGTACAGGACTCTGTTGTGTTGCGTGGCAGCAGCAGTCGGGGCCTTTCTGAATCTTGCCTGTGCTGTGCGCCAGCCAGCACAAAGGAGACACCTCTGTTCATTTTGCCATGAATGGGTTAAAACTTGACAGTCGCAAACATGAAATAAGTTTGGCTTTGGGGAGGAGTTGCTGTGAATGAAAGGTGGGTGGCTGGCGATAGTGACCCCTCTCCAGCCAAGCTGGCTTAGGAAATTGTGCTGTCAAATGATCACTCTGGCATCTGGAAATTTAAGGCTTGTGTGGGAGTTGGTGATACCTCTCATTTTGGTAGTGGTGGAGCCAAAGCAGTGGTTATGCTAGATCACTCTTTAAATAAACTTCTTCACTGCATCTTTTCTTCAGCCTACTAGAGAGCTAAATGAAAAATACATTAGGGCACAGGTCATTAACATCCAACTGTGAACAGATTGACAAGCACGCTGCTGTGATTGCCTCTGTCATGTGCTGTGTCTGTCCCTATGAACAGAGAAAGTAAGAACTGGGAATGAGATCAGGAAGAAGTGCAGGTTAAAAGAAAAACAGACAAGCAAGACCCTTAACACCCCTCTGTCCTTCTGAAATCTGAAAAATAACTTCTAAATGCAGCTTGACTCATGTAAGGAGAGTGATAAGTTTTGTTTCCTTTTAGTATAATTTACTCTGAACAGTGACAGCCTTTCAATCCTTAAATTATATGCATTAGTTGCAGCTGTGTCTCAACTGTGTGTAAGATATCCCTGTAGGTTTAATAATAACAAAAAAAAAAAAGCTATAGTTGACAAAATCTATATCTATACTTCTCATTTATTGAGAACTAGATCAACAGTCACTAAATTACAAGGTGGAGCAGGCTGCTTGGGGAAGAGTAGCTGTCTGAGGCAGAGCACTAAAGGGCCGAGATAACTTCATTCTGTCTTTTAGCTTTGGCTGCAGAAGTTTGGTTGCAATCTCTGGACTTCTCGTGTTGTATTGCCACCACAAAGGGAAGCAAGTAGTGAGTTTATGCGTGTGTGTAAAGGATCGGGACCCTAAAAATTTTGCAAAATTCAAAGCTGGGTAAGCAGTCTGCTTAGTTTGCATCATCCTAAATGGGAACTGAAAGCTTCCGAAGTGTATTGCCTTGTTCAAAAGGAGTGTGTCATTCCATCCCACAACGTAAGGTGGCAGTCTTAAAGCACTGAAGACTAGTATAATCTGAATCGGGTAACCCGGTGCACTTAAGAATACGTGGAAATCTGCCACCGCCGAT
The DNA here is from genome assembly GCF_000699105.1 of Pygoscelis adeliae. Classification (NCBI taxonomy): domain Eukaryota; kingdom Metazoa; phylum Chordata; class Aves; order Sphenisciformes; family Spheniscidae; genus Pygoscelis; species Pygoscelis adeliae. The sequence continues at coordinate 1,648,174 of NW_008825613.1, forward strand.
GTGTTGGAACAGCTTGTGTCTCTTGTGATCTAGAGAGCGGAGGTGCAACTAATGCTTTTTTATCTAGAGAGGGAGACTTATCCCGGATCCCGTGGCAATATGAGAGTACAAATGAAAACAAGACACCATACAAATAAAGAAGTGTGCCTGTGTTAATAACAGTAGAAAGTGTTTGGTTGTGAATATGTGTGTGCATGAGTGTCTCTTATGGTATTGTGCATCTTCAAGGCAACAGGTTAAATACTTAACTGTTCATTACTCAGAAAATGAACCTTTCTGATGATGAAATGTCTCTTAGTGGAATGTTGTTTCAATTTAGTGATGTTTAATGTTGATTTGTAACTAGCTGCTTGCTTTAAAAAATTTAAGAACAACAAATTTACTTCCAGAGCATTATCTTTGCTCCAAGTTCTCCTTTCTTTCTGGAAAGCTTAGATTGGGCTATCCAAAAGTAGAAAGGGGAGTGTTCCAGCAAGAAGCTGAGGAATCTGGATTATCTGTTCTGCTTCAGGCTTGGCAGTGGAGAACAGTGTTGACAATGCAGCATTTTTGTGGCATGCTTTAAGTATATATATTCAATAGCTTTGTCCTGTTTTCATTCCCAGTTACAGCTGAATTAAAAAGAGAAACCTTGCTTTTATTGTAACCCTGTTTCTTCCATGAAGTGATTCTTGACCTTGCAATCTGATTGCTCACTGAACTTAGTTGCCTTGCTAGTTGCCTTGTTAAAGCTCACTTCTCTTTCTTCTGGGGAAAATATCTTCTGCTAATTAGTCTATTCGTAAGAAAATGATGAAGGTGGTAATAAATACCTATTGCTAATTAGTCCCACCTTCAATTTGCAGTGCAAAAGTTTCAGACATTTTTAGGATCTTCCATCATACGAATTCCAATAGAATTCTTGGTTTAAACTAGCAATAGTCTCTTCTGTGTAGGTCTTGCTGTACAGCAAGATGGTTTTGAAGGCTGTGAAAGGGATTTTTACTATATGATTGCTCTTGTCAACTGTCCCCATCCAGACCGCTGGTGGAAAGGTGTTGGAATATCTGTTCAGGAACTTGGGTCTGATGTTGAATTTATCGATAGTTATATTAGTGACCACCTACTGTTAGCATGGACCCTATTCTTCTGCACTCTCAGTAGCGATAAAGTATAAATGTCTAATAAAGGTTAATTCTTAGTAGAAAGCATCTACTCCTTGAGACCTTACCATAGTTGCAGTGGGCCTTTCAGGACCACATTCCTCCGTACCTTCTTACCAGTCTGTAAGGGAATGTCGTGGTCACATTTCTAGGGAGAGGTTGGGGGCCAGGACTCTCTCTTCCATACAAATTTTCTTAATTATAAAAAAAAAAATTGTATCACAAGAGTTGAATATAAAATTAAACCGGGTGATATGTTGTACTGAGATGGCATACTTGGGCAGTTGTCTTAGTCCACAAAGCACTTTATTTTTGTGAAGACGTAAGAATTGCATTTTTCCCAAGTCTTCCTGCTACGGATAGGAAATACAGAGTCAGGCTATGCAACTATGTGGCAAAGAAGCTACCCAACTAAACTGTTGGGTTTTCCCCCCGCTGGAGCTTAGACCTTACTGAAAGTGTTGCTGCTCTTCATTATGTTGATAAAACTGCCAGTGATATATGCGTGCATGTTCACTTGCAGTTGTGCTACTCTGGAAGAATCTTTGAAAGGCTGCTGCTCTTACCAGTCAGCATTTGTTTAAACAGTTAGAAAGTGTCCAATTGCCCAAAGCTGTGGTATTTAGAGACACTTCAACATCGGGATGTAGAGGAGCAATCAATGAGTGTCACTTTAGCTTAGAAGAAGCATTGAGTTCTTTGTGGCTCATATGTGGGCTACAGCTAGTGACCAAAACCTATTATGATTTCTGCTACCCCCCCCCCCCCCCCCTTGCCTAACATAGTGCTGACGGTAGGAATAACCTCAGACTTGATGGGCCCACATCCCTCCTCAAGAGGCTTATCTGGTCTGTGTGTTGCATGGGACTGCTGGGACTGCCAGCTCAACCCCATTGCTTGCTGGCTTCTTGCCTTGTTGGGAGACTTGGCACACTGAACTTGGGAGGAGAAAGGGGAAACGCTACAGTTGCAGGAGGGAAGCCCCTGTTGCTACAGCATAGGGTACGGATCTGTAGGATAAAGATGTGTATTGCTTTTCAGCTTCAGTTTCTGTGAGATGCCTAGATGAGCCTTACATCTGTGATCTGGGAGTGCCCTTCTGCCAACGGGAACTGTGTGTGTTGATGAGAAATCTGTGTATTTTGGTAGTTAATGCAATATGAAGCTGCTAATCTTATTTAAAAAAACCCTTAATAGCTATACACTTGGGCAGGGGTGGATTTGAAAATTGGTTGTGGCACACTTTAAGGATGTCAGCTATTCATTAAAGCTGTTTTATACTTTTTTCTTCTAGCTTCAAATATTTAATAAGTCTGCCTTTCTTGCTTGTGAAAGAGAATACGAAATACCTGTTATTACTTGTACTGTCCGAATGGATTACCATAAGGCTCTGGAAATTGGGAGGTATGCTTTGTGCAGCCATCTCAATATTTAAAGTAGGTGGCTAATGATTGAAAATACTGACCTAGCTGCACATACACATTGCAAAATATTTGGTGGTTTCCTCTGAGAGTAAGCAGGTTTAAGGTATTTTAAAAAAGACTTATTTGAATTTGAATGTAGTTCAAGATCAAGTGAAGGTAAGGTGATCTTTGTAGTTATACCAGGCTAAGCCATAAGATAAACAGCTTAATTTGCCATTTTATTGGTAGCTTTTATTGTTCCACGTAACTTGCTTTCCTCTTTGTAGGTCAGTTCACAACACAATTGATAACCTTTCTGTAGTCATTTACTACTGTGCCCTAATCGCTCCTTTCAAAACTATGACTTGGTACAGAAGAATTCAATATATGATCTAAAAACAATTAACTGTTCAAAACTATCTTTTTATAGTATGTACAAAGGGAACAGAGCAAAAAGCTTCCACGTATGCAGTAGAAATGATATAATTTGATTTTTAAAAAAACCCTTTTTGCTTAGATCCAAACTGTTCAGTCACTTCTTTTATTAAAACTTCTTGGTTGCCACTGGGATCCCACGTTTGCACAGTGCAGGTTCTTGGCTCTCTGGGTGCATCAGCAGGTTCAGGATGTCCTGCGTCCCTTGGTGGGAGTTGTAAACTAGTGTGTTCGATCACTCACCCAGTAGCAGAGCAGCTCCAAAGGAGAACCAGGGCTATGACACATAGACATGTAATTTACATTATTTGAAGTGCAGGGCAGTTTGTAGCCAGATGCGTACTACGTGAGCTTACTTCGAGGTATAAAGTGGCTCTTACAGACCCAGGTTAGAGGTGTTGGTACTGTGCTCTTTAGAGGGTTGCTTTCTCAGAGGGCATGGAGGTGTGGGTGGCTTTGTATGGGGCCACTTCAGGGGGTGTCCCCTGGCTCTTTGGGCTGCTGGGAGAGCCTGTGATGAAAGCTTCTGGACTAGGTGCTTGTCACCTCATCTGCTAATTACACAGTGATACATAACTTACAAAAAAAAAATTGCTTGACTTCAGTATATCTGTTCAGAGAGAACAGGTGTTGTATGTGTGATAGGTAAACTGATCCCTGTAATAAGATGTTTATTCACAGAACAACATGCCAGCTGTACAGTTCAATAGACCACACAGTTTACATTAGTACACCTGAAAAATATGCAGGTCTTGGCTTCATTTCCAGAAAATCAGAGAAATGGGATGATTTTCGCTAATAAACTGTGTCTCAAACAGCAGCTTTATATCATATTGTATGGTTGGTTTTGATAGATGGGGCTTCTGACATGAGTAAAGGGTGCTTTTGGAGAAACCAGGTAGAGACGTGAAATTCTCCATAGGTCCTTGTAGCACGTTCAGCAGCATCCCTGTGTCTGCATTTCTGAAGTGTGTGTGATTGCTGACTTCTCACAGATACCTGGGCAGTCCAGGGGACCTTCTCTGGGAATGTGTCTTTTCATCTATCTGCCTAGAACTAGATACTTGGTGTTGCTTGGCCTTTCAAACCTCCCAGAACGTACTTAATCTCACATTAATTACCTAATACTTGCTTGCTCAGGATTGCTCTGAAAAGATACCTCGGCAACTTTTAGAGTCATGTCCTTTTATCTAAGGAATTAAAAAAACTAAGCAAAACAATACCTAGGCAACTAACACACAAAGGAACTGATCTAACCAGTATTCACCTTGGGCAGGAAGGGTTTGACAAGTGGCATGACCCTCTTGATTTGGTTTTGACTCGTCATGATGGTTCAACATTTAGCATCAGCACAATGCTGCTGCAATAATGCATTTAATCTCTGAGGTCCGTAAGAACGTGAGGTGGGATCATTCAGAAAAGAGCTTTTGAAACTGCAGAAGCTCTGAAGTGAAATGCAGTGAAGCCTAGTTAGCTTTGGGTGATTAACTCTTGTGGGACTAGATAAGAGCTGTTGCCTTTTAATCGGGGTTTTAAATGAGTTTTGCATAGCCTTGTCAGCTGTTCAGGTTTGCCTTTGCCATGAGTGAGCTCATGTATGTCCTTGATGGAAAAGAAGAAAATTTTTATCTTGTCAGTATTTGCGGTGGCATTTTGTTTTGTTGGTACTGATTCTGGAAATGAATGAGCGCAGCTGTCTTCTGTTCTACTATTCAAGGTGGAAGTTTTGACACATGAGGAATTAATACTGTTTGGATTTTTATTTTCTTTTTTTCTTCTTCCCTCTGGTGCTAACACTCTGAGCAACACCACTGTTCAGTATTTCTACTGCCCTCCGAGTCCCAGCACTCCCACTGCATTCCCTGATCTCTGCTGTTTCCTTGTAGATTTAGGGTTCCTCCAGCTTTTTTTTCCAGAAATAAATCACAGGGGGAGGTGGGAGGGATGGAGAATTCATCTCATAGCTGAAAGTAGAGGTTTTTGAGTCCTTTGTCCTGGCTTTCATATTGGGGAGAAAAAGGACAGAATCTAGTCTAAGCTTGCTTGTTTAACAGTTGTTAAAACTTACCTTCTTTGAAGTTGTTGGAGGGATTTTTACATGAGGTTTGAAGGTTGGCCAGTTCAGCTTTGCTCTAGGAAACATTTCTTCATATCCCACCATCTCCTGGGGTTTGGGTTATCTCTAGCTGAAAGTCACATTGGTGCTTAGGAAATAAACTTTGGTTAAAAGAAAGTTCACTTCTTCCATATCTAAAGTGATATATCAGTAGTCCTAGGAAGAGTAGGAACGATCTACCGTTGAGGATGGGTGAGCTGATGCAGAAGATTCAGGGTTAAACCTGAATCTGCTGAGACTAAGGAGAACTAGAATTTGCCTGAATGATAAATCCCACGTCTGTGCTTCTCCACGGTGCCTTTTTTTTCCATGGTGAGACTTAGCTTTCAGGGTCGTGCTGATGAATTGTTCAGTAACTTCTTCATTTTCAGCTGTGGTCAGATTTACTTAGAAGGTTACAGCGTGGGCAGTTCAGTAGCTGAAGTTGACACATCTCTTCAATGAACCCTGCTCATGTCCTGCCTAGTGACAGCCACTTCTGCTCATTTGGAAGTGCCCTATAAAATGAATGTGAAACCAGTCGCCAGCAATCACTTTCAAACAAGCTCTTATTATTTTATGGCAAAGTTTTATGCACAGTCTCTTCATCTCCCTTTAAAGTTGGAAATGAGATTTTTTTTTTCTACTGATCAGTGTGCTTTCCCAAGTAATTTACTACTAAACAAAAGTGAGAAAAAAGTGAATTGAAATATCATTAGCAGTTGCCAGAGTATATTGTTGAGAACTTTGTCTGATGCTTCCATGTGATGCTGAGTCATTAATCGATTGTAAAGAAGACTGAGTGTGGAAACCTCAGGCCATTCATTTAATATTTTATTAGCCTGTGCTACTGTTTTGAATTTATCAGTGTTCTGTTGATTGTGCTTTGCGTTCCTGTCTTTATCGGAAATGTAAGGCCAGTAGTAACCTTTGCCTGTGTACATGCTCTGAAGAGGCAATCTTTCATGATTTCCCCATAATTAAAAATATTACTGTTGCTGTTTTAACCTTGATGGTGATTATTGTTGTTATTAGATGACATGAAACCACATCTGAACTGGAGTCGTGACCCCAGAGACTGAACAGGGAGTGCTTGAATAATCTTAGAAATCAGATATCCAGTGCTGGTGAGAAACCTAGTATACTGTGTTAAAGAGGCTATTGAAAACTCAGAATCGTATCATATAAGGAAACCATTTTAATCCTCATTAAAATAATACGGTGGGATAGCTGTGAGTGAGAGAGGTTTGTTTTGTCTTCCAAGGTGGTTTGGCCTGTCAGCATGAGGATTTCATGAGACTAAAGCAGGTGAAATAAAAACTCAAGTTACAGTAAGAATGAGCGCCTTGTTTATTCCTTCTTTTGTCTTCATGAGATTTTCTTTCCATGCTCTTTAAAACTTCTGTGTGCGTGTATGTGTATATGCTATAATTTCTTTCCTGTTTTGGAAATGTATGTCTTTTTTTTTTTTAACTCTAAGAAGTTAACCATATTTTTTGTGACTTACTTCCAATTCAAAATTCCTGCTAGGGTCAGCTAGAAAGTAAAGCCAAACCTTGCTTAAAGCCAGTGCTGATAGTCGGAATGTTAAATTTTTATTATTTGTTTTTTTTTCTTAGCAGCTCTGAAATCTTTTTTTGGGGGGTGGGGTGGGTGTGTGAAATCTACTCCCTGTGGAGTGAATAATGCCTATGTAACACTTGTTTTGGAGACTTTAGCAGCATGTTTACATTACTAGTTTCCTTGCGTAGTAAACTATAGAATACAGACCACCACATTTGGAAGCAGGCATGTGTATAAGGACGTGCAGCTGCGACGAAACGAAAATGTGCCGAGTTGCTAGAGCTGGGTGCTACTCCCCGAAGAGTGCTAAAAGAGCTTGAATGAAATAGCTGAAATAACAGCCAGTGTGTGTTGGTTTCAGCCAAGAAGCTTGTGGGGGCTGGCAGGTGTGATGATTTAAAAACAAATAATTAAGTAAAGAAAAAACGAAAAAAGCAGCTCCAGGAGAGAATCAGAATTACAGGCCAGTCTAGTAGAAATAACGATTGAGACTAGCATTGATAAGCACCTTGATGAATATGATATACCAGAGTAGTGTCAGTATGGCTCTTTGAAAGGAAAACATACTTCTTGGAGCTCTTGGGAAGGATCAGCAAGCATACAAATAGGGTGATCTGGGAGACACGGTCATGATTTCCAAACATCTTTCAACAGGTTTCCTTATCAAAAGAAATCAAGCAGCTGGGGTTAAGGGGGAAGGTCCTTACGTGGGTAAAAATGAATAAAAATATGAGAAATGGAGGGTAGGGATAACTGATTTTTCCTAGCAGAGGCAGGTCGCTAGTGGAGATGATCTGCAAGGATCTGGGCTGCTCAGCATGTTGTAAATGACTGGGAAAAAGAGGTGAGAAGTTAAGTGGAACTGCAAATGCAGCACTTTTATTCAGGTTGAGTAAGACAAATTGTTTCTACTAGGAGGATTGTAAAAGGATGTTGTGAGACTAACTGGGCTTGAAAATTGCAGATCTGTGAAGTAATCCACATGCTAAAAATGATCTTATCTGTCAGGTAGAATCTGGGATAACTTACTGCTCAGGAGCTGAGTTTTGAGGTCGTTACAGTTGTCTGGAAGTATCTTGAATTTCTGTAAGCTAACTAGAAAAGGTGTTAGATGTCGTGAATTAAGAAAACAAAGAGCATCATGGGCGCAGCATGGATTTACGATGTAGCTTACTGTCTTGAGTACTGTGCATTTCTAATACTTTGATCTAAAAGGATACAGCTCATTTGGAAAAATTGTGGAATGACTAAGGTGGGATTTCTCAACTTAGAATATTATTGCGAAGTTGTAAGTAGAAAGGATTAAATGGTACGTAGCATCTACAAATAGAAAAAATTAAGAACAGTGTGTGAAGCTGTGCAACTCCTTGCCACAGGGTGTTGTGCATGCTAGAAATGTACGTGGATTTAAGGAGAGATTTAACAAAGGAAAGACTCATTGAGAGGTCCTACATTACACAGAAGCCACATCTGGCCCGGGAGATCTCTGAGCTGGAAATTGCAGGAGGTCAAAGGGATAGCCTTCTGTCATCTTCTATAGGCATGTGGTTTTTTGCTGCTGTTCCTATTTGTTGACTGACAGGAGGGATGTGAATGTGTCCTAAAACCTAAAAATACTTCCCTGAAGGTGTGTATGGAGGGAGAGGATATAAATGAACTAGTCAAATGAGTAAGAGGAGGGAACAAAGAAGGCGGGGGGGGGGCGGCAAAAGGGGTCAAAGGATCCAAAAGCTTTACAATTTTAAAATGAGGGAAGGGGTCATAAATAACAAGGGGAGAAATGTAGGCAGAACCACTGATTTTGGAGGAGCTGGAAGAGGGGCTATAGTGAATGTACACCTCTTGGTGAGCAGCAAAGGCATGGGTGGAAAGAAACTTAACATCCTCCATACAGAACCTTTCTGTGGTTTTAATGCTTCTTTTCAACAGGAAACAGAGGCATATTTCTGATTTTTTTTTTACGTGATGTTTTGCCTAAGGGCAGAGTATGTGCATACATGTCTAAGGAGTATAGTCAGAAGAGCTGCAGGCTCACCAGAGAGCAGAACTGTGCAAGGTGTGTTTAACTGCACAAACACCATGGCTATATATAGCTGGTAGTACAGAGCCCATCCTGTGCCTGTACTGAATTCCTGCTTATCTGATCAAAGTTCGAATCTACAGGCAAGTCCCCTAGTTAACCATTTTTCAGTTGCTTCAGACTTCAGGTTGGAACAGAGGAAATACCTCCTTTTCAGGCCAATCAAGATGTGTCTTACCTGCGGGTGGATTTTACTGGCAGCTGGAGTGTTGCAAAACATCACTTCTTGTCTCATGAAAGCTAAACGTATATTTACGTGTGCTAGAACAAGTGACCTGGGTTTCTGAGTACCACCTGGAGATGGTCCCAAAAAGCCGTTATACTTCTCTGGAGCAAGGGGCAGATTTTCATCTTGGCTGATGCTTCCTTGTGCAGCAAGCCAGCTCTTATCTTTCCTTTGGTTGAACAATGTGTAACCTTCTGTTGTACAAACTGTCTTCATTTTAGGCTTTGTTTGTGGTGTGAATCAGTGGCTTAATTTGCTGGCCTGTGTGCTTGAGGGAGTATGATCATCTTTTTGACTAGCTGGTATTCTCAAGAATTAGTAATAGCAGTAGTCCTGCTTATAATTTGGACTAATAATTTGCGGAGGGACAACGGTTTTGGGACAATGGTTTTCCTCCAACGACTGGATCACTGTCTTCAGACTAAACTTTGGTAAATGATGATGTACCTTCCAAACAGCTGAACCGTATTATAGGAAAAAAAAAAATTGCCAGTATTTTGCTATCAAATTATGATCCTTGTTCTAGCACGATACGCGTTGGTGGTTGTAGAGGTACGCAAGAAACACTGCTTAAAATCCTGCACTGGTGGTGGTGTGCCAGGGAGGGAAGCAGTTTGTGTGTTAAAGCAGTAATTTGTTTGCTTCTGCAGGCAATCATGGTTGTAATCTGGTCACAGCATATTAGAGGTTTACTGTAGTTTCTTAATGTGCCAGTAAGTTTGTACTTAGACTTAATTTTCATCTTGAAACTGAATTGTCACGTATCCTTTATTATGGTAGTTGGAAAAGATTTTTGATCCTCAAATCTAGCAAAATTAATGCTGAAAACTTTCAAACTTTCCAGGCCTAAAATGATGATAATGTGGGGGCTTCTCTTCACTGCACCTTGGATTAATTTAGGCAGAAGCTTATTAAAAAGACTTTTAAAAATTTTGTGTCATTCGAAGTATTTAGAATAGCTAAAAGAAAAAGGGTATGTTTTAATAATAAATTACTTGTCTTTGAAGTGGATTGTGTCCTGGATGATCTCACTTAATAGTTCATTATGCTTTGTCATTCAGGTACTTTTTGCGTCTGCCAGGGAACAACAAAAAAAATTACTGACTCTAATCAATCCTGTTAAGTACAGCTCAGCATCGTGGGAAAAGCTGTTATATTTTAGCTGTAGGTTTGTACTAAAGCAAATCTGTGAAACTTGTAGTAAAAATCTTATTTGATTAAAAAAAAAAAAAAGTCTCCGAGTTATTCTAAACATAGCCCATGATGGGGGAATGGCTATATGTATTTGCAACAGATCTGTGTAACAGAAATAATGAGTTACTGCGATGTACTCGAGCCTTCCCATGTGCTGACAGTGGAAGGGGACTGTGTCACATCTGATGAAGGGCTTGACTTTGTTTGTATGTTAACAAAGCCTTGTAGCTCGCTTGGTGATTTGCTGCCCTTCTCTTAAACTCCTGTTGGGAGGAGGCAATGCTATTTAAAAATCTTGTATTTAATCCAAAACCAGTATATTAATCATGGTCACTGGATCTTCCCATACCTGGGAAGAGCACAGGTGACTAGGTTCACACAGGGAGTTGGGGAGATTGCTGAGTATATCGAGACACACCATTAATCTGTTTCTTGCTGTTGTTTACCATATTTATATCAGGGTCTAGCTGTAGCCTAACTGCACTTAGTACAACTTTTTACATTTTATATAAGAGCCAATACCTTAAATTGGGACAAAACTTAGGAAGCCTGGATGCTTTAAAAAAAGTCTGTAATATACTGAAATTCCCAAACAGGTTTTTATCGGGCATTGGAATAAAACAAGTTCAAAGTCTACTGCTTTAAGCCTTTGTTGCTGACAGCTATGCAATATGTTGGTATGTTTGTTTTAAAGCACAGGCTCTTGCTCATCCTTTGTGCTTTTTTCTTTTTTAGTTCAAAACCCATTTCTTCACCTTTGATTGTACAAGTTGGACATGCAGAGACACTTCAGCCATTGCTTGCCCTTATGGGTTTCTTCAAAGACGATGAGCCTCTCAAGGCAAACAATTACATCAGACAGATGCATCGGAAATTTCGCAGCGGCCGAATTGTGCCATATGCAGCCAACCTGGTATTTGTGCTTTACCACTGTGATCAAGTGAAAACCTCTAAAGAAGAGTATCAAGTGCAGATGTTGTTGAATGAAAAACTGATGTTGTTTCATCACTCGAATGAAACCATCTCTACTTACGTGGACCTCAAGGACTATTACAAGGACATCCTGGAAAACTGCCACTTCAAAGAAGAGTGTGCATTACCAAAAGTTAATATTACCGCTGTTGATGAACTTTGAGGGAATGAAATGGAGTGGGCGTTCTGCAAATTGATCTCGGTTCTGTTCGACAGATATTGTGAACAAGCACTTTTGATGGTTTACTGCTGCTGTGTTGATTTTCTAAACTTGCAGATTTGATGGGTTGTCTCAGTTAGCTCAATGCACTGTTTTTTATTATATAAGCAGAATTACAAAAACAAATGCTGTAACAGGGATGTTGCTGAGCATTTGTAACAAATATGTGATGCAAGATGAAGCATACCTGTATGTTTATATATACGAATAAGTAATTTCATTGGTCATTCCTCTTATGAATGTGCTCTAGATAAGGCAACTGAGGCAGCTGGGGCAACTTCTATTTTATCAGAGCTGAAGGTGGTTGGACTGATTCAGTATTGCTTTGCGCTGCCTGTTTTGCTAGCTACTGTTTTCCTGTGGCAGGCATGAAATAATTCAAACCTGTGAGCTTTTTTGCTCCTTTTCCTGAACTTCTAGGAGGGAGAGGGTGCATAGTCCTTTTCCATAGCTGCCCAACTTCTGCCTAGACAGCACCATGGGAACATCTTTCTTAGGCATTTAAAGCAGGAGGAGTTGTAGTGTTCCTGCATGCATTATCTGCCTGAAGAAGGTCCAGGAGTTAAAAGTTTTAAAGTCATCATCGATCTATCCCGCATAGCATGCTAACCTCCGGGGTAAGTAAACTATCTTTGAAAAGAAAAAAAAAAAAGTAAAAAAAAAAAAGTGAGGGAGTGGGAAGTAGCTATTCTTCCTTTAAGGTGCTCTGGGAGATGCAGCAGTTGCTCTCTAAGTAATCTGGTGTGTCCTTTCACTTGACACCATCAATTTCTTGTGTTAAAGGTTTGGGCTAGGACATTCAGGTTAGACTCTGCTATGGCTACGAACATCTTGGTCCTGTCCAGATGCTGACAGTTTTCCTAGCAGCTCTGGTTGGAAGGGACCTCTGGAGGTCTCCAGTCCAGCCTCCTGCTTGAAATATCCACCAGCTTGTTGCTAACCCTAAATCCAGGCAGGTTTTGGACTGTAAAAAGTATCTGGCTGAGACTTGACTTCTGCTAGCTTTAAGGCACCGAACGTGGTGTCACTTACGTAGACCGTATACATTTGATGTGCTACCTTGTTCTTGAAATGAAGCTGGTTTTAAAGAAATTAATTGCATAAAAGTACTGGTGATTTTTTTAAAGGAACTGCACTTAAAGTAGGTTCACTTGCTACTGAAAGTTGGAAGGTATTTTAGAGCTCTGCAGTGTGGCAGAAAAAGGAAAAATGAAGATAATTGTCCAGAAATTCTGAAATGCAGTAAGTCAGATAAAAATTCCTTCATCGCCCGGAAGGAAAGGGCTGTGTGAAAAAGATACTGATTAAAACTGGTGGATATTTCATCTTTAACATCCTGGTGAAATACTTGCCTGTGTTAGCTCTGCAGCTCTTTTTCTGAAACTGGTGAAATGGTTAGGAAGGAGTATCGATGCTGACACAAATGTAGGAATATAGGTCAGGATAGTTGTCAGCCCCACCATATGACTTTTACTGCTATATCAGCTTTGCATGTCTCCTTTTTTACATGATCCTACCTTGAGACTAAGTCAACTGATCATAATTACTGTGACAGATGCCTGTTACAAACTTTATTGCAACGTTTGAGACAAGCTACAAAGAAATGAACCTTTGTTTAAAGGCAGTTAAGTTTGGTAAATAGCAGCTACAAGGATGAGAAAATCCACCTTTGAACAAATATTTTTTTCTGTGAGTCAGTCATCCTGTGATGATTCATGATTTGAACAGAAAGGACGAAAGCCTGACTATTGGAGATGAATGGAGGATTTCTGTTTGTCAGCTCAGTGAGACTGATTTTAAGACAGCATATTTGTTAAAAGATATGTCCTTCTTCCTTATAGAGGAGGAATACGTTGCACTTGACTGCTTTTTTTGATCATGTGCCATTCCTTCTACAGTGAAGCATCGTTTGCTTCTGCATTACCAGGTTGATTGTATGCTTAAATTCTGTGCAAAGGGCTTCAAGGATGACTCTTCAGAGGCTGTTTCCTATTTTGCCTTGGAGTACAGGTCCATCATATCTCCAGCATAACAGATATATCTTCAGTGGCTGTCAGCAATTAACTGAAAAGGAAAATGTGCTATTTGGTTTCTGATCTGTATTTAAAGGATGCGCTGACACTCCTCTGGCAGAATTAGAGTCTGAACGTGGAAACTTTGCACAATTGTAGCAACAGAAGTGTTTGGACACGTAAATGTTCTAGGCGCTTGTTCATGTGACTGATTCTTACCATTAGGGAGGTAACTTCAATATGACCCTTTTACTTAGTAAATATATAAAATTGTTTATATACTAAAAATGAAAACTAAAATGAATCAAAATATTTCCATAAAGTTGGGCACTAGCTCAGTGAGCAGTGTTTGAACAGGCTGCCATATCTCATGGCATTGCAGATTACCACATCCTGAAAAAGTCCTGCAAGAAAAATAATGCTTTCTCTTCCTTCATGTGGCTCTGAACAAAATAACTCATCTCAGTCATCCTTTGAGGACTTTGCAACCTTTCTCAAACTGGAAGCTTTCATTGATGAAAAATACTGACAGCGTTCTTGGATGATGGCCTTAAATATGTCTGAAATTTATTTTGTTAAATGTCTAAAGCTTAACTAATCTTTCTGTCAAGTTCATTTTTTCCTCCTAGTAAGTACTGATGCTGTAATTCTGGTTAGCATCGAGCTGTCAAATTGCTGGACACAATGCAAATTTGTAATAATATGGTACTAACTGGATGAATTTTGGGAACTTGTTTTGGATTTTTAGTGCTGTGAAATAAAACTGCACACTTTCTTCATCTCTCTTATGAGCAGTAATAATGACACGATCTTTATTATCATGGCTGTGTTCTGCTTCAAAATACATTTGGTAGGTTGCTATTACTTGCATTGGTGTCTCTGATTATTTTAAGTCGTCAAATTGCTTGGTGATTAATATAAAGTACCTTATTAGGTTTTTACTCTCACATTTTGAGGTGAGTGAAAATTCGCTCTTGTTTCCAGGAGCCCTGGTTTTAAAAACAGCGATAGTTTCCTGACAAGTTCTTTGCAGATATTACTATAGTATGCAAAATGTGTGGAAATGTCCTGCATTTTGAAGTGGAGTGAGGGTACACACACGTTTTTGTGCAGTCCAGAATCTGCTGCAGTATTTTTTTCTAAACATTATCACTCTCAATAAGAGACTGACACTGTTGATTTGATAAAGAATTAGAAACATACATCATGCAATACTTTCTAACCTGTCATTTCTTGTAGGTATTTAGCAATAGATCCTCATTATTGAGTATCCATTAGCTACTTAGTTTGTTAATTCTCTGATTACCTGTACGTAAAAATTAAGCTTTGCCTGCAGTGTGGTCATGTGCTGAGGATGCAGTGCTTTTGTAAGTGTGCTGTGACTGGAACAGCATCATCTTTGATCAAGGGCTGTTTCTTCATTTTCAGAAGTACTAGTCTGTAAGACAGTTTGAAATGGAAAACAATTGATGTGGTTTTGTTTAAAACAAACAAAAAAACCCCCAAACTGTACAGTCATAGGAAAAGGAGTGAAATGTCTCTAAAATTAAGATACCAAAACCACGTATAACCTTCTAGGGGAAGAACATGATCACCACCATCCTCCCCCTTCTTTTTTTTAGATGTGTAATATATTAAATGGTCATTTTGTTAGTTGTCGAACTTTTCAAAAGGAAGTTAGTATTATCAGATGTTAGTCTGCAGTTGCTGGTATGGCAGAAATAATGGTTTATCTTTTGAATTGTTAAATTCTTGCTTTCTTGGGCTTTAAGTTATAGACTATTTCTCCTGATTGTCGGAGTCATTTCAGACCTGGCTATTCTAAGGACCGACCTTACTGGACTGGAGTGAAGATCGCTCGTGTCCTCCACTGTCTTCGAAGGGTAGTGAGTTATGGACCATCAGAAGAAGAATTATATACTAATGCAAACAGTATACATTGGTAAGCCCACCAAAGCATGGTGCCAGGAGCGGGTGAGCCAGGGAGAGCTCATAACTTCATAACTTTGTTTAAGATTTCTGGGGAGATATTTTTTTCCCCACCCTTCCTCCTCCTATGAACTTCTTGTCTTGAGGCTAGCCGCGCTTTAGTCACCCGTGTCGTTATGTGATGGTGAGGCCACACTTTGCTTTTGTACATGGTGTAGTGGGTTTCTTTGTTTTAAAAGTCCTGTCTGGTTTTTGTGGTGTTTTGACCAATGGGGGGGGGGGGGGGGGTTGATATGCTGCCACCTTCATCTTCATCATGAAGACTCAGCAACTCCTGTGTATCCAGTTCAGCTTTTGAGTGCTGTTTTTGTGCCTGATCTCTCAGGATTTGTAGGCCCATAAGTAGAAAACTATTTCAAAATTGCTTTGTTTCTGATGTTTTTGAAGAGGGTTTTCATTGACTGTGAAACATATGCCAGGCCAGAGCTACGTTCTGCTTCCAGATCTGATACAGGTAGATGTTTGTAAAGGCTGTACGGCTTTTTTCCCCTCCCTTGTTTGCTTCCAGAAGCAGAAAATTAAGATTATATATAGATTAACCTGCATTTATGGCTTTTTTTCCAACTTAATTCAATGCTTTAAAGAGATTTTTACTTAAGACAGAGGAAGGGGGGAGGTTCAGGCTGACAGCATGTGGTCTTTATGGTGGTGGATTTTTTTTTTAAACAATTCCTTTGAAAAGTGGTTTAAAGCAAGCATTGTTTTTCTGACATTCTGTTGAAAGGTTTGAGCACACCTCTTACTGTGTTTGATTAACAAAAACAAATAATTGGTGTTCAGGGAAGGGATTATTGTTGAAGGACTAGGATGGAAGGAGCTAGCTGAATTAATTAGGAGTAGTAGTAGTATTTAAGGGTGAGAAAAGCTCTGCAGACTTCCACACTAGTGTTAACATGTGATAACAAATCCTGAACCTCTTACAGAAACAGAAGGTGCCCAGCTGATACTGGGAAGCAAAGTATGCACCCCCGAAAGAGGAACCAGGTTGGATCAGGCTGAAGGTCCTTTAGCCTGGTGACCTGGCTTTTGGTAGGACGTGGTGCCTAAGCAAACACATAGGAATGGAGCAAGTATTTCTCTGTACGCTCCCAATTACTGGCCATTTGTGGCTACAGGATTTTCTTGAGTTGAGGAAAGTGAGTTTGCGTTTAGCTTTATCTATAGCTCTTAATCTCTCCTACGTGGCTCTCCTGTTGCTTTCTGAACCTAAAGCCTTAGATTCGCCTTGCAATGGGGTGCGGCGGATGCTAGAGCTCAACTGTAGGCTTTGTGAAGGTCCAGCTAACTTTGTTTCATTTGAGCCTGCCACCTGCTAGACTGGAAATTCAGTCACATTTCTAGGAGCCGTGATTTTAAAAACAGTAATAACTTTCTGATGTACTTGATTAGCAGAGTTAGTTGCCATATGCAAATGCTAAAGCTTGGCTTTTATTCTGGAGCAGTTCAGTCATTTTGTGTGATATAGATCTTGTTTCAGTGTTGTGTTTTCCTGAACACTAGCAGTTCCATCTGTTTCCTTGGAGCATTTATTGGGAGAGGAGTTAAATGCTCAATCTCTCTTCATCCTGCCTATGTTACTTATGGCTTGTATTTTATTTTCCCCAGATGGGAGAGGCCCATCTTGCTTATTTGTTCCTTGTGCTGAAATAATTCTGTTCTTCTAATTGTTATCATTGCTACTTCTATTTTTGGCTTAGTTTTACCCTGTGCGTATAAATATATTTACTGGACCAGACTTGCACACAGTATTCAAGGTGAGGGTGCACCATTGACTTGAAAAGGGGCGAAATGATGATTCTTGTTAAGTTTTCTAGATTTTTATTTCGCATACCCCCACACCAAATAGCATTCCACTTCTTTCCTTCATAGGTGGTGAGCATCAGGCCAATGTGTGTGGAGCTCTTCACTGGTACCTCCATCTCACTCCTGATGGTATTTAAAAGTACCAGCAGCCAACGTTCTACAGTTGTTTCTCAAAGAAGACACTGTCCTCCATGTGTAATATATTCCTTCTTCTTGCTATTAGAGGCTATTTACCACTCTCTGAGTATTTTGGTTATGTAAAAATACCTGTAAAAATTGGAACAATTTTGTATTCTAATGCTTATGAATTTACAATATCCTGTATTTTTAGTTATGGTAATTTTTCACAAATAATTGGTTCATTAGAATAAATTTACAAGAGGTGAATGGTAGAGGGAATATTTTTAAACAATCAGTTGCACAGCTTCAAAGCATAACATTATAGGAAAATAAGGTAGAAAGGAGTTTTTGAGAGGTCCTCTACTCCATCCCCTTGCCCTCTATGGCATCCTCTATCCTGCTGATGGTTTGTCAAAGGCATTTGTTATCTCTTGTATCGTTCAGCACATCTGCTACGTAGTGCCAGCTGCAAATTCAGTAAGCACCGATTTTTTATTTTTTTTTTTTCCCCCCTCATTTCCCTCATCTGGACTCCGATCTGACCCTGGTAGGACTCTTCTGGATACTTTTTTCCAGCTGGAGGGTGAACTATCCTCTAATGTCTGGTTTTCCAAGTTCTGTATCTGTGCTTTTTTTGCCTTTTATGGGTGTGGGCATCACTAGCCGTGTCATCTGAATCAGCAGCCCAAGGCTTTTCTAGCCCTTGTCATAGTCTGGCATCCCCAGGTTTCAATTCTGCTGTAGAGCAAAACTGCTTGTTTGCGGTGTGATTGGCATTGTGCAGTCATTGCAAGCTATTACTCATCTCATTGCTGGCTTCTTCATGCCTACAAAGAGTTTGATCATTGTTCTGGTATTTTTCTGGAAATTAAAGTCAAGCAGCGTATCTGTAATCACTGTCTACTCTTACAGAGGAGATGGTTTGGCCAGATAGTTCTGGCCAAAGCACAGGGAAATGGCTCTTAATCCTCTCTAACCACTCTGTTGTGCTTATTTATTTTAATGCTTTTAATTAGGTGTATTTTATTTATGCATGTAAAGCATTACTGCTCAGCTTACAGAAACAAATTATGACTCTTAGTCAGATGGACAACGCACTGTGCTAAGGGACACCCTGCAATTGTCCTGACGTTGCAGGGGAGGAGATATCGTAGGCTGTCACGTGTCCTCCACAGCCACCGTTTTACAGAATGTCTTTCACAACTGTATCCACCTATTGATTAAAAACAAAAACCAAAACCCTAAGCTGCTAGTTCCTGGTATATTTGCCAAAAGAGAGATTTGAAAACCTTTGTCTTTTGATTTCCAGCCTATAACTTTATACTTGGCCTTTGTGTCACAATTCAGTCTTCCAACATACGTTCATTGACCTGCCTCGTACCTTTGGAGATGCCAATTGCATCTCATTTCAGTCTTTGCTTTGCCAGAGCTGGTAATCTCTCCTCCTGACTCTCCTCCTCACCTGACTTACTTCTTCTGTGTACTGGCTCTTGTCTCACCTCAGTTCTTTTGAATATAAATGACCACAATTGTACTCAGTTTTCCAGATGAGGTCTTACAAATAGCTCACTTGCTGGCAGTGAGATTTCCCCTACCTTCTCTCTTGGGAAGGTTAATCATTATGCAAGTGAGGTTTTATATTTGGTTGGTTGGTTGAAGGCTGTTTTCTGTGGCCTTGTGAAGGTTTTGTGCTCTGGCTCCCATTTCCTGCCACAGAACATTTTCACCAAGTGTCACAGGTCATTTCTTGTGCATGGATTTGTGTATAACAAATTTGTTTATAATATAAAGAGTGTTACTAATTTTATTCTGCATTTCTCTATTTGCCTGCACATCTGCTGCTCTTATGATCCAGTAGTGCTGTGTAAAACCCAGTGCCTCAGGCCTTGTGCTTCCAGCCCTCTCAAGCATGAAGCATATGCAAAGTCCTGCTGTGGCTTAGCTTTGCAGGAAAGCCTTTGGGGTTCAGATTTCATTTCACATAACCCAGAATTACAGGGCTGTTCTTCAGCCCTCATAGGCCTTTGTGTGGCAAAGAATGGCATGTCTTTCCTCTGTAGGGAATGCAGGCTCTGCCCTGAATCCACCAGCCTGGACGTTTGGGTTTACAGCTAAGCTCCCCAGGGATTGATTATCCAGTGCCTCAACAGCTAGTATCAGAAGGTTCCTCCTTTGCCCTTCTTCTTCTGGGGCTGAGGTCAGGTGAGATGGATACTCCTCTGTTGCCCTTGAGTGGATCTCCCCTTTCTCAGTCTTCATGCTTTCTGCTTGTAAAACCTTGCCGTGCAAAATTGATAGTAAATGCCACTCCCAGCATGACATGGCCTGACTGTCCTGTACCCATGTGCCCTATGTCCCTGGTCAGACGGGAAGGAGGTGGTAAATCAAATGGGTTCTTGATAAGTTAAAGTCCTTTTTAGTTTTTTTTCCAGAAGGTGCTGCGTCTGCTGATTCAAACCAGCTTTTGGCATGGGGCTCGAGATGGGTGTAAAAGCCAAATCTGGAGGTGGTGCTTTTGAGCTGCAGGCTCCCAGCTGAATGAGGCAAGAAAAAATTAATCGCAGAGGCTCGTGTGACCTACTTCTTAAGCTCTCATGTGCAGCCTTCAGATCAGAAAACTAAACAGGAGGAGACAGCTTTCATGATAAATGAGAAATTGTTTCCATCCCGTATGACAATGGAGAGCTTTCAGGTTGTTTTTAACTGTATCATGGTTATTGGGGCCACTTAGTTTGCTGTAGCATTAATGTCAACTGACATTTG
>NW_008825613.1:1668202-1676800 GCF_000699105.1 Pygoscelis adeliae
TGTTAACCCATTTTGAGAAAGAGGTTTTTCTTTATGTCCTGAGGTTCTTCCCAAGCAGTTTAATCTGACTGGCCAGGTTACCTGTTTGCTGCCAGGTGCCCCCAGTGCCCCAAACTCAGTTTTCTCTGATGTTGACATAAAACAGTAGCTCAAGGCCAGCACAAAAAGACCTCAGCTGACTTGCTGTGGAAGTCCAGTGGCTGTGCATGATGTTAGCCTTGGGTTGAGAGAAGGTTACTGGAGTGTTACGGAAAGAAGGTTTTCCTTCAAGTGGATGTAGATGCTTTATAAAAGCTGAGCAGAGGGTGGCCTTTGTGTAGGAGGAGAATGGAAGTGTGTCTACTGTGATCTGGACTACTTCCTATTGCCTTGGATGGAGATGGGCTGAGGCCTGAGCCAACATCTCCACAGACACCTGTGCAAAGACAAGGGAAACAGTATAGGTCACGTTATCACGTTATAGGGTGAACAAATAAATAAAATTATCTTCTTTCTCCATCTCCCTTTTTTATACTGACAACAGGGGTTGAGTGGCTGGGTCAGCAGTGTAACTCCAGATGAGGTGCTCTGCTGAAGCCTGAATAGAACTGAACTCTCAGAGCAGGAAAGCTGCTGTTCAGTCAAGTCTCTTGGTTTCTTTCCAGCAAGCAGAACATGCCTTATAGTTGTTGCTTTGGTTCAGTGCACTGTATTCTTTTAATGGCTTTTTAAAGGCGGATCGTGAGGAAGGGAGAGCAGATCACTGAAGCACACCTTGAGGAGGTACATGCTCAGTCTAATGCTATCCAAGACTTACAAATGCAGGGCCCTCCACCACCCAAGTATGCTCTGTTTAGGGAATTGGGCTGATGTGAACCACCAAGCTGCTAGTCTCATCTGCCTTCCTGCTGGATGTGGGGCAAGCTAATGGACAATTGTGTGTTGAGACATATCCATGGCCCTTTATGAAATGTCCTGGTAGAACATTGGTTCTGCTGGGCCTAGCCACTACTAAAGGTGATGTTCAGTATGTCTCTTATCCCTCGTGACAGCTGCCAGGAGCAACACAGTTGTTTGGTCAACTCCACTGGGTTGCAAGTGCTGAAGATGTGCTTGTTCTCATTGCTCTTTGCCTGTTCCTCCTTTGTTCCAGTGATTCCGTTGATGTTTGATGTTCATCGGAGGAGATATCACTTGCTGTTCCTTTGCCAAGGGACCCCGGCACACAGTTGGCAGTGTCAGCTTGGGCATTTTCTTAGTGACTTGAAGGAAACAGCTAAGAAGAAAAGAAATGTTATTTTCTGGTATTTCCTTGTATGCAATATGCATTTTCAAAGATGCTACTTATCACGTAGAAAATCGGTGTGTTTGGATAAAGCACCCAACAAGTTTCACAACCAGTAAATAATGACACCCTCATTTTTTAAAGCTTATCACCTATAATTAAGGATGGCTTTTCTAAGAGAATTATAAAAAGGCTTCTCTACATTATTCTAAAAATTACAAACTTTATCTCAAGTTCACCAAACCTGAAGTCTCGCAAAAGTTTTCCTTAACATGGTTTCCTATAGGAATGGTCATTTACCTTAGTTGGCGGCAGTGTATGTCTGTCTTGGTTAGATAGCCTGCCTGGTAACCTGTGTAACTAATTATGCTAGGAAGCGGCATGGAGAAAAAGAGCTAAAATTCAGTAGTGTATTGCAGATCCTAAATAATCTGTCCTTGCACAGGTGTAAAATGGGTGAACAACAAAGCCAGTGAATACCATGGGGTTGTTCACTGTGCTGGCTGAAAAAGTGCTTGGTGCTAGAGAGAGCTTGTGTTCATAACTGCCCAGATTCTGGAGACAGAGGGAGTGACGGGTAGGGGCTGTTCTTGTGCAGTGCTGGTTTCTTTGCAAGAGGACTAGGATGAACTTAGACTTCAAAATGTGGCGATAGGAGCTGAGTTTGCTACTTGCCCATGCTCGTCCAGCTGTAACACTACCTGGCCCTAGAAAGGCTGGGTTTCCTTGGCCCTTCCTTAACCTCTGCTGACTCTCCTTCAATCGTGACTGCTTTGGTAACGGTCTTATCTACAAAGATACCAGGCTGGCTATTTTATGCGTTTTTCTGTACTAACCCGCTTTTGGAAGAAGGCACATGTGGCTTTTAATCTCCTTGCCTGAGTCCCCAGACTGCAGCAGTCTGTGAGTCTGGGGTAATTTTGGGAACTTAGACCTTTATTCAATACTGGTAAAGGGGACAAGGTAGGGATATGGGCCAAGGTCTGTGATAGGGACAAGAAATCACATAGGGCAAAGGCAATGGATCTATAGCAGAAAATTACACACAATAAATAAATATCTTTACTGCAATATGACACACCACAAAAAGATATGAACCCTTGCCCTTCTTCCAAGGAGATTTGTAAAGTTGATGTTACTAATTCATCATTCAAGGTGAGTGCAAAGAAAACAGCGCACTCTGAGTAGAGCAAACTGCAGCATCAAAGACTTGCCTTGGCTGAGCTCCTTCATGTTTGGATCTATAAGATGCCCTGACCAGCTGTAGAAATTCAGTCAGAAATTGCTGGCTGTTTCTGCTGCCATTTTCCTGACAAATATTCCTTTCCTTGTAGAATGTCATCCAAGCCCCGGTAGGGATCTATTTTATATTTGTCTTGCTGAGATCCTACCTAAAGATGAGGCAGTGCCAGCAGCCTTCAGGCAAATAAAAGCCTTTTCAGTTCTCATTCTGCATTTGCCCAATGGCTTTTTGCCCCATCACCTGCACCACCTCTGCATTGTGTCTTCAAAACCTCAACCTGTGTGTCTGTGTCCTGAGATAAGCACCAGCTCCTCTGCTGTGAAAGCAGCTGTTGCTTGATTGTCTCTGTGCTAGCTCACTAGGTGAAGCTGCACGTACAGCCCAGCATCCGCACTGGGACATCAAGCTGTTTGGATTGTGGTTTGGAGCCTCGCATCTGCCCCGACTGGGTAGTGGCTTGGGTTTGTAATGCACTTTGAATTGCCTGCTCCTTGGAGTGAAATCCTTTGCTGTCCTGGTTGCATCACCCGTTGTTGCTCTTGTAGCTGTGGTGTACAAATGCAAGGAGAGCATGCGGCCTGTCTGCAAAACAGAGCTGAGATTGCTCTGGTGTCTACAGGGCTGGCAGAGAAATCCCTAAAGTGCTGTAGGTTTTTAAAGACAGGCAAAGGAAACAAGAGAAATATGAATAAGGAAAAAAGAGAAATAAGAATAAAGAGGTGAGTGAGAAAAATCAAGGACCTCTGTCAGAACTTAGAGATCTGGGTGTTGAGCGGTACTCGAAGGATAGAGCAAATGTTTGTACCTGCTCTAAAAAGGAGAGTGAAAGAAGCAGCTGTGTGGTTGTACGTTTTTCATTATTACCGCTTCCCTAATGATTATGTAGATTTGCTATATATGGGCTTGCTGTGTGGGGATGCCATCCCAATGGCTGGACCAGTTGCGCTGGGAACCTTCAGAGCTGTCAAGTTACAGACCGGAGGGTGTGTAGGAAAGTAAGAGCCTGACAGTGAGCATCAGTGGTTGTGTCACTGAGGCACAGTGATTTAAAACAAAACAAAAACAAAACAAAAAATCCCCATCTGGAAATCCCAGATCGGGGTTGTTTAAAGTGAGCTCTGAAGCAATGTGAGAAGTGGGTAGGTGGATAGGGGGCAGCGCGTGTGCCCGTCAATGGAAATTGTGTGGAGCATGAAGGTGGCTGTTGAATTGTCCTTAGAGGCGGAGGTATTTGTGAAGATGGAAGGTTATGAGAGCTCTCTCTTCACCTTTGTCCTGCTATCTGGTGGTGAGCTACAGAAGGATGCAAAGATGTTTGAGAGCTTAAGCTATATCTCTTGCCTCGGTGATTGGAAGACACCCTATGATATTCTTCTCTTCTCCCTCCCCTCTTTATTCTAAAAAGAGAGCAGTGTTTTGTTTTCCTGACTTCTGGATGGCGCTTTAAAGATGCGAAGACCCAGGTCAGTGCAAAGCTTGTTCCTGGCTTGGGCTCATTTCTCCCATTGTGAAATCTTGGCAAACTGGTTTTGAACTTACAGTTTCTGGCTGGCTGTAGCAGTCCCCGACAGCAGTGGGTGTTGCCAACGTTGAAGGTTTCTGTGGCTGATCTGTTGTCACTTCTGGAGGTTTTGTTTATCTCCAACAGCTTTCCAAAAGTTGGGGATGATGCCATGTGTTTGAAGTATAGAACAAGGAGAGGAAAAAATAATGTTTCCCGCTCTTATTAAAAGGCCTAATTGCTTATGCCAGCAGCTAGTGCCCTGCCAGCCTTTATCTCTGGTGCTTCCAACATACTGTGCTTTGCTTTGCTTTTGTAGTTTATAAAACTTTCTGATTTGATGTTTCATGAGTGAGGTTTTAGGGCTGCAGATCCAGACTTGACTTACACATGGGATTCAAAATTATTTGTGAAAAGTCATGGGTGAAAGGTGCGGTAGATAAGCTGGAACTGCTTGTTGGGGCAGTTCAGTATCAAAGCTGGTATCTTTACGGGCTGATGCCAAAGGTATTATGTATGTTAACTTGTGGAATATTTAATTTTCAAAGGTACCAATCATAATGCATTCGGTATTTGATGAGCAGAATTTGTTAGACTTATGGTGACTGAAGGAGGTGACAGCCTCCCCTGGGACTTTGTTGTCTGCATACGACTGAAAGCTGCTGAGCCTGGGTCTGCCTTAGGTGTTTCATAGTTGTGTAAAATCAGGGATGGTGACCTCCCCCTTTATATCTTTCATGTGGCAGAACGCTGCAAGGGACACCCCTCTCCTTCCGTGACACTTGCCCAAAGGCTGCAGCACTTCTGGGGGTGACACTCTCCTATGAGCAAAAAGGATGTGGCCTGTTTAATTTCCACCTCTGCCACCTTGCAGGTCGGCAGGGGGCTGCGAGTGATATTTTGTTGTTGGTGAACTTGTTACACTAGGCATGTTGAGGTGGGTATTGAGGAAACCAGTGGTTGTGCCGGGCTTGCAAGTGTTCATGTGAGTCTTGGCCCTTTGGGGTAGTTTCTTGCGTTGTGCTGGGATGGGATTTTTGATTAGGAAGGTGCTGCAATGGATTTTGAACTGGGAAGATGGCTGTAGCAAATGCCTCAGAAGCAGCTGCTCACCGGGCCTGTTTGGTGGAGTTACATATAGATTTTGCTCTCTGTGGGTCCTGTTAGTGGAACAGTAGGTTGCACAGTGGGCTTTTAAGAAAGCTTTTTGTCTGGACGTTTATTGCCTCTTTGAGATCTGGGTGTCAGGGCAATGCAGACTTTCCAAGGGAGTACTTAATAATCCCCATTCTGCGTGCACGAGGGCAGATACCCGGGGCATAACTTTCTTCTGTCCATCCAAGTAAGGAGAAGAAAGAAAGTCTCCAATCCTGTAAGCAGGGTGAGAATACCCGCAAATAAAAATATTCCCTGTAATGCTTTAGCATATGTACTAGGGCCTGAAAGTTGCCAAATCATTCCTGAAGCTGCTTTTTACCAAACAGGGAGGCTGCTCAAGTGCCCTCTTCTTTTAATCATCCGGAGAGATTTTGACCCCCTGCCTGCTTTGCTGTGGTGTTGCTTCTTTCCCCAGCTGCTGGGGGCTGAAGCTCTTACAGCTTGTTAAACAGCCCGAGTTGTTCTTTAATGAAAATTAACTGAGTGTCTCTAATTTGCATGTCTCTTGAGGTAAGCAACTAGATTTTTTCTTTTTTGCTTAATTTCTGATTCTGTTTCATCAATTACTTCCTTGAAAAGCACAAACAAATTAAAACTCGAGGCAATAGCCATATATTATTAGAAGTTAATGTTAGAGAAGTTCACACCATTTTCTGCATTGTGCTTGGGAAAATAGAAGAGAAAAAAAACCTCGATCTTTTACACACAAAATGTTTCTTATTTGCTCAAATTCTCAGGCAGGTTATGAGCAGTCAATTTAATTCCTAGAAGGGAGATAACTTTGAAGTGAGAAATAAAGAATGATGCAACAAATGGAGATAACGTTGGCTTGTTTTCTGTCTCACTGATAGATATCTAGGGGAAACATGGAGGTGCTACATATTCTCAATACTATTTTTTCTGTTACGTAGTAACACAAGTTTTCTGTCTTTCCACTGACCTTTCTACTGTTAATTTTTAATGAGAACTGTTTTCCTTCAAAAATGTCCTCACTGGAAATAGTTGTGTATCAGGCCAGAATGGTTTATAGGGGCCTATGGTTACAGAAGCCCCTCTTTCTGCCTTTTCTTTTACACAGACCCCTTCTTGCTGCTCCTCTTTCTTCAGTAAATGTATTTCCCCACTTGCTTTGGTCTGTTGGGCATGTTTTCAATCCTTTTTCTTTACTGAAGATACACAAAGGAAAGGTAACATGGTAAGGGTGTAAAGATGTGAATTTGAAATTCATCCCACAGAAGGAGACTATTAAAGGTTTTTAGCCAACTAAACAAAAAAAAAAACCACCTAAAAACAATACTTGTAGAAACTAAGATGCATAATTAACTCATTAGAGATAATAACAGGCTCTTCTATGCTCCTGTAGAGCAGAGCCTCAAATACAATGACAACTATGGTTAATCTGTAATCACCTGTATTTTCCCTGAGATTTTTTACATATTTTTCCTGCCAGGTCAACATTGATTTGATCAGTTCTGAAGCTCTCATGTTAACAAATTTACTCAAATCCATGTGCAAATAAAAGATGAGATGCTGACTCTGGGTGCTCTGATTTGGGCATGGCATACAGTTGCTTCTGAACAGCAGCTAAACAGACTAAGCCTTGGATAATGCTTGGATGCCACCATGCATGTGGGAAAGCTTGGTAGCTCATGCCATTTTGCTGTGCACCCCCAGACTTTCAGTCATGTAACGTGTCCTCCTGATATCCTCCAGGGGACAAGGTGTAGCCTGTGTCCTGGCTAGGCAACGGTTGCGGGAGGGTTCCTTGTACCAGGATGTGCTTTTCCAATGGGATAACGTGTTCGGGCTTGTTTGCCTGTTCTTCCAACCATGCTATATTGTTTTTATGGCAGGAACTTAATCTGCAGCTGGACACTCGAAAAGCCAGTCTAAGGAAAGGCACAAAATGAGAGATGCTAAAAAGTGACCCTGGTATTATTTACCCGAGTTAATCCCAAATGTAATACCATGGGTTTAACTGGAATTACACTGGGGATTAGTTCAGCTGATAGCTGATCGCACTGTAATAGCTGCCCTGGCTTCAGGAGTTGGTTGAATGGGTCTGCTTGCCTCCTTCCAGCCCCATTCCTTCACCTCCACATCATCCCTGCTCCTCTTTCCCCACACTGGGCCCTCTTCCTCCTCCAGCAAGACCTCATTTGAGGAATCCCATTTATTCCACTGTCTTTCCTTTCATCTCTCCCTTGGGGTTTCCCATTTTCTGTTTTAAGGGTCCTTCTCCCACTTATCCCAGGGAGCTTTGCAAAATCCCACCATCATTTTCCTTTTCCATTGAGGGACTTCATTCAGGGCACCAGCACTTTAAACTCTGCCAGAACAAAGGGCAAAGATGAAACAGTATTTTTTACGGTGAAGGACATGCATGGCTGCTGGTGATCGTGTGATGAACAGGTACCAGGAGATGCCCACAACTCCCATGCCCAAAGCAGGCTCTTCATGTTGGACCTAGAGAGAGCACTTGCTCTTCTGGGCATGATTAGAAGCGAGTTATCTCCTCCTAGAGGAGAGGCAGCACTGTTTGCATAGCTGTTCTCATAGCCGTGGGCTGGATTCACAGCTGGATGGGTAGGGATCAGGAGGAAGCGGTCAGAGGATAAGTGCCATGCTGCATCGGGCCATGCATCCCCAGATGCACACATAGTAACACGGTGTGCAGAATTACACACCCACAGCGAATGTTTTTTCCTTTGTCGCTGGCTCAGGGGTAGTATGGTTTCCCTCCACCAGGATGTTGCCTGTCCTCCAGTTCAGCAACATTCTGGGATTTGAGCTTTTCCAATGGTGGAAAATTGAGGATTTTTGCAAAGCCGTCAGCCATGGGCTTCTGTTCCCCTCACCTGCCGAGCTTCATGTGCCAGTGGACTTCTATGTGTTTCTTTCTAATCTTCTTGGCATTTTGGCCAAACGGTCGGGAGCCAGCCTACAGCGCTGCTTGTTTTTACACATCATCATTATCCTGTGGAGGTGATTTTTTCGACTTGTTTAGTGTGGGATCCTGTTCCTCCTCTCTCCCCTTGAATGCAGGCATGGTTCCTGGCTGGGAGCAGGACCCATACTTACCTGGATGATGGCTTTACCCTTTACCCTAGAGGTATAACTGGGCCAAACGCCCCCATTTCGGCAGTGAAACGGGCCTTTCCTCGCCCTGTGCCCTGACGGTGGGAAGCCAGCTTGCCTGTCGGCTCTGTGTCTGCAGGCAGGATGCTGTTGCTGAGCCCAAACTCGTCAGGCAAGCCCTAAGTAGTTAATTTTAAGGGAATTTTAGATTGGCATCGTTAAGCCAGCGCGCTGGGAGGTTTTGTCGCTGCGTGTTACCCCCTCGGCCGTCAGCAGTGACTCGTCCCTTGGGGACGCCGGACCCCGTAGCGCCGTGACGCCCCCCCGGCCCTGCGCCCCGTACCCCGCAGCCCT
>NW_008825613.1:1677439-1690423 GCF_000699105.1 Pygoscelis adeliae
GGGGGGTCGGCCCCCGTCGGTCACATCAGCGGCTGGTGGGCGCCTTCTGCTCAACGCCAGGACCAGACCTAGAGCTCTCCTCTCGGGGCGCACCCACCGCCTCACAGAAGGACACTAAAACCATCGCGTTACAGCGCTGGGTGCCGAGGATGAATGCTCTTGCCGTGAGTCGGTCCACGTTGGTGCGAAGGCGTGGG
The DNA here is from genome assembly GCF_000699105.1 of Pygoscelis adeliae. Classification (NCBI taxonomy): domain Eukaryota; kingdom Metazoa; phylum Chordata; class Aves; order Sphenisciformes; family Spheniscidae; genus Pygoscelis; species Pygoscelis adeliae. The sequence continues at coordinate 1,677,637 of NW_008825613.1, forward strand.
TGATGTGCATGTCCTGCAAGCACCTGGGCAAGGCCCCGGCTGTCCCGCGGGTCAGACATGCATCCCTCCGCTGGCTTTCAGCAAATACGCTGTCCCGCATGTGCCCCGCGTGGCTGTGCCGAAAGCTGCCGACTTTGCCGCTTGCCGCCCCGACCCTCGCAGAGAGCAGCCGCCCCGGCAGCCTCCCAGGCGAGGCCGAAGGTTGAGCCAGCGAGAAGGTTGAGCGACTGCCTCCTTCACGGCTTTTCAGGTTTCCTCTGCCTGGGTCCCCCCCAGGGGGTGAAGCTGGCGAGACAGCGAGACAGCTGCCGCCACCACCACGGATCAGCTTTCAGCATTGCTGCAGAGCCAGTTTTTTTTAAAAAAAAAAAAAACACACAGCAAAGAAAAAGAGTGATAGCTGGAGAATAATTCAGTTAGAAACTAAAATTGCAAATCGTAGTCACAGCCAGAAATTGTTTTCCGCTTGCCAGTGGCCCTCCCTTACTTCTCGGATTGGGGATGTGAGGTCTGGGTCCCTCTGGCTGCACATACGTTTTCCAGGTTTTAAATCAGAACCATAAGAAATCTTGACGTAAGTCTTTCATGCTGCTTTTGCTGGTTGTTTTTATTTTTTTTTCTACCTCGTCGTAAATTTTTCAGATGGATTTAACGCTTTTTGAACACACTGGTAATCTGTCCGGATAGGAATGCACCAAAACCACGCCTAACAAAGCGCGCCTGTGTGGCAGGGTGTTCTTGGAAACGCGAAAACCTGTGGTTTAGGGATTATTTCAGGGAAGGGAGGTGCAAGACGTGAGCCATGTATGGGAGTTTTGTTTATTGCTGTGACAGGAGAGAGGCAGTACTGAACTTCCAGAATAATCCCTCTCCTTTGCCTCCACCCTGGGCTGGAAAAATGACCTTTATAAGCAAGATTGCGGCTGACCTTTGTACCGTGATTGTCAAAACAGATGCTATCTGGTTGACAGTTGTAGGCGTATTTTCATATGCTTATCTGCCAGGTATGTGACAGAATGAGAAAAGGCATGATTTCACTAATTACAAGAGGTTTTGGTAATTATGATGAAACAGTGATGATACCCATTAGTGATCCTCCCGGTCTATCGCCCGGGAGATGTGTTGCACAGAGTGTAGATGAAGTTCTCGCTCCTAACGCGGTCTCAGTGGCTTCTTGGTTTCAACCATCTCAAGTTGATATCAAAGGTACAGGATTTCACTTTGATAGGGGTCCCCTGGTCAGCACAATTATTTACATACACACGTGGACAATCGCGTTCAGTCTCGGTGCAGTTACACAGTGTGGTTCAGGAAGGTTGAGACATCAGCAGCGCATCAGAGATTTTGCCTTACAAAGGAGCAGGCAACAGCACAATGTGCTCCCGCAACTAGCAGCCTAAATGTTGTAGCTCAGAGGAGTTTTAATATGGTGGTGAATTTTTCATGACACCTTTTGTAGCTGTAACAGCCAAGACGTTTCCATTAGAAAATGAAGATGGGATGCACAGAATAATTTGCCCTACTGAGATCTCTATTAGTACGGCAGCTCGTCCTTCTGTTGCCCCTTACTTAATCCTCGTTTTTCATTCTCCCAGTAACATGAATCCTTATTACTTATAAAAATCCTTATTACTAATAAAATCTCAGGTTTTACCACTTCTTCATAGTGTGGGCGGTGTGTTAATCCTTCTCCCACAGACAAGGTTTTGTGAGGCTGGATGTTTCCAGTCCGAGAATATGTCAAAAATGGGTTTTGCAGGTGATGTCAATTAGCTGTCAGCTTTTGAAAGGTGCAGTAGTGCTAGCTGTTGTGAGATGGACTGGCTGTGTTATTTGACTATGGTCCTCATTTTGGAAATGGACTAATTATAAGCCCAGGTTTTAAAACCTAAATTCAGCCTCTATGCGCTCTGGAGTTTGAGGCTAGTTTGAGGATGCTTTAATTGCACACCCATTTATTAATAGAAGCTTATGGTAAGGTACAAAGAATAAAACTTTATAATTTTTTACTTCTGCACATGTTGTCCTTAAAAATGAACAAGGCACCTTAATTCTGCTGAAGACCCAAGAGTCGGTGTGCAGGAATCTCTCTTTGGCTGGTTAGTATGGAAATGCTCTCTTTGTTTCTGCTCATGACATCGCAGGAGGCATGAAGTCCTCTACGTGCCGGGTGGTGCCCTTCTGTTCACAGACCTCATTGACAGAAAGCATTTATTTCTGACCAGTTTCAGGACTGACTTTTTGGGGAGAAGAATGGTCTTTAATGATGACCTTAAAGACTTAATGTTCCTTACACAGGCCTCCTGTGTGCCCCAGTGGTGAAATCCTGCTCTCAGGAGTAAGTACGCCGTAAAGTAAAGTAATTGCAGTGAGTAGCGTGGAGCTGTGGGACTGCCCTTGTTTATTGTGTGGGCTCTTGCACAGCGTGGCATTCAGGGCTGAGCAGTTCTTTTAGCCCCGTCGAAATAGCAGCTTGTTCTCCCGACACCTGCGGCGTTGCTGGTATTTCCGCAGCTCGTTACCTCTCCCCGACGAGCAGCGTTTTCATAACGAGCAGGATACAGATGGTGCAGTGTGCTCCAGGGAAACAGCCTGCACAGAGCCCACACCCGTGGGCACGGCCCTGCCCTGGAAGGGCTGGCCCCTCGCCGGGGTGACTGGCTGCGTGGCTTGCGTGTCCCCGTGGGTGCGTGGAAAATGCAGCTCAACGTATCTCATGAGATGGAGGTGTTCAGAGCCGGCTGCCAGAGTCCTGCCCCTGGCAGCGGGCGGACATCGTCCTTGCTGGCTGCTTTCAGTGAGTTTCTCTTTGGATGTCCTTACAGGTGCTTAGGGGAGAATGAAAGCCCAGTACTGAACCGGCCTTTTTCAGGGTAAGCGTTACAGCTTTGTCATCTGTCTGGTCTTGTAACAGTGTCTCCAGGAAGCTGAATGGCATGGCATGTGGCATCCCTCGCTTTCACGGGGATGCTGCTTCCGTAGCCCAGTGGATCACAAAGCTGTAACTTCTGATAGTTCAGTTTTGCTTATGTAGGGCTTACATGCACAGTCACAAATTATGTGGTCTTATTTAAAGACAAATTAACATGTAAAAATAATTTAGATTTTTTTAAAAATTTATTTAAAGAGAAGGAAAAAAACCCACAAGATCAGATGACAACCCTGAGGAAATATGAAGAGGCTTAGTTTCTTTGCCTAAAAACTATTCTCATGTTGAAAAAACTGCAGCCACAGGGCAGAGTTCAAATGGACTGAGTTGTGTCCAGTGACAGTTATAGCCTGTGCAGTAATGTTATGTACAGCTTCATCAGTTTAATTGCAAAGCAACGTAAAATAAAAAGTTTACTAAAAAAGCCCAAACCTGTGTTCATCTCCTCACACACTTATTCTTTAGTATTGCCTCAAACATAAAAACCAAAACATCTTTAAGGATGTTTATGTTCAAAGCAGTTCTGAGTAGCTCATCACAGTGACACTTGCACAGGCAACAGTGCAGCAGGCAGCAGATGCCTGATTTCAGGGAATTAGCGTGGCTTGGTCTGGGTTGAATTACTCAAGACACTGTTTCTGATGTTTTATCCAGCAATTCAAAAGTCTTAGGTTTACAGTTGTGATTTATTTTGTGAAACACAGTGCCTAACTCATTGCACTGTGACAGTAAAAGGTGATTGTTTTCTAGTTGCTCATTGCATGCTTAGTAGTTCTTAGCTTATTTTCTATCACTTTTTTTGCTTTATATCTCTTTTCTTCGAAGATCATGGAAAGGTCAGCAGATTAACTATCTCGATACGCTGTTATTCTGTTATTTCGACTTCCTTTGTTTCCTATAGCTCTCTCCCCTTTCTCCGTATTTCTTTTGAAGTCCTTTGCTATTAAAAAGTTACCTTTCCAGTCTGTTGCCCCCACCTTGCTGTTTCATTCACTTGTGCTGTTTTGCAGGGCTGCCAGTGTGCCAGACCCGTGTTTATTAACCATTCTCTGCTCTGTAAGAGCAGGGATGTTCAATTTGGGGAATTTCACGGAAGAAAAGCCAGAAAAAGTTGCAGGCTCCTAAATATGAATGCCTCTTTCTTTCCATGGTTCAGGGAGGCTGAGCCCTCCAGTGGATGGGGAACAAAATAATCAGCTTGGTGCGGTCCAGCCTCAGAAGCTGCAGGCTGGGGACCTTGGTGGACCTTCCCCAAGCGCAGGAAGGCTTGTCTGGTGTCCCCTGGTAGTGCCGTCGCAGCAGGAGCAGCAGGGTGTGTTTTCCAGGAGGCTGTGTGGACAGAGCATCTCCCGGACTGTAGAAGGGTGTGCACGTGGAAAAGTGGAAGGGTTTTTCTGTGGGGGCGGGTGGTTCCTGCCTGAACACCCCTCCAAGGGGAGAGGCAGGTAGGTCAGGCCTGATCCCTGTGGGTGTGCTCGGAGGTTAATCTTTTGCTTTCCCAAAAGGACTAGTGGCTCTTCGGGATATCTCTTCATCTCCCAGGAGCCTCATTTGGAGGAGCGCAGCTGGGCACTGCTGCTGCTGGTGGTGGTCTGCATGGTGGGTGCCATCTGGGGTGGTGGCCGGGGCACCTAAACCTGACTCTAGTTTCTCCAGCTCTGATCGAAGCCCTTTGAGTCAGCATGTTGTTTCCTGTCCTGCTGCTGGACTCCTGGCTAAATACAGACTCCAGCCTCATCTGGTTTTCAGGTTGCACTGATTAAGTCACGGCCAGTTACAAATCTCTGCCAAAACCTGTAACTCAGGCATAGGTTTCCATCCATGCTCTCCTTGGGCAGCCCCTACAAGTGGTTTTAGGCAAGACAGCGAATGATTTTGAAGACCCCATATTACCCAGACATGTGCACTGCAGCTGCAGCTTAGATTTAGGCCACAGGGATTTTGTTTTTCTGGAGGGTTTTCAAGAGAAGTACCGGCATACTTGCGTTTTTTTTTTTTTTTTTACTGAGCTGATGTTGATCCTGGAGGGTGTCTTTAAATAGCCTTTAAAAATGAAAAGACCTCGCCTATCTGAAACCAGGTGTTTTAGATAAACTTGCAGCTGTACGCACCCACGACAGATAAGTGGCATTTAGGGCCTGTATTAATGCTCCTAATGATATGCCCTGCCTTGAACTTGTACTTTGGTCACGGTGCTCGTACACTTTGATATCTTAAAAGTCCATTACGAGAAACGCCATGTAATTCAGGTTACTGTTTGTTAAAATACTTTTATCGTGAGCGAGGTGACTAATGATTATCTCTGATTTAGCTCTGAATCACAGCTGTAGGAAGTGAGAAATAATAGTTCCTTAATGGTCTCACAGCTTAATAATTTCTAAGTGAAAATTTACTTGGAGTGTATCATTAACAAAAGGAGGGATGCAAAAAAGCCTGGTCAAGGCATTCGGCATGGATATGCATCATGAAATGGGATGCTGGGAAGTTAGGATTTTGCCTGAAGGGCTGGTAGCTCATTGCTAGTGCTGCCTCCTGTCCCTCGCAGAGCGGTCCTTTTTCATTTACTTACAGCTTGGCTCGGTTACAACTATGTGTGTCGAAAGTTTTATCTACTGAGTGGGTGCCAAAATATGTTGGCCTGTTTGGAGAGCAGAGCTTGAGAAAGGAGCCAGTTTGTGTAAATTTTATTTTATTTTTTTTTTTTAACATGGCTTCTCTTTAAATGCAGCACTTTGGGTTTGTTGAGATGAGGTTTTTTGGTGCACCTTTGGAAAACTACCATTTGTACCTCCACGTCTAAGACTTTCTGACCTTGAGGTCTTCACGGCCTCTCTGGCAGAACAAAATGTTTTCTTCGATATCGAACCATTTTTCAGCTTTCCATTGTGGTGCAAAAAAGCGTGTCGGGCGGGAGGTCATTTTTCAGGCCTGCCCAGCCCTTCTGACGGGAAGATCATTTGTTTGTGTTGCCAGCAGGTGTGGGAAGAGGGAAAAAAAACCTCATTTTAGAGGAGGTGAGTGCTGCTGCAGGGAGCTGTGTTATGTGCTTGCCTCTGCCAGGGATGCTGGGCATGATGCTGGATGAGGCACCTCAACCAGGGCTAGGGCAGCTCATTACATCTGCCCGCATCTTTGCAAAGCTGGTCTGAGACCATGGGGATGGATGCGAGGAGCGTCAAGCTCTTGGAGGTTCAGCCTGAAGTCCAGGGAAGCTGCTCTTCAAACATGTGTCATTTTTATAGGGCTTAAATATTGCAGGAGCTCAAGTCTTCATCTTCTGTTTGCCTCACTCTCGGCTGCTCTTCTGTGGCTGTAAATTCGGGGATGATGCCACCCTCAGAGAGATGGTGGGAGTTTGCATGAACTTTTGAGGGACGAAGCAACAATAAACCCCAAGGAAAATGTGTAACTGTCCTTCAACCAGCCTTTGCGTAGTGTGTAATGACTAAGACCTGTGCCTACACCTGGCTTAGGGAGGGGTGGGGGAAATGCTGAATAGCCACTCATTCAAGAAGAGTACAACATTCTTGGTGCTGACTTAGGCAAGGGTCTAGGTAACCCCGTGTGTGCTCACATAATCAAAAGCCTGTCTTGCAGCTTGTATGGGTCAGATGCACAGGTAGATGGGGCAGGAAACCTTCACCCTGGTGTCTCTGAGCTTGAGTCCTCAACTTGGACTTGGCTCATGCAGCTTGTTGTGTAGAGTGGCACATTCAATGGTATTATGGTGAAAACAAGCCCACCTTCAGCCAACAGAAATACCGAGGGGACTGAGGAGATACTGAGTGAGGGAAAGGTCTGTTTGGCCCCATCTGTAGTTTCCAGTAGCAGCCGAGAGTGGGGGCCAGGGAAGAGTTTATGGCTGGGACGCCATGGTGCATTGTCCTAGCTTCCATTGATTTATGACTTGAGATACCAGAGGCCATGCCTTTCTTCCTGATAGTCCTTGATGAACTTTCCTTCCATGAATTCATCTTAATGATTTTTTCCAGCCAAGTGATCTTTTGGGCTGCCCAGCAGAATTCCCCCATTTGACTGCGCCCTGTGTGGTGGTTCTGGCCGAGCTTCCCCACAGTCCTTCCTGCTGCTGCTTTTGCACTTTGCAAACCTTAAAAGAAATTGCTGAGGTGGAGAGAGATCTCCTGTCGCCTGCTGGTGACCATTGACCATTGCAAAGCCAAGCGCATGGGGTTCAAGATGCCAGGTTCAAGACTGTGCGTCCATCCTGGATACCGAATGAGACAGGGAGAGGCAGTGTGTGGCCGTGATGCTGAGCTCCCGCCAGCCTGGGCTTGTGTCCAGCTTTATTCTTTCAGCAGCCTGCCATGATGTCCTGTAGAGGAGAAGTGACGCAAAAGGATTAGTTCTCTTACAGAAATATATATCTATATACACACACACCTTAAAACCTCATGAAACTGATTGAAATGCAGATCCTCTGTAGCTCCCACTGCTTATGAAATCACTAGAGCTTCCCAAAAGGTACACGATTTCTTTCCTGAGAGGGATATGTTGTGCATGTTAAAAACAGGTATCTTGTCCCCATATCGTTTAGATCGAAGACGGGCTTGGTTCAACCTGTGCTAGCTTAGGGGGGTGGAAGGCGATTCTGCTTTCTTACTTAGCAGAAGATGGAGCTGGCATACCACCTGCCTGCTCATAGCCACGGTTAGGTGTTGGCCTCCAAGTTTGAAAACCTGTTGCAAACTGAGTTAACAGGGACACAAAACTGTTGAATGTGGCTCACTGTGTTTTGTGTTAGAGCAGTGCTGCCATGCCAGTTCAGCTTTTAAAGGTAAGTTAGCGACGGTCCTCGTTTGTTGAACTAATTTCTGGAGCTCTCAAAGGGAATGGTTTTGATGAAATGGGATATCGCTCTGACATGATGGCTCCTGGTGTTCACTGGAGGACCCTCTGGGTAAGCCAGTCCCACGTGGCATCTCTGAAGAGCAGAGCTTGTGTTTTTGATTGTTTCTTACAACTGGACAAAATTTAGCTCAGCTGACCATCTCCTGGCACTATACTGCAAGCTTTTCTTTGCATGGTATTTGGTGCAGGAGTCCTGGCTGTCTGCCTTGCTTGTTTTAAGGGATAGGGTGCCTGCTTTGCCACGGTAAGAGATGGGACATGTACAGTGGCTTATTTACCATAAAGAACCACAACCCATTAATTAAATTCCTAAATCTCATATGCAAGAAAAGAAATGATTACATGTAAATACAATTCCTCCCTGGAAATTTTTTTGATACTGAAGTTAATGTGTAGTCAAAATATGTACCCTTGTCCTCCTTTCCTCTTGTCCCTGAAATCTGAGGGACTGATACTCAGTTTACCATTTCTGTAACTTGGTATTTTTCTCCAAAAGAAGATACAGAAGCGTGGCTGTGTGTACTGGGTAGTTTTTCCTTGTAGGGGAGCAGTGGTGTGCTGCTCTGTTTTGGCCCAGCATTTCTCACGCAGATGCCATTGCACTGTGCAAAGCTGGCTGTCGGTCACGGCTCTGTACACCACCAGGCGCTGGGTTTGCCTGTGGAGGTCACCACGCTACACCATCTCTGTGTTTTTTAACTAGTCACCTACCTTCTGGTCGCATAATCCCCTTCTTTTTGGTTTTCTCAGAGGTTAAATAGATGTGCTTGATCGCTTTCTGTGGGTGTTCAATCCCAAAACTTATCCGTACTGCAGTGAGAACATCATTTGTGTTCCCTCTTTTTGCAAGATAAGCAGTTTTTGCATTGTCAGTGGTCCCGTGGTCTTGGCATGATCCAGAGCAGCCTTGTAACAGACCCCAGGCATCAAAACAAAGCAGTTCTCCTTTTGCAGTGTCAAACCTATTGTTTGCAAATTGAGCATGAGCCGAACTGCTGAAATGGGTTCATTTAGGGGAGGTAATTTAGCAGAACTGCTCTGAATATAAAAAATAGGACAACCATGGAAGGATTTCTTGTTTAAATCGTTATTTTTGTCAGTGGCTGCAAGATGCTTTATTTGTCAAATATTTGTTGCCTATGCAGCTGTCCCTTGTGATTTCTGGAATGAAGATGGGAAGATTGTTTTTATAACATCTGTCCTGGCCTTGCAAATTTGTCCCGAAAATGTAGGAGCACAGGATGACTCACTAGTTTTCCTGTGTCGAGGAAATTAGAGTAGTGACATCATCTAATTCAGAGATAAAGAAATGCCTGATCTGGGTGCCTTCAGAGAGGCAGATTTTAACACCCAACCTGCTGGTTTGAAGTCACACAGTCTAGAAATCAGCATCTGATTTTCAAGGTGAGTGGAACATGAGCTCGTACACTGAGCCTGGTTTGGGGTTGGGTTTTTTTTGCCAGCGTTGTATAAAACTTGATTGTGGCAACCCAAAACATGCAAATTTATACCAAGAGAAAAATATTTTAACTGCGATCAAAAATAAGGTCTTGCTAAGAGCTCAAAAATTCCTGCGGGTTAAGAAAAAAAAAACAAAAACCAGTTTAGCTAACACTACCTTGAAAACCTCGTGTGTTAGTGATGTTTGGCATCTCCAACCGTCTGTCTCCAAGCTGAAAGACTGCTTGTTTCAGGCAACTGGGATGTCTCTGCTGGTCTCCTTAAGATCATCTGTGTTAATGTTCTTGGCAGGGGACAGGGGCCGAGGTAGCCATGCCAAAAGGAACAAGCGTCAAAGGCAGAAGGTGCCAAGGAGCGAGTGAGGTCTGCTGTGGTTTATTCAGAGTGCTGAATAAAGAAAGGGAGCCCAGTTCAGCATCCTGCCTGGTGCGAGGGAATGCTGGCAACCCCAGCCCTGAAACCTCTGCAGGGTATTTGGTGACACATCACTGTATTACTCAGCTAAGTCTAAAAAGAAAACACAACATTGTTTCTGCTCGGATACGGGTGGTGGGAGAGGAGGAGAGTCCCGCGTGCAGGGAAGTGCGGGGACGACAGCATGGGAAGCAGGAAGGTGGGTGGTATGGTAACGCATCGGGTGCTTGAGAAGTCCCACTTCCCTGTCTGGACCTGCGAGCCAGGCTCCGCGTCATGACGGTGGGATCCTGGGAGGTGGAATGGGCAAAATTTCCAGGGTAACTCCATCTTCATGGGGTTTTTCCCTGGGAAAGAATGGAGCTGATTTTGAAGCATTTACCGCCTTAGTCCATTCAATGAATCAAACTCAAGTTTGGGAAAAGTCTATAGGTTTAGGGTTACAAGAGCTAAATCAGGACTTCAGAGACTCCGAGGTTTCTCCATCGTTCTTCAATATGATCATAATCAAATCTTTGCTTCCACAAGCAAAACCCCCCTCTTCCCTGTCTTCCTCCTTTTCATTTGAGTATAATAGTTTTGCTTTTCTGCAGCAAATGACTCTTTTACAGAAGGTTTTTCCCCCTTGTTGGTGATGGACTCTTTGTCTTCTCCATCATGTCAGCTCATCCATTTGCAAGAGCAGCCGTGGGAATTGCCCTGGTAGAAGAAAATAATTTTTTAAGGAAAAGTCCCATAAACTTAATTTTTATGCATCGAATTCAACTGATAGGACAAAAGATTTTATTTTTTTTTAGTAAGATGGCAGGATTTGGGAGGGGATTTTAGACAATAAGTTAGATCAGTCTCCGGAGGCTTAAGCAAGTGTTTGACTTCAAACTTGAAAGCTTGCTTGATCATTTTATCATTTTAAAAGCCTATTTTACCATTTACAAATATGATCAGCTGAAAACATTTTGAAAGCCTCTATATTTTTATTTTTTGTTTTTCTCCTGCAGAGATGTCCAGGCTGCAGTACCAAAATAGGGCGTGTATTAAATGCTTGACTGGAAAAAAAATGAATCATATTCCTAATGATGTGAGATAGCCCTATAAATAAAAATGCAGCTGGGGGAGTCCTGACCCTACCCTTGCTGTTGGGTCAGGGTTTCCCCGGGGCTGCGAGTGCTGCCAGCCGCCAGTTGGATACTAACTGCGTTCGTATGAGGCTGGCCCTTGTGCTAAGTGAGCCAGACGTGTGACTAACGTGCCCTTAATAGCACTGTGCTACAAGAGCGTTTCTGCGCTGGCATCGTTCTTGGGCTGATCTGTGCTGTGTTTTCAGGAGGGAGTCCCCCTCCGGAGCAGGATGTTGCTGCAGCCTGCCACGAGCTGTGGCTCTTGGACAGCTTCCAGCACCCTGCCTGTGCCAGCTACAGCAGGCAGAGGTACTCCCACAGCACCGGAGGGGAATTAAAGGCACAATAAGGACATTGGTTTAGACCTTATCGGCCTTCGCGATGATCACCACTGCTTTCTAATGACAGATCTTTCCTCCTGCAACATGGGAGAGCTCTGCCTTCTGTGGATGGCTGAGCAAGTGTTGGCCTGAGGATGTTGCATCCACTTAGGGGATCTCTTGAATGTCCGGCTCAGCTCCCGTCTCTCCTCCTTTGTTTCCACCCCTTGCCACCACGCTGTGGTGCGTGGCACTTGCACTTGGTTCTTGCCCTGGTCCTGTTCATTATGCAGCTGTGCAGGTGCTGGCTAAAGAAATGGGTGGGTGGGGGCAGGAGGAGATGCTGCCTTGTGTCCTGAGGTCCAGAGTTTATACATACTTGAATTTCTAGTGGAAGATGGCAAATCATCCATGTAATTCATTGAGACAACCCTAAATGTTGTTTGTCTAGTGCATTTTCTATTAATCGTGCAGTGGTTCTGCTCCTAAAAAATGTCAGCCATGGTTGGGAGAGGCCGCCCAGATATGGTGCATTTAGCATTCAGCATAGATTTAGGTGAGAGGAGAAGATGCTTCCTGGTAACACCTCTTCTGGAGGTGTTCAATTTATGTGGGCAAGCACAGCTGCTCCCTTTCAGGATGAAATCCTTAAGGAAGAGCTGAGGTTACTTTTTCAGATGCCATGAATTGAGAAGCAGTAGCACTCAGAGCAGAGGACACTGTTGGTTCCTGATTTCCAACAAGTCTGTGCTATGGTGGACTCTCTTGTCTCAGAGGTCCCATCTCTTTATTCAGGAGGAGCATTAAGAAAAAGCCTCCTCCCTCTGCCTGCAACCTGATTTCACAAAGCAGGGGAGCATCTTGTCCCACCGGGGCGGTGGCTGAAAAAAATTGTTTCTTTTGGAAGCCGGGCCAGGAGACACTTGGCAGGTGGCTCAGTCAAGCCTGATCTTAAAGAGAGCTGAGATCTTCGCATCTCCCAGTTTGTCGATCTCATGGAAAGGTTCAGCCGGGGGGAAGACCAAAAGCAGAGCTAGGATTTGGCTTCTTGGTCCGCTGCAGCCTTGGCACAAGGTTTGGAGCCCTTTTTCTTCTTTCCTGGATGAGGTAAGCCAGGCTGGGCTGAGCACTGAGATGATGCAGGTGTGGCCAGACAGCAGATTTCCAAGGAAAGGAGAGAGTGTGACAGTGTCCTTCTTAACCATCTGGCTGGCAGAGGCTGCACGGCTTTTCTTTGGAGACGCTGCCGGGTCATTTATTGCCTTGCTTGGAGCTTTGTTTGGGGCTGAATTATAGGTAAGAAGTTTCTCTCCCAAACCTCACTTCTTTGATCTAGACTACTGCAAGAAATGCTTACCAGTATCCCTAAATTATCCCTGCCGTGGGGTCCAACATTCAGGCATGAGTGTGTTGCGATGATGATTGCATTATCTCTTTTAAATATGTTTGGTTTACAATGACAAGGTTAAAACCCACATCTGATTAAACCCCGTCCACCGCTTATCTCTGCCTCCGAACAGTCTTGCAGTGTATGCTCTTTCTAGATGCAATCTCTCCAGGCTTTGCTCTCGGGCCACTGATGCTTATTTCTGGTGGTGCCTTTGCTCTGTTTGATCGTGCTTCAGCTCTGGCTCCCCAGGCCATGTCCCAGCTGGTGGATGATTAGGTGGGAAGTT
>NW_008825613.1:1690518-1719422 GCF_000699105.1 Pygoscelis adeliae
CTAAACAGCCCACTCCCGCCCAAGCAACCTGCCAGCCCAGCCATCCGCTGCCTGCTTATGTTTCTCTCTGCCTTTTTTTACTTTCGGTGTAGCTGGCAACAAGAATTTGAGTCGGCATGTGGCAGGCAGTCGTGCAGGGTTAGGAAGAATTTACCCACAAGATTATTAACATAGAAAAATCAGAGGGATTTGGTACTGTTTGGAGCTTCTGGCAGGTAGGAGAGGTCTGACAGTGTTGCTGAAATGCAAAAATGCCCTCAGTGATGCTTTCCCAAGCTCCAAAAGATCCCTGTGTGCAAAATAAAAGCTCTGAGATGCATGCATGGTGCAGATTTACGGCACAGCAACATGTACTTTTAACATAACAATCTCGTTACATCAGCCATGTAGGAATGTGTTAGTTCCTGCATCTTCCTGAGCACAGATGTTATCGTAGTTCATCTCCTGCAGGACAGATCCAGCAGATCAACATTTTGCAAAAGCAAGTGTGCAGCTGGATTTCCTACTGATGCAGAAGGCGTGAGAGATTTGAAGCGTGCAGGTTCATTTCTCCACGCAGAAATAGCAGTCTTGACTGTTGTGGTTTGCAACAAATTGCAAAATACCTGCTTTATGTTTTTTGGAGCGCTGCACTTGAGGAGCGTGTAATCGCCGGGCAGGCGTTACACTGCAGCAGGGGAGGTTTCGCTGCAGGGCTGAGCGATGGCAAGCTGTCAGGAAGATGAGTTTGGGCACTCGTGCTTTGCTGAGGGTCCTTGACCAGGCGACTCATAATTTCAGAGCAGTGCCAGAGCTCAGCCAGGAGTAAACAGAGCAGAAACACACCCGTGCGTCTTGGGAGAAGGGATTATTTTTGGCTGCTGGGTCTTCTGTGTGTGCTCACTTAGTCTCGCTGCCGAAGCCTGAACCCCTGGGGACAGGTGAAAATTAAACCGTGGTGGTGCTGTCTCACCTTTGCAAGCTCAAAATGCTCAAACAGACTTTTGACAACCCCCTGCAAAAAGCCAAAATGGAACAAAACACAAAAAATGAATCTTGAGCTACATACCTTTTATTTTCTGAGTCACCAGGATGTGTTGGGCTCAATCACTTTTTCAGGGTCAGGTCTAAAGAGGTTTTGGGTTTTTGGTTTTGTTTTGTTTTGCTGTGTTACCCGAGCTCTGCATTTCAGACAGCATCTCACCTGTCTCCTACACTCCAACTCCCAAATAATTGATTTTATCCTTTGAAACAACTGCAGAAGGGGGGAGCAATGTCAGGGACCTGCTCTGGTGGCTGCGGCAATGAAAATGGCAAGTGAGAGTCCTGGAGTGAGAAGATAGGTTGCTGGAGGTGGTTGAGACAACAGCCCTGAAAACCTTTTTAGCCCAGGACTTCCCATCAAGTCGAACAGTGGTGGCATGGGGTGGGAATCGGTCACTTTGGACCAGCTCTGGGGAATTGCTTCTCCCTCCCAGAGCTTCTTCCAGTGCAATCTCACAATCATGGCACCGACGTTGAGGCTTGCTGAGAGTTAACCTTGGAGGCAAGATTTATGACCATTATTATGATTATTTTGGACACAGCTATTCTTACCAGTACGTTAAAATGTTCTGGAGTGGGGTAGCTGTTCAGTGTGCCCGCAAGCAATTGCAGATGGCAAATTTGCAGGCATAAAGAGGCTAATTTTGGAGCCTTTTGCTAAAATGGAATTGAAAGTGGGCATGAAATTCTGAGTATAGTTATAAATCGCTGTGGTGGGAGATTAGTCTCTGCTGGGATGCTGTCCTCTCTGAAAGATAATAATAAAAACAGGTGAGGAGAGGAGGGTATTTTTTCTCTTCTGTTATAGAATAATTTTCATCCAGATTTCTGTGCAGGCAGAGCCCTCTATGGCATACAAAATACCAAGTCTCCACTGAATGCTTAATGCCTTTGCTGAATCATGTTAAAGTGTTAATGGCCCAGCAAGCAGAGGAAAAAGAAAAATCAGGCTATTTATATATAACACGTTTAAAAGTGACCTTTTACTTTATTGTCTCTCCTATTCCTCTTTTCTTTCTTCCTTGCCAAAATTTTTTTCTTGGACAAATGAAAGATGGTCACTTCCCTGCTGTGAAAATATTTATATAGCAAGATACAAATCATGGGAAAGCCCAGACCCGCTCTTGTACTGATGATATGAAACGGATAAACCTATGTTCATGAAGAATCTGGCTGGGGAGAAAATATTTATATCCTCTCTCCCTCTTGAGACTTTTTCTTTGGCTGCCTCAGTTGGAAACGTAATCCTCGCAATTAATAAGGTCTTATAGATGTTTTATGTGCAAAAAGTCTTTGTCGAAGTACCGTTGTTGGAGCTGCATGGCACAGACAGGCTGTTTAGTCTTTGTCTCAGCGGAGAGGCTGGGGCTGCTCTGCCCACAGCAGGTCAACGTTAGGAAGCACCGAAATTCAGGCCTCTGGCTCAGCATCGTGCCCGTCCCTTGTTTGCACCAGGAAGTGCACATGTACACGTTAGGTGGTGTTTTCTCTGCCTCCCATCCCACCATCTTCCCTGGCTGGGTCCCGGTCTCGCTCAGCTCAGCCCTGCTATGTCGCCGTTTCTTGCCCCAGCTGCAATTATTAGCAGCCATGTTATGTTAAACATGGCAAGTAAATTAGCACCTTAAGTTGCTTTTGTTTTGCAAGTGTAATTAAAATAATAGGCGAGTCTGCGTGTATTTTCAAATGCCGAAGAGGCAGGGAGTGTGCTGCCTGCATCTCTGCGTGGACTCCGTGTCCTCCCCTGCCTGCCTGTGGGTGTGTCAGTCACCTGGCAGCGGTCCTGTGGCAAAGCAAGTTGCCTCTGCCGCTGCCGGCAGTGATGGACGTGAAGGCATTGCCACCAGAAGGGCTCTGAGCAGAGGCAAATACGGTCTTCAAAAAATGAGTCTGTGCTGTTCAGACAGAAATCCAACTTACGCCAAAAGCAACTGTTTTCTTCGCTGTTTTCCCTTTTGTACCAAACTGCCAAAGTTTGCTGCAATGGCTCATGCAGATTTGTAATGAATTTGTTTCTCTCCCTTATATTAGTCCCAGCTGAGATTTTCTTTTGTACAGAGAGCAATGAGGTAACAAAAGTGTTTTGTTTTGCTTTGTTTTCATCAGGGATCAACCAACGTGGTTTACCAAGCCCATCATGTCAGCAGGAGTAAGAGAGGACAAGTCGTTGGTACCAGGGGTGGATTTCGAGGCTGCACAGTTTGGCTAACAGGTATTTTCATCTGGGTGTGAAAGCATGGCTTCATGGGTGAAACCCACTTGCGTACATGAGTGTGGCTCGGAGGTGAGGATTTGGGATCCGCAGGAAACGTCAGTGTTCCTTGTGAACTGGGAATTGCAAAACATGTATACATGGGAAACACAGACACGCGGTGCTGGTGCAGCAAGATATTCTCCCTGGCAGCTGCTGCCCATAACTAATGTTTTTATGAATTTCACAGCTGTTATCGGGCTCCTTTGAACATGTCAGAAGCTCTAAGGGTCTCACTTGTTGTTCCCACGTGTGTGGCTGAGGAAGCCTTGGCTCAAATCCCGCCAGTCCTTGGCAGTGAAATGTGCCCAGGGTTGTCTAAAACAGCATGCAGATGTTTTCATTCTGGGTCAGTGGGAAGTTTATTGGGACACCTAAGTTTACTGTGTTTAAAGTGACCTCATGAGCAGCACACAAGGCAGTTGTCTTGTCTGAAGGAGAAATACTGCCAGACAGCGAGTCGCAGTGGAAGCAATTCCTTGCGCAACCATTACGGGTTTCTTACATTATTTCTCATTTCATATGCCTTCCAATGTGTTGCCCTGCTCTTCTGCTTTGAAAATTAAACTCATTGTTTGGGGATTAGGGGCTGCTAGAAATGACAATTGCATTTATTTTGCTCCACTAATATTTACACAACTCTGTCGTTTGCTGCTTGTCCAGTTGTTTCTTTGCTTGTTAAATATTGGTATTTTCTTTGACTGCCGGAAGATGTTGAAAGATGTACTTGGAAGAGTTTGTAAAGCCATTCTGATTTGCCTTCATATCAGCTTATGTGTTAGATGCTGGATTAAAACACATTTCTGTTTTGTTCTCCTCTTTAATTTCGAAAAGAAGGCCAACGCCTAATCTGTTTTAAAATCATTTCTGAAGCCAAAAAACCTATTCAAGACAATTTCCTTCTTTTTCAAATACCACTGAAAGATCCTGTGTCTGAAAGGTTTGAGCTTCTCTGGCTGGTGATTATTCTTTGAAATAGACAGTGGTCTCCTAACTTTCTATCAATTTAATTTTAAGAGACTATATGGAAGGACATTTCATTGCGTGGACTGTATGGATTAAATGGAAGGGCATTTGAATGCCCTACATTGCTAGCTCAGGAGAGCTATCAGTTAGTCTGTTGTACTACAAAAAACGAAGGTGCAGCCAGCAGGATTCATCTCTGCCCAGCCAGGTTACCTCTCCAGCACAAACACGACTGTTCTGCATCAGACCAAAAGTCCACCTGGCCCGGGGTCTTGTCTCCATGAGTGCTCAATAGTAGGTGTCATGCAAAGGGTGTAAAAAGAGGTGAGCAGACGATGCTATCTCCATAGGAGATTCTCCAAGGCTAAGTGTTTCCTGAGACAGATGTGGTGTTTGGAGGTGTTCTCTCTCCTAAGTCAAGGTGCTCTTCCATCTCAAGGAGTTTTCAACACACGAATCCCCACCCAAGGGAAAGGAGGAGTTTGGTGCACTTGCCGCTTTCTGACACAGCCAGTAGCAAAGTGCTTTTTGTGAAAGCGGATGGAGCTGGGATGGGAAGCAGCCACCTCATTTTGAATTGTTGTCTTTCTGGCTGATGACTCTAGGAGACACAGGCAGCTGAAGATGTACTGCTTGTCTACCTAACCATCCTGCTTCTGCTTGCACGGATCTGTGGGTGCTGCTCCTGCAGAAGGAGGTGTCCGTGGATGCAGAGGGGCAATTGCTGCTGCTGGAGCCTGCCCCACCCCACACAGTTGCGGCAAGAACCTCTCCTTGGGTTCAGTCTGGGAGAGCAGTTGGCTGTTCACAGGGGGAACGGGAGGAGGAGGAAGAGGAAGATGCTGAGACTTACAGGCAACGGTACCCTTTCAAGCTTCCCCTACGTACTGGTACCTGTTTGTCCCACCGTGGCCCAGCAAGAGGTACTTTTTCAACACTGCTGGGTTGAACCCCTCCAGATGTTGGGATATAGCAGCTTTTCTCATGGCATTAACGCCACCCCTTCAATAAGAGGAGGATTGGCCAGGGCTCTGTGGTGGTAACTGTGTGCTAAAAAGATGTATCCAACTTCCCTACCTCATTCCTTCCTTAAAGCAACTTCAGACAGAAGGAGTTTCATTGCCAGTGTCCCAGAAGGTATTGCGTTACACTGTCATTTTCACTCTTTTGACCTCAAACCTGAACCTCACTTTTCTGTCTCCAACAGGCCTTTCTGGAGCTGGTAAGACAACCATTGGCTTTGCTCTGGAAGAGTACTTGGTCGCTCATGGCATCCCTTGCTATTCCCTGGATGGTGATAATGTTCGGCATGGCTTGAATAAAAACCTGGGTTTCTCAGCTGGGGACCGTGAGGAGAACATCCGCCGCATCGCAGAGGTGGCCAGGCTGTTTGCTGACGCTGGGCTTGTCTGCATAACTAGTTTCATTTCTCCTTTTGCAAAGGTAAACTCGCTGCATCATATTCTGCCTGTTTCTGGGCAGCCTTGATCTCATGATTGTTCTTAGGGAAGAGAGATTTATGTAGAGGACTTCCTGTATATGCCATCAGATGCTCCTTTTAACTTCTTCTCTATTCTTTTGTAAAACACCACCGATACACAGAACTACACGCAATCAGTACAAATTTCTGGAGGGCAGTTTGATGTGACCTCTTTGAATATATTCAGTATTACAAATTGATTAAAAGCTAAGAGGAGTTTAAAATCTCCTTACAGAGGCTCCTACTATTAACTTGTTAGGACTCAGAAAAGAGGCATAGAAACAATAGCCTGTCATAGTGCTATCACTACTCTGAAGAAGTATTGATTGTGTTTTTATGCTTCCTGAGAATACCAAGTAGCTGCCGCTATCAAGCCTATGCAAGCAGTTCCTTTTTTCGACACAGGGCAGATAATTATTCACATTCTGAAGTTCTGCTGTCCTGCTTAACAAAGAGATCTTCTTGATGTTTTGGATGGAAAAAGCTGAAAACAGATCAAAGTCGGAGATTTTTTTATTAATTTTTTTAAGTATCTTTAAAGAAAAGGGGGGAAGGGAGGTGAAAAACCCTTACTACAATTAGTGTAAATTTAATAAATTTATACCAGAGACAAATTTACCTGTGTTGAATTCCAGGGCACATCATATAGTAGGAAGGTGCTTGCTGCAATTTGGACACATATGATTTTCCTGTCTTTCTTCTAACAGGATCGTCAAAATGCACGGAAAATTCATGAGGCAGCTGGACTTCCTTTCTTTGAAATCTTCGTAGATGCTCCTCTAAATATTTGTGAAAGCAGAGATGTGAAGGGCCTGTACAAAAAGGCAAGAGCTGGAGAGATCAAAGGTATGGAAGACCAAGCTCTTATTTTGCCTTTTGCTTTCTGAAGTATTGGATAGCTTGTCGTTGCGGCTCTGCACATAGAGGTGGGTTACTAAATGCTGTCTGTAGTGCACGAGAGTATCCTGTTTCCCTAATTTTGCTGTCACAAGTGTCACTTGTAGTACCCAGTGTGGTTGAATGCTTGCTTGTTGTTTGTACAGCTTTGTTGGCTCTAGGGCACCGAGTATTACATTAGATAAATTTAGTTTGGGTTTAATTGTCTGTAGGATTCACGGGGATTGACTCAGAGTATGAGAAGCCTGAATCTCCTGAATTAGTGTTGAAAACGAATGTTGCATCGGTGTCTGAATGTATTCAGCAGGTTGTGGAGCTCCTCCAAACACAAGTAGGTCATTTTTATGCCACCGCCGCCGGCAGCTTCTACACCTGCTTTCAGATACTGAGTTTTTGGTGTGCATTTAAAAAACAGCACATTACTTACAATTGCTGTCTGTCTCTCTCTTTCAGACCATCGTGCCCCCTGGCTCGATTAAGGATGTTCTTGAGCTGTTTGTACCTGAAAATAAACTCAATAGTGTCCGAGCTGAAGCAGAGATGCTGCCATCCGTAGAGATTACTAAGGTATTGTCATGCGTGGCTGCTGTGATTCACTCATTATTTAGCTGTTCGAAGGGTAGAAGCTTTGATGGAGATGTTGCTAGAGGGGGCTCTGTTCCTCTGATGGCTGTGTCCTTTTGTGGCTGTGATTTATGGCGAGCTGAAGTGTGGTCCTGATCCTCAGCCATTTTCTGCCGTGTCTCCACCCTGTGCTGTAGCAAGCCAGGGCCATCAGTCTCCTTTGGTGTGTTAGTAGAGCCCCCCAAGCAGTTGTGCTATGAAAGTACGTGAGTCTGCCTTAAATAAAAAAACCAAACCAACCCCCCCATGGCTTTCTCCCCCTTTATCAATGTCCTATATTTGAAGCAAAACAAATGTAGAGCACTGTTGCAGCAGGAGGGAAGGAGAAGCAACCTCTGAGTGTGACCTGGTGACAGGAGTGCTGTTTGGGTTTGTTTTGCAGCTGGATCTGCAGTGGGTGCAGGTGCTGAGTGAAGGCTGGGCCACTCCGCTGACTGGCTTCATGCGCGAGGCGGAGTACTTGCAAGTGATCCATTTTGGCACCCTGCTGAATGGTACGAATCCTCACGCTTTGCATTAACGCTGGCCAGCAAGCCGCTGCGGGACGCGGTGCTTACCCTGCAGTGTCTTGGCAAGCAGCCGTATGGAAAAGCTTAATGCTCGGCCGTGTTGTCCTCCTCCTTTCTTCTCGCGTGTTAAATGTGAGGGCTCGTAAAGGACTGCAGGGGCCAGGAAGCCGTGCTCTGAAACGCACCAAAGGGTACGGAAGGTGACAAAGTTCACCGTGCTGTGGCTGGGGCCCTGGCTCACAGCTTTGACATCTCGCGCGGTGCCGATCAAACATTTTGGCAGCCGTTGTGTAGCTCTTTTCATGCTCGGTTATACCAGGGTAAATAAAGATGGAAAGCCAAAGCCAAGTAAGCAGGGAGGCTGCCAGGCTGAATTTGAGGTGGGAAGAGAAGACAGCTGTTCCTCAGAAACAGGAGCAGAGCCTGATTTCGCTTTTTTCCCCCCTGTTTTCCTTCTTATCCATTACCATAACTTGAAATAAATCAGATTTATTATTAGCAATCATTAGCAACATATTAGAGGTGCTTCATCCCTGGAAAAGGCAGAGTATTCAGGCAGTGATCGTCTACAGCTGAGACCAGGGCGGTAGATATTTCTGTCCTGTTTCTCAGCTGTAGATGCCGTCACTGTGACTTCACATGCACGCAGGGCACTCACTTTGGGTTTTGTAGACCTGATAGCGATCTCTGGCCTCGGTTATTTGGAATCTTGGCAAGTGAGTCCCTTTGAGTCTTGCCCTCCTTCTAGAGGATCCCATGGTCATGCAGGGCAGTGACTTGCTGCTGTTAGTAGGATTTGGGCACTGTGCAGCAGATGCAAAGCTCAGGACTGCTCGCTTTGGACTGGAGGAATGTCTGTGTAGGGGCTTCTGCTTTCAGACACATCGTAGCCTTTTACCTCCTGCCTAGTGTGCAAACAGTGTTCAAAAGCACATGTCCTTGTTATCAGACCCCAATCTGTGGTCTTTGAGCTGCCTGTTGTGCCTGATGAGGTCACAGAGGCGCCCCGTAATGACCACGTTGCTCCAGAGCTCCGCACTTTGTGTCGGAGGCTTGTCTCAGCGAGCATCTGTTTTTGGGGCACTCCCCCAAACTTGTCATCACTGAGCACAGCTCCTCCAAGGTCTGCAGGCATATGGTCAAGATTTGTAGAGCTCCGCAGGGTCAGGAACAAGCCCATGACACTTGCTTTTAGGGGGGGATGAACTCTCCAGAGCAAGGTCTTTGCAGTAGAGGGCATCAACATCAGTCCCTGGTCCACCTTGTTCCACGGAGGTCTCCAAACTCAATGTCTGCCTGGTCAGGCCTGCAGGGTGACATCTGGGCAGGAAGGAGAACTTTGCTGGTTTTGCTTGGATGAGCTTTAGGAAACGGTGGAGGGTTTCCATCTCATGGTGCCGAGGCTGGGGTGTGGCGTTGCCAAAGAGAGGTTTGAGGCTGGTCTTTCCAGAGTCGTTGGCCCAACCCTTTTGCCCTGGGGTGCAGATGATGTTTTTGGCAGCTCCAGCTGTGCCTGGAAGGGCTGTGATCGTTTTGCTGGACTTGTGCAAGTTAGCGCTCCTCTCACTCGGACTTTGAGCAGTAAATCCCACCTTGATATTACCAACAGTTGGGTGGATGAGCTGCTTTGTGGAGGGGCATGATGGCCACCAGGAAGAAAGGTGGATCTGCACGTCATAGGGCAGCAGGAGTGCCGCAGAGTCTCCAAGCGCTCTGCCCTCCGCACCAGCAACGCGTGCCTCTGTCGGGACCGGGTGACAGCGAAAGTGTAGGTGTTGTACATCACTCCCAGCCAGTGCAACCCGTGTTGGATGGGTGAGCGCCGGAGAGGCTGGGACAGCACCGTGGAGGACCTCGGCCCTGCCAGCAGACACCCTGCCTGCAGTTAGGCGATGCTTGCCGGAGGTTTTAAATGAGCGGCTTTGGTTCTTGAAACAGCTACTGTGACTGGTGCCTGTGAGTGTTAATTATCTTAATTGTGTTTGTATTCTCCCAGGAAGGAATCGCTCTGTAGCTGGTATGTATGTAACTGTTCTTAGGTTGTACAGAAATTACTTCAATTTAGATTTTTTTACTTTAAAGTAATTTTTTTGAGATTTACAAAAAAAAAGAAAATTATTAAGACTAGACACAACCATGGCCTGTTTATGATTCAGCCAGTTACGAAGCGTAACATGGCACATCCCGTGTCCTACCAGCTGGTCTTCACAAAAATCCCAGTCATGTAATTTTGTAATTACCTTCTCTGGAGTGATTTTTTTTTTTTTTTTTTAACTCTGCATCTTGCATTTGGAAATGGAGCATGGAGATCCTCAGCTTCAGCATCATTTGTTGGTTTCATAATTCAGCTTTTTCCATGCTGACTTTATTGACTGATCACTGGTTAATATGATTTAAATGTATGAAGTTGATACTGATTGGCTCCCATGTGACTATAGTTACGATTAATCACGAAGGTGCTTGAAAATTGCTGTCTGGCAGATGAATGATACCTAGTTGTAAATTGAAAGTAAATGCAAACATTTTAATAAAGATTTTTTAAAAATCTACATCATAGTCAAAATCCTCAAATTAAGACTCTCAAGGGTCCAAAATTATTTCAGTCAGATCAGAACAAATTGAATCAGTGATTTGTTCATTCTTGTTTGTGAATGGAAACCCACGGGAGAGACTGATTCTTCTATATTAATACCGGGATATCCAAGGAGAAATGGGAGTACCTTAGTGGAGGACTGGGAAATTGGGGGAGTGAGGATAAAACCAACATGACTTCGAGGTATTTAGGGACAACAGTAAAATTAGAAACTACACATGCAAATGTGGACTCGATGTATACACACAGAAAATAGATTAAAAATGGACTCTGCAGAGATATAAAGGAGGAGGAGTAACAGTATAGAGATATCCAGAAAAAAAACAAAGAAACAAAGCAGAGCGTGACGGTGTTTTCCCTGTTGGAAGAGGTGGTTCAGGAGGTGTGCAGGGAATGAGATGCCCCAGGGAACACCAAGCCGGAGCTGTCTTAATAGGGGTTGTTCTCTGGGTGGAGGAGGTTATATCCAGGGTTGCATTTTCCAAGTACGTTTAAATTTTTCAAAGAGACTTTACAACAAGCTAACTGGAGAAGAACCAATCTTTCCAGGGAGATAGAGAGTGCAGAAAGTCATGAAATGCTCCAGGTGTCTTTGAGACATCTCTGGCCCAAAGATAAGGACCTTCCGTATTCCACTAACACGGCTAGTTATTAGTGGTGCAGAAAAAAATGGGGGAGTGAACAAATTTACATAACTGATGGTGAATCCCCGAGCTAGTCCTGGAAAATTTGGCTCTCCAAAGGGAGAACGTGTGTCCCTGAAAACCTCTGTTTACTTGGTGCCCAAGACCAGTGCCCAAGGCTGGAGGACGTTAAAATCCTCCTCCTCTCTTGCCAGACGGCGTTGTCAACCTGAGCATCCCCATCGTGCTGCCGATCTCCACGGAGGACAAGGAGCGGCTGGAGGGCTGCGAGGCGCTGGCGCTCAGCTACGCAGGACGGAGAGTGGCAGTCCTGAAGAGCCCCGAGTACTTCGAGCACAGGAAGGAGGAGCGCTGCGCCCGCATCTGGGGTACCACCTGCACAAAGCACCCACACATCAAAGTAGGTTTGTCCCCTTGCTGCTCAGGGAAACCTGGCCAGGATGGGAAATGTGGGCAGGGAATGGAGAACCAAACCTTTTAAAGGTTTTGAGGGCTGTGGGCGTCCTGTCTGCTCTTCAAGCCCAACTCCTCACTGGGAACCATCGCGTCCCAAGCAGGCAGGACTGAATTTTTAGGCTCGTGAGTTAATGCTGCACTTGCTGCTTAGCAAGAGCATCAGATAACAAGCACAAGATGAAAGGGAAGATGAGCATGCTGCTGAGGAGCTGCTCCTTTCATTCACTCATCTTCACCAGTGTGCCTACATCCAAACGTTTTTAGCACAACCACCAACTTAGCCCCCAAAGTTTTCCTGCGCTTGGGGTGTGATGATCTCAGTGATGCTACCAAATGCTAATGCTGCAGCTTGCAGACTCATGCTCCTTTTAGCTAAGTTTTACTCCTCAATTTGGCTGTTTCATACAGGCAGCCAACAATGGTGTTACAGTTTTACAGCTTATCTCTTCCCACTTACTCTCTGGCAGTACAAAGAACATCATCCCTTAGAAAGGGAGAGCTCCAGGTGACACCAAGTGTCTTGAGCTGCCTGCTTAAAAAGGCTAAAGCTGTGATAATTCTTTTCCCCTACCTTAAAATAAATCTTTTAATTATTCACAGCAGTTGTTCACCTTGCAGTAGGCTTATTCCTCCTGCATGTTCCCAGGAGGAAAGAGCGAAGAGTGAGGTGGAGGAAGGTCTTGTGTCATAACTTGTAGACCCCCGGCTGCCGGAGAGGAGTCCAGCACCCACCTGGGTGCAGTGGTGGGGACTCGGTGGCTGATGTCTTGCTTTACGGGGTTGCGCTGTTCATGACGTTCACTTCACGTGGTCACTGTAAGAATGTTTTCCACCTATAATGTGCTGAACATAAAGGGAAGATCACCCTACAAGTGCAGTAAAGCCTAACACTTTTCAAAGGAGACTGGGAAAGGGAAAAGATATTTTGCTGTCCCCTCCATAATGCATGTGTGCGTAATTCACAGATGGTGATGGAGAGCGGAGACTGGCTGGTCGGTGGAGACCTCCTTGTGCTGGAGAAAATCAAATGGAACGACGGGCTGGACCAGTACCGCCTGACACCGCTCGGTCTCAAGCAGAAGTTCGCAGAAATGAACGCTGGTGAGTACCCTGGGTTAGCACCGGTGACACTGCTCTTCTTGCCCTAACTGGCACCGGGAGATTTCTGTGATCTGTGATTACTTGCTCTCAAGCTCACAGCACTTGACAAATTGCTTCTGTACGCTCCCAAAATGGGACTATTCGGGTGGGGCGAGCAGTAAAAGGGATGCAGGGCTTGGCACAAAAAAGCAGCGCAGGGTCTCCTTGGTTAAGGACGGTTCTTGTGATGGGCTGTGTCCTCAATGGGCGTCTCCGAGCATGGGACTGAAAAGCGTCGAGCGTCCTGCTCATGTCCTCCCTGGAGGGTCAGAGCCTCTCTTTCTGCACCCTGGGCATTTAAAGCCCTGTGCTGATGCGCTTGGCCTTCACGCATGGGGGACAGGTCAGGTGTCTTCTCCCAGGTGTCTGTTCCAGCAGGCTGGCAGGTGTCGGACACCTACCCTCACTTTGGGGCGAAAGCGTTGGCCTTCCTGAAGGTGCCATCAAGCTTGGAGAGGTGGCAGGTCACTTAAGAAGTCAGGGAACTTGGTGGAGGCATCCAGTGGCATCTAAAAACATTATAGGAAAGCTGATAGGACTGAAATCAGCCCCAAAGGAAGGATGTGCAATGAAAATAAACTTGGCAGAGTGATGAAGAGGCACTGTACATGTATGAAACACTCATCTAAGTTATTTAAGGTCTCGCTCATGTGAAGATAGGACACACATCTTACGACATACATATCTTATGACTTGAAATTATAGTGTGTAAATGAAGTCTGGTGGTCAGCGCAAGCCTGTGACCCTCTGAATCTTTCCCTTTTAGATGCTGTCTTTGCATTTCAGCTGCGCAACCCTGTCCACAATGGGCACGCCCTGCTCATGCAGGACACGCGGCGCCAGCTTTTGGAGAGGGGTTACAAAAACCCCGTGCTTCTCCTGCACCCCCTGGGAGGATGGACCAAAGATGACGATGTCCCGCTGGAGTGGCGGATGAAGCAGCATGCAGCGGTGCTGGAGGAGCAAGTCCTGGACCCCAAGTCAACCATCGTTGCCATCTTCCCCTCTCCCATGCTCTACGCTGGCCCCACAGAGGTAACGTAGCTGTCAGCTGCTGACTGCGACAAGGCGTGAAGCCTGTCCATGGGGCTGCCGGCTGTCAGCCTGCCCGCGTGGCTCCAGAAAGCTGCAGGGCAGGGAGTCGGTAGCCGTTGCCTCGCTATTAACTCCCTTGATGGTTCACCTGCAGCTTGCTGTGGCAGCCGTCTCCCAGCAGAGCTCGGCTCCATGGGCTCCTGTGCTTTTACAAGCTGTGTGGAGAGCTGGGGAGAAGGGGGCTAGAAACAGACTTCACCACTGTGACCATTTTCTCTGTCCGGCAGGGACACTCATTTGTTTTCTCCCAGTGGTTTCCCTTCTGTCCCTAAATTGGTGGGATGAAAGCAATAGACACTGAACCTCTCCTGAAAGAGGAAGGAGAGGGATGTGTGGGCAGCCTTTGCCTGTGTGGAGCTCAAGGACTGGTGGGCATTGTCTTTGCATGTTCAAAAAGCAAACCGCTACCTCCATTTGCTGCCAGATTGGAACAAGACCAGATCCCATCCCCAGTGTTTTCCTTGAAATATGTGTCCTTAGAAGAACTGTGATGTTGCATCAGGTCCAAGCAGTGGAAGACGAGTCTGGGCGGCACTATAAGAAACTGCAGCAAGGCTGCTGACGCGTCTCCTTCCTTCCTTCCTTCCTTCCTTCCTTCAGACGTGTGGATCGCCAGGATCTCTTTTGCAGCCCAGGGCAGGCGGCTCAGTTGCTGCTCAGCCCTCAGCCAGTGCTCCTTGTGTCTCTCTCTTTTGCAGGTGCAGTGGCACTGCCGAGCTCGCATGATTGCTGGGGCCAATTTCTACATCGTGGGGCGTGACCCGGCAGGCATGCCTCACCCCGAGACCAAGAAGGACCTCTATGAGCCTACGCAGGGAGGGAAGGTCCTCAGCATGGCGCCAGGCCTAACCTCGGTGGAAATCATCCCCTTCCGGGTGGCTGCTTACAATAAACTGAAAAGGGCCATGGATTTTTATGACCCGAAAAGGTAACACAGGCAGCAGCGTCGCTGTTTCTTTAGCCTACACAGCACATGCAGTTTGCAATTGCGTCTGGCTTGCAAGCTTGCTAGGGGAGAGGGAAAAGCAGTTGTTGTTCCTCTTAAGGAGAGGAACGGGGGAAGAACCTGTGAAAGCCACCTGCTTTCCCCTCCAAGAGCTGACACCAGGTCAAGGATGGGTTGCACAAAACTAAAGCTGCGCCTTTGTAGCCAGGGAGGATAAGAAACAGTTTGAGGACTAAGTGGCAGTAGAAATACAGCCTCTCGCAGCTGAAGAAGTGTGTTACGTACAACTCCAGCTCCTCTCAAAAGAGCAACCCCATTGCTGCCATTCATAAACCCAGGCGTGAAGCCACAGACAGGTGCTGCCGGTGCCAGGAGGTTTCCGACCAGACACTTGGCACGGCCCAAGAGCTGCGCTGGGGACGACTCAGGCTGGTTCTGCTGATTTCACCTCTGTCTCTGTTTTGCCGTAGGCATGATGATTTTGACTTCATCTCGGGAACACGCATGAGGAAGCTTGCTCGCGAAGGTGAAAACCCACCAGACGGCTTCATGGCCCCCAAAGCTTGGAAAGTCCTAACCGAGTACTACCAGTCACTGGAAAAAAAGAATTAACACTACTCCTCCTCCCTAGAAATACTTGTATTAAGAGTGAGCAATGATTGATTGATTCCCTATGACACAGATCAGTTACTTGGCATTTCCAGTGCTCTGACTGTAGGATTTTCCTGCCTGGGTCAGAGTGTTTTTTACTAATCAGAAATACTTTGACCTGGTCCTTCTCCCCTTGAAGCTGCTGGGAGTGTTCCCGTGGAGCTGGAAGGGGAGGGCAGCAGGCCCTTCGTCCCCAGCTGAGCGCAGCTGCAGGAAGCCCAGCACGGCCTCTGTATGGGCTATCCGGATCGTTTTGGTGCTGCCAGAGCTGCACACTGGCCCCTGGTGCAGAGCTGGGACCTCGGCACTGGGTTAAAAACGTGTCTGTCCCCTGTGTGGAGCAGAAATGAAGAAGCCTTTCCGCTACCCCTTGCCCAGCACTGCTTGAAGAGGCAGGAGCAGCTGCTGAAGCGAGGAGTGGTTGCTGCTGCCAGGGTGGGAGAGGGAAACAGGCACTCGATTCTCGGATCCAGTTGCTGCCCTCCAGGTTGTGCCTTAGATAATTTTTGCTAACAAACAGCGGGATTTTTTTAATGCCCTTTTTTTTAAAAGGATTTTTTAAAATCAGCTTTGACCATCACCAGTTCCTTGTGGCTGAGTTAATTGCTCACTGTTCTTCCTTGCTTCCTCCTGCTTGATCTCTCTGGTCAAAACAAAACCTGGGCTGAGTGTTACTCGTACTCTGAGTTTGACTTTCTGTGGGGACTCTACCGTGGTGATCCCTGTGCTCACAGCCTGGTGGGCCCACGGGCAGGGGAAGCTGTCCTGGGAGGCACCATAAAGCCCGGGAGGTCTCTGAGAAAGCTCAGGGCAGCAAGCAAAAACTGAAGATGCTGTTTACGTGCTTTTGTGGGTATTCTCCCACCTGGCATGATCCCCCTTTCCTCTGCCCGCGTTCCTCCCATCCGAAAGTCAAATTAAAGGCAAAACGGCAAAATCACAGTGTGAGGTGGGTCTGAGCGGCTGTACCCGGTAAACCAGGTGAGAGATGGCTCAAGCGCTTGCCCTCAGGCTGTACCCCGTGTGGGTACAGGTGACCCGATTTTAGTTTTTATCTGCGGGATGGTGAAGCTGGCTCAGGCTGGGGGACGGCCAGAAGATGGCGGAAAAGTCCTTGGGCCGCCCCCAGCCACATGGGGTGCTGCTGTGCGAGGGGTGATGGTGCCAAGCTGAGAGCTGGTGGCTGGTGGAAAGTTACTGCAGCCCTTATCTTCTCCTCCACGCCTCCCCAGCCCCTGACATGGACTTTGCCGTCGTGCGTGAAGCTTTTCCGCTGACTTGCAGCTCTTGCGGTGACCTCCAATGGGGCTGAGCAGCGCGACTCAACACCGAAGCTTTACCTGGCTGTGTCTGCGTCTCACCCCGAGTACGTCGCGCTGGGACTGGTGCGTGTCTCAGTGGTGGTTGAGGTTTGAGCGCAATGCACTGCACAGCTGGGAGCCCCTCAGCCGCCGGCCTGTGCCTTGTCGTCCTGCCTGCGGTCAGCGGAGGCTTTCCCAGGGAAAGGGCTGATCCTGCGGCCCTGCTGTGCCAGCAGCGAGGTGTACGCTGCCTCCCTGGCCATCGTGCTCAGGTGTTTTTAGCGGGGGGGAGGGAGGAAATACAGCTATGCACTTGTTAGTTATTGCAACAACCTGAATTGATGATTTTTGTACTCGTCCTTTTTTTAGTAGATGCCCCAGGACCAGTCAGAATGTGTTTCAAATGAAATGGAAATGGCATTCTCCTCCTCTTACACTTCAGTTTTAATTACAAATGGATCTACGCTCAGTAAAAACAATTACGCTTCTGCTTGTAACTTAGGATAGTGAGCTACATTGCAAGCTAAAACCTGTTTTGCTATGGCCATGGTACAGGGTCCAAGGCTTACGTATGCAATTGGGAATATTTTTGCTAAAAAGTGTTTTTCATTTGTCAACTGTTTTGGGGTGTTTTTTTTGTAATTTTTTTTTTTTTAAGTATTCCAAACAAAGAGCCCAAAGCTGTATTATACCTCAAGAAAAATGCTGCAACACCCATGTTAGCAGCTGAAAGCACACTAGCACCAGTGCCTTTTACACTCAGGCCCTCTGGCAGGGACCTGGAAGACAAAAGCAATGCTCCCATTTATGCTTGTGATATTTGTCATTTTTAAGTAGTGAAATAGTGCTGTTGCTGCTCATCATAAAATAATCAAAACGGTTAAAAAAAACCCCTGCAGTAAATCCAAATGGTTACAGCGAAACACAAATGTTGTATTATCCTTTTAAAATAGTGTAGTGTACTGATTACCTCTGATTAAAAGAGTATGTGGACTAGTTTGGGGTTTTTTATCCTATATTTATTAAAGACATGAGACTGGAATTTGTACCTCAACTGATACATCTCATGATTTAATATATTCTGAACTTGATACTCTGCTACAAAACACTCACTTTTAGTACAAATAAATATTTATATGTGTAACTAATTCTCACTTTGTAATTTTTTTTTGGAAAATTACAACCATGTGGTTCATCTGGGGCTGTGACAGGTCTGTAGCAGTAGGAGCCCTACCCCGTTCCAGCCTTGCGTGCTCAGTGCCTTGGGTAGGGCGATGGCTGGACCAGCCAGCAGCAAGGCTGACCATGGAGCCTGTTTTCTTCTTGGAAATCTCAACTCATTTACCTTTTTGCTGTCTGGGCTGTGCAGTGTTGACCAAGTCACATTTAACAAGCATAGTAACTGCACTGTCTTCTGCTGCCCTGCATTTCTGTGCTGTTTAACCAGCACTTAAGCACCTTCTAGCTGCTAAAACCCTGCAGAAATAGGGGATGATGCTGCATCACTTGGTCTCTTCCCAATGGACCTGCTGTAAACAGGCTGTGGGTCTTGGGGAGCGCCACAGCCCGCGGTTCCCAGCTTGGGGAGAGACAAAGGGAGAGCTTGCCAGCCCTGCCAGCTTCTGTTTGATGGAGATAGAGGCCCTTTGCTGCTGGCCTGCGTCTGCCCTGGCGCAGGGCTGGACGCTGGCTGCAGGAGTGTGGGCTGTTCCCCCAGCTCGCACTGCTGGGGCTCCCAGCACCCCACTCACCCAGAGCCATCCCTCGCAGCACCCCGAGGTTCCCAAGCACCAGCCAGGGAGAAGATGCCCATGCCCAAGCCAGGCTCAAAAAAAAAGCAAGCTGTATTTACAGAAGTCAAACATGGACACACTGGTGACAGTTACAGAAAACAGATTAACAAAAACGCAGAGCAAACACACACATTTATTTACCTGTTACGTAAGACTACGCCAAAGGTTTCTGTTTGCGCTGCAGTATCAGACTGGCAGGATTAGCTGCCTTACAGCCTGTGGACAATTTAAGTACAGTCTGTACCGTGCACACTGTCTACCGGTGACTGCTATGGCTGAACGGGTCCTAAAAAAATTATTTGCCTGCTACGAATGTCTATGCCTCCTCCTGCCAGAGGATTTGACCTTTAAACCCCAAGAAAGACCCGTTTCTCACACAGAATTTTGTGTTACAACTCAGAGCTCGATACCAGAGACTGCATCAGCCTCAGGCCACGCCTGTGAAACTACGCTTGGTTTGAGCAACTGGCCCTACAGCTGCAGGAGAGGACTTAGGCTTGCCCCTCGCTGTAAGGAGAGGCAGGATCAAATGGTGAGAAGCACGGACCAAACTGCTGGAGACGTGGAATTAAAGCGGCCACGTTCCTGCGTGATAAACCGTGTCCTTCCCTAGCAAACTGCCAGGAGGGTCTGTGCTTTGACAAGGACTCCCAAAGGGACAGCAAGAAGGGGCAAGTACAGAGAAGTCCTTGGAAAAGTGGAAATTACACTCCAGCTGCAGAAGGGGCAATTACAAATAACCCCTTGCAGCTCTTCAAATCAGTCCCTTAAGCCTGCAGTGATGCATTGTAGGCACAAGGTAAAGGCAAGATCCAGCCAGCACGCAAACAGACAGACAGGTTTTTGGAGAAACACGCAAGAAAGGAGATCAGAGCTCAGCTGGTGTCTAGAGGATGCCCCCAGCGTTCCTATTCCCGTGTGCTCAGTTTGACATTTAAACTCGCTTGAGGACACACTTTACACTCACTCTATTAAAGCCAATTAAGACAGTATTCTTCAGCTGCCTGCACTAGATCTTTACCAAGCAGGAAGCACCCTGAAAAACGGAAGGAGACGCAGTACGAGCTTTGTTATCGCACTAGCCTGGCATTTCTCAGGTGTAAGAACTACTGAGAGGGGCTGGGAGAACTTCGGAGTCAGAACAGGCACTGAGAACAACCTGAACAGCTGGAGAACTGCATCTGGCACACGCATAATTTAAATCTCCTGAGAAACCAGCTTCCAGTAAGTAGCACTATTTGCATGTTTAATTTTAAGGCTCTCCCAGAGCTAGCACTGACTTGCATCACTGCTTTCTGCCCTGTCACCAACGTGACTTTGTGGGATTAGCATTCCATATCCCAGACTTTTTAGATTTCCGTAGCCCAGTATTTTCTGGTGTGCCTAATTTCCTACATCCTTGTGTTAGAGCAAGATGCATTTACCATAGACTTTTTTCCCCACATCGAACAGCAAAATAATTATTATTAAAAAAACGCCCATGTTTGGTACCCAAGGAGATTAAATTGGGTCAAACTAAGACCTACTGCACCTGGTGCATTACACAACCAGTGTGCCAGACAAAAGGACACCAGTGAGAAAGCTGTGCTTAATGGAAATTGTCATCGGCACCTGATACTGTACAATGGCTGGCTCCAGCTGTCTTTATTTTATTTTGCAGTGCATTTCATTTTACATGGTTATCTTGCTTTCAATGCTTACCTTCCCTCGGTAGCTAGCAGAGCTGTGACACAGCGTACCACCCCGGGGGTTTGAACAATTCCGATTACATTACTGCACAATGCATAATATTATAAGAAGAAAAAATCAAGTTATTGAAAACCTACTTGACAATAACTTTACCAAAACACTTTTGCCACTTACATTTTTAACCCTTTGCCTTTATCACTACGTAACGTTACATGGATTTACTAAAACTGTTACCAGCAAGTACAGCAGAACATTGCTAAATCACATTTATAAACCTAAAACCCATCCTTTTCTCTTCAATTTTGCAGATCAGAGCATGTGACAGAGCAAAATGTCACAAAACATCCCTCCACGCCTCAGAGCTATGCATATGTACTTCATGGTACAACGCCACAGTGCAGCAGTGGGTCTTCCAGAGGAGATTAAAATAGCAGCAAGCCCTCGTTACAATGCATAATAGATCACAATTTCAGAGAGCTTATAATATGTGGGGCTTTATGAAAGACCAGTTAAGATTCTACTCTAATTACTCACATCAAGGGAAAAATAAAAATAAAAGCAGCATTCATTTAAAAAGCCTCAAAAAGCAGAATTCATAAAAAATGAAAAGTATTCAAACATTTTTACAGTAGTTTACTACCTTTACTAAATGGCACCAGATTTCAAGTGGTCATGTGAAAGAGAAATCAGTAACATTTCAAATTTTGCCTGAAAGTTATTCTAGAAGCAGAATTTGTCTCTTCATATTTGCTGCTAAAAGGAAGAAGTAAATGTGAATTGAGTATCGATGAATCTTTAATCTATACATCTTCTGATTTGGTTTGATTCAGTAAGTAGAAAAGATTTTCCATACTCAAGTTATCTACAGATTATGTCTATACATAAAAAAATGTGTGGATATATACATTTAATACATACACACACGCTCGTACTTATATACACAAACTGGTAATGGATCGTCTCCCCTCCACAGCAGTGACCCGCTGAACCCATGCACGACGTCAGAACCTGCTTTAAGGCTACACAGTGTATCAATTATGGGACGAGACACAGGCAGTTGCTCTTGGTCTGGGCTATAATTGTTCCACTTCATGATCTATTGTTACACTTCTAGTTGCGCATGACGGAATTTCAATAACTTAGAATTTGTTGTATAAAAACAATTTCAGAAACAGAACTCCCTTATTCAAGGAACATCCCCGCTCCCACCCCCTGACATTGTTTTTGCTAACTGATTACAGAAGTCAAACTAAATCACATCAGAAACTGCAAATACACTCTTTTGTCTTAATCTAAACTAGCGTGCATCAAAACATTCTGCAGTGTGGCATCCTTCGATTTTCTCATCTTCTCAATTGCCCTGTGGAGATCCTGCTGCTGCACAGGCCGAATTTCATCTTCATCATGGCTTTAAAAGAAAGACAGAAAGAAAAAAAGCAAGATAAGGATTCAGGTGTTGTGTAACAGCTGTCCAAACAATGAGAAGTAATCATTGAAAATAGCAGTTCTGACATGGATCCAGCATTACACTGGAAACATGCCCCTGTCCATGCACGTATTACCTGCAAGTATGGGAGATAATTGGAGGAACATCACAGCAAGCGGAGTTACGTGCGTGTAAGAGTGTTACCAGCATTTAAGCCTGGTAATATAGTGCAGTAATATCACACTCTTGTTGGTTCATGCCACCTCAAGCTTGACACCTTGGAACAAATAGTCTTATTTTCACAGTCAAAATGAATAAAGGTAACTTACTTGTTGGGTTTTTTGTTGTATAGTGGCAATTTGTCAAGAAAGAGAACTTCCTGCTTTCTGTGAATCACAGCAAGGTTTTTTAAACCTCTATAAATTTGCAATTCAAATCAGAAAGTACAAACTAATAATTGGACAGTGTGTAGCACCAGGAGCATTCACAATTGCTGTTCAGCTATCATAACAGGCAGAATAAAGACACATACTTCTCTTCTTCACAGGCAGAATTAACATATTCCCTGACACAGAGGAGTGCTGCATCCCGGCACATTTCCTTCAGATCACTGCCTGAGAAGCCATCAGTCTCTTTAGCAACTTCTAGGAGATCCACATGCCTGTCCACCTGTCAAAAACCAAAAGATCAGAGCATAAAAACTCTCAAGTAATTCACTTTGTTCACCAAGGACAAGAAACAGTTACCTCCGAGTATTTTTACCTGCCCTAAGAAGATCTTTTTCAGTCTTGACTTTTTTTGACAGCTAAAAGCAAATTATTTTATGAACTTACAGTTTGAACCCTCCAAGTAGTTCATTTCATTAAATGAAACTGATGCTTCATCTCATAAAATTCTGGAGCTGATTAAAAAAAAAAAAAAAAGAACAGGCAACCGAAAGTGAACCATCATATTGGTGTATTGTTACTGACACAGCTCCTGTGTGGTTTTGGAAGGCTACTGGATGGCAAAAACCGGATCACAGAAATAATGACCCATTTTCCCAAATGCCCACACAAGTTCCCTGCAATGGCACCGCTTATTTTGGTAAAAGGCTCGATCAGACCCTACGTGCATCTTTTTATCTGTAGACAATGAACACTACCCAACAGGTCTCCTTTCACAGCCACAGCCCTTTTTTAAAATACATTATTTGAAAGAGTCATTTTTGTTTTCATAAACACTTCTTTTGACCAGTAACACAGCAAGACTGGAAAAAGTTCCTGTCACATTTATGTTTTGTTGTTGCCACCTTTCAGTGCAGAATAAGAACTTCAAAAGCAGTTGTTCACTATCTCAGCAACTCAATTGTTTGTTGAGTTACTGAACAACAGCTCCTACTTTATACAGTCATGAAACAGGGAACTCTGAGGCAAAATAATGTGTCTAACTCCATGCACTGGATCAGAGGCTGAACTCATTCCAGGCAGGATGCCATATTTATTCAGTTGGTTTACAGAACCTCTGGTAACAGCCCCTTCTGGCACATTTTCCAATGCATCAGTATTTTATTTTCAAAAAAGTTAAAGCCAAACTAGTCTAATAAAAGGCTGAACTTAAGGGGTGACTTCTTCTAAGAGGGAAACTTCCATGGTGATGAAGACAAAGCCTCAGGTGTAATCTTTGCTGTTTCCAGCTACCCCTTCAAACCATGCGCTCCCCAGGATAACCCAAGAACGCACCAACATCCACTGAGCACCCTTCCAATTTCCCACCGACCCTCCCGCTTTTCTTGAAGGACAAGGGTTACAGTGCTACGGTGCTGTTGGCTCAGATCTTGAGCTCGTACTTGAGCCCCAGCTCCCTGACCTACAACTCAGCACGCAGCGCTCTGGTTTGGGTCTGGAGTGAGCCATCTGGCTCCCCAGGCATGAAAATTAAGGCAAAAGTGGCAGCTGGCTTACACCAAAGTGCCTCCTACAGACACTACAGCCTGGTTGTCTTGAAGTGCTTTGCTTTAAAGCATGATCCTGCACACAAATACCGAAGCCAGTAACAGTCAGCTGTGGATATGCAATGTATTTGCTCAATGTGGGGCTGAAGGCCATCAAGATTTGAACAGAGAAGCACAGCTGGCTCAGAATAAATAGAAAATGGGCATGTTGTGTACCAGGCGTTAACAAGGATTTCCCTTGGAGCGAGAAAGAAGAAACAAGATTTTAAGACA
Source organism: Pygoscelis adeliae (assembly GCF_000699105.1). Lineage (NCBI taxonomy): Eukaryota > Metazoa > Chordata > Aves > Sphenisciformes > Spheniscidae > Pygoscelis > Pygoscelis adeliae. Next base: position 1,714,209 of record NW_008825613.1, read on the forward strand.
GGCAGGGAAAACTGAGGGCATGACTACACCTGTCATGTGAAGGACTGCCACGAAGTTTGTCACCCTGACTGAAAATAAGCTGCGCTTGAGAGATCCAATTCTTCCTCCTAAGGAATAACCAATACAGGCTGATTTCCACCATCAGCACCCCCTTCCAAAAAATGTTATTTGTGTGGCTGTGATTCACTGCCAAATGCTTGATATGCTTTGCATTCTTTCAGGTCCATATTCAGGAGCTGATTTAGGTTTTTGCTGAAGGCCTTAAGGCCAAGGTGCTGCAACTCCCAGGCCCAGCTGCCAAGGCAAAGGAGCCACAGAGTCCACTTGCGTGCAGGAGCTGGGTGGCTGCAGATATTCAGGGAGTCTGTATAAAGGTCTATTATTTGGCATACCTCCCTAACAGCTCTTGAAGAGAAATTTGAGTCTGAAATCACCACTTGCAAGAGACGTTTTAGTTTGTTTGAGATTTTCTGCAAATAGGTCAGCTCTTCCTCCACAACTCCTTTGGCATTTCGTAGCAGTTCCGTTTTCACATCCATGTCTAGCATTTTGTGAAAAGGCCAACCTGTATTATAATCCTGTACAAACACTCCAAAATGACCATTTGCAAAGCAACCTCCCCAATATCTCAGCCATTCGCAATGATGAGCTGTGATTTTCAGGCCTCTTAAAAAATGTAAGTTGGTTTTACTAAGGAATGATATTTATTAGGATAGACCTCAACCAAGAGACACTTTGCAACGTTAACTTCCAAGACAATTAGTGCTGCAGACTAAATTTGGCAGGAACCTCCGATAACATAGGTCCCATATCCTGCCAACAGACACTACCAGATGTGCTCACACCTACCCCTTCTCCTTATCTTGGAACGCAGACGGTGACACGAACACCATGCAATATTAGTAACAACACCTATAGTAGTTTTCCTCTAAAGGAAATATGAACTATGGATCAAAGTGCAAAAAGCAGCACTGTCAAAAAATGTCATTCCTCCTTTCTTGACTTGAGCCAATAGACTGTACAGAGTTAAAAAAAATTCAGTATCTCTTCTCCCTGCTTCATGATGTCTTGAAATTTCTTTCACCGATCAAAGTGATTTCCAAACATGATTCACCTTCAGCATCTTTAGAAAGATAAACATATTATCTTGTTATATAACAAGAAAATGGAGACAGAGAAATTAAGTACTTTTCCTCAGAGACGGTGATTCATCACAAAATCCAAGACTGCTGCTCTGACTGCAGCTCATGCTTAAACCAGTAGGCAACTACTGCTTTAATTTAACGCCACGCCTAAAACCACAAAAGATTCCTAAGTTATAATCAGAAATACCCTGGTAGATAATCTCTACTTTACTCCAAGACAGCCGATTGTAACACGTTTTCTACAACTTCAGAGCTTGCACCCATGAAAACAGTAATACAGCAAATTAACCATTAAAAAAAGTCTACCATTAAAAAAAGTCTACTTACATTTTCATTTTTCAAAATCAGCTTCAAGATTGCTTCTCTTTGTTTCAGAGCCTTAAACAAAAGAGATTAAAGTTACTAGAGTACAAAAATAGACATATATAACATCTATCTCAATTTTGGATGGCGTGGGCATTCAGTCACAATTCAGTGACACAAGCTGATCCCTCAAACGGGAGATGTGATACACACTAAGGAAACCTATCAGATGGCAAATCACTCAGCAGAATGAGATCTAGGGTACTCTGACTCCAGGAGCACATGAAACTAAACATTTGAGCATATACATTTACATTAACTACAGGAAAAGGGAAAATGCACTGACATTTAGTCTTACTTTGCCCTAAGTGAAAGCAGCTGTCTCCAAAGATTTCCCATCATCTTTAACGGAAAGCAGCCTCTCTAGATCTAGGGGATGCTTTCAATACTTTGCTAAACCAGATGAAGAGGATAAACTGTTCTGCTTAAAAAAAAAAACAATAAATTTAATTCTGCGGATGATGCTTGGGAAATTTTAAGCAATATAAATCACATACTGTGATGGGGTTACTGAAAGAAACAGTTGAAGTCCTGAGCATATCCTTAATAGCAAGGTAAAACACAGGCAGCAAAGAGATTCTTTTTTGTGTCTCCCAAAACCAAACGTCCTAAATTCACCTTCATTGTTAAAAAGGGAAAAAACTACCCCATAGATACTCTGGCAGATGAACAGTTGATACTCTGTCTCAAAAAATACTTCTTCCATTTCCCTCTGCCTTGCAGATAACTTCTTATGAGTAATTTTGGGCATTTTAATCTCAAACTTAGTTATAAAATCTGCAAGGCTTTAGCTACTCTACAGTGATACTACCCGTGCACACTTCCAATCCACAGCACATAAATTATCTTGGCCCTCAATAAAAGAGTTGTAACCAATCTTGGTTGTACCGCAAAGTACCACAGACAAGAACAAGAGACAAGTGGTAAGTTAATGAGATGGCTGTAGCGGGGTAAGGGAAGTTATGTGCCTGTGCCCTAAATGACACCTTCTGCTGTAATTCTGATCCTGGGAGAGGGAGCCAACCCCTGTAATATCCTGAGGCACTGTTACCTGCAGATAATACACCCTTCTAATGATGGTTCTTGATAGAAAGACACGATAAAGTAGTAAAATACACATCCTCGCCCCTTACTAATTAAAGGAAAACATGAAGATGAGTAAGGTGTATGAAACCCTATGAGCAGGCATTGCAGAAAAGCAGTTACTAGGTTATAAATGCTTTGTTTTGAAAAGTATCCGCCCACAAGGAGTGAAAGCCAGTTCAAACAAGATGGGTCTGGGAACATGACTACTCTCTTGCACAATCAGTAAGAGTTTTACTCCTCCAGTTTTGTCTCTAAGTTTCTGCAAAAAATGAATAATGAAGGGTATTTCTGTAGCCAGAAGGGAATACTGACAACCACAACTGAACTCCTTATAATATTGATACAAAAAAGTCTTGTGATATTGCTAAGTGTTCGAAGGTGACTAAAATACCTTGAAAAGGATGGCAATAGCAAAATTTATAGTAAGGGTAACCTTGTGATGGCTGGCATAATTGATAAAGACCTTAATTACTGCCTGTTTGGCATAAATCGTAAGTGGAATAAAAGTGTTTTCCATATTGGTTGCAGTGCCTGACTGTGGAAATGTCTTTTTGTGATTGTTTTCAAGTTAAAACTAAGCTCTTTCCAGAGTGCAGCGTCTAAGCCACTCCATTCTTATAGGTGAAGAAAATGGGTGGGAAGCTCAGAGCACATGGAGTTGTTTCAGATAAAAGATCCAAGGAATCAAGATTTCTGTGAGAAATTTCACCTTAAAAAGCAAAGTTATATATGTGCTTCTAAAAAACTAAAACCAGATCAAAATAATACAGTATTGCTTTGAAAAAAAAAACCAACAAAACCCACCAAACAACAAACCCAGACACGTGCGTTTCCTGGCTGATAAGGCACCTGCCTGTAGCTCAGCCACTAGGCACGCTGTTCAGGCAAACCTGGCATGACTTACAGGTTGGTTGATGTGAAACCGGGTCGGCATTCTTCTCATGATTGCAGAGTCAAGATCCTGAGGACGGTTGGTGGCTCCCATCACTATTACCTGTATACACCAACAGAAAAAACTAGTCAGCCTGAAACCAGCTTTTGAAAACATCGCCGTATTGGAGTTTCAAAACCAAACATGTGACTCTTCCACACTTTATCAAGAACATCGATATTTAAAGAAGTTACATAAGGTTTCTTGGTACTGATTTCAGCAACTGGATTTAAACAGGCAGCTTAACAGAGCATTGGTACCACAGAGTACCATCTGGGTGGAGATTTTTACATTAGTCTGAAGCCTTCTGAGCCCAATTTGAAAGTTAAAACTCTAAGCAGTAACCCAAAACTTCTGCTTATAAACCTTGGCAATGTCTCTTTAGTTCCTGGCGGTCTGGAAGGAACTTGAAAGGAGACATTTTGATAAGGAATTAAAAAATGTGGCATTTTTGTGCTGTGTTGAAAAAAGAAAGGCAATCAATTCACCAGGATGACCAAACTGGCAGCTTTCGCATGCACTAAAGTGTTGTTTCTTTTTTTAAAACATTAAAAAAAGCATTAAAAGTCAGTAAGAACCCATAGGCACTGGTATACTGTAACAGCAGCACATTAGATGTGTACAAGCCAAGTTCAATACGAGGAGAGTATTTACCTCATTTGACTGCATTCCAGTTATTAGTTTAAGAACAAATTTACTTCCCATTCACATCATTTCTCATTTGTTATTGTAAGTTATGTACATTGTAAATACTCAGTGAAAAATGTCAGGGAAATTAATCTATCAACACAGTTTCCTGACATGCTTCTGGTCTTTTGTCTGGGGTCACTGTTCCGCAGCCAGCCCTGGCAGCTCCAGCAGCCCCTGGCCAGGCTGGGTTGCGTGCCCCGGAGCAGAGTCACCCTGCCACCTAGAGGCTTAATTATACGGTGGCAAATTGCTACGCACAGAAAAAGCCAAAAGGGGTTTTTTTTCACCAGGGCTCCGGCAGTCTTCACCTTCTAGAAAGCATTATGCATGCAAGCACTTTGTGCTTGCCTGCGTGCCAAACATAAGCTAATGTTTGGCTGAGCTGCCTCTTGCAAAGAGGCATCACTGTACCCATGCTGTGCTTCCCCAGGGTCTGCATCAGGGCCCAGTGTTGGAGCCGAAGTGTTGCTCCCTCTGTGCTACCTGAGCTAAGGAGCCTTCCCAAAAACGGGCTTCATCTGCAGGTTCTGTGAACTTGAGACCCCGCCCAGGGCACAAATGCAGCCATATGGGGCTTCCAGACTTGAACTGTCCCTTCAAGGGGCACAGCTCTGTTTTCCAGGCACTGTGCCCCAAGTTCCTGCCGGACTCAAGACTATATCCTTGGCAGGTTTAGCCCAAAGCTGAACAAGTTTTTCAGGTGCAATCAACACAGGAACAAATAACATTCATCACACTTACTTACAATTTCCTCCTAGCATTTGGAATTTTTGTTACCATAACAAAAGCCAAATTTAATCCTTATTCAAAGGAAATTTGTTTGGCAACAATCAGAAAAGCAACCCAAAGCTCTCAAGTAAACATTTGTAATTAACAAAAGAGCCCAGCAAGCTGGCTGTCAAAAACCGAGACAATGTAAATGTCAAAACCATCGTTTAAAGAACACTTCCTGAATTGCAATGACATCTCAGGGAGGAGCCTGAAATATGGTATTGAAAC
>NW_008825613.1:1719524-1728207 GCF_000699105.1 Pygoscelis adeliae
CCTGCTGAAAAACTCCCCAGAAACCTGAATCAACCCCTGCGGTGTCTCCAGCCAATTGTTTGCATTGCATTTTACTGTGGTGGCTCCCTACCCTGCAGAGGCATACGAGTGAAGGACAAGAGTGACTTGTTCAGGCTCTGCATGCTGAACTCGAGAGATGGGTAAGACCACATATTGTCTTACTGCAGGGAATGAACAATTTGATTTGCTCCAAGAAGTTGTCAGTTTATTGGGAAAAAAGATAATAGATTCAAACACTGGAAGAAATGTGTGCTTGCAAGATCATATTAGCTTCCAGTTAAGTGTTCACACCATTGGCCTCTTAATAATGGTAAGCAAACACTCTGGTTTAAAGCTCCTCAGTATATATATTCACTGTGTTCTGATCAGTTTTTAAAAAAATCAACTGAAAAAATCTTTAACACAAGCTTGAGTGAGGAGGAAAAGCAGATTTTACAAAGAACGAACTAATGGAGGTCAGAGCATCGGAACCCCATTCACAGAAAAATACAGATTTAAAAGGCTGAAAATTTTAAAATTGGAGAATAAACATCCTTTTTAAAGGCCTTAAAAAGATTGCTCCAGGTGACAGTTCAGAAACATACCAAGCTGGCTTTCAAGCATACCAAGCTACATTCAAGTAATTTATTTCATAAATGTTTTTTGTTTGTTTGTTTGTTTTTACAGCACCAGCAGCTTTTGTATTTTCTTTTTCTCTCCAAAATACAATACTTCTGTTGCGATTATGGGAGGGGGACGGAAGCAGGAATAACAGGATGGAAGCACGGCTCCATTTAATAGAATTTGTCTTTTGATAACATCAACTTCTCCACCCTTTCAGATTAACTCCAGAGTCTAGTGCTTGTCTAATGCTCTTCTGGAAACAAACCAACCAACCTGCAACTGGGATGAATACTCAGATCTTTCAACACTTTTCCTGAAATCAAAGATTCACTTCACCGGAAGAAAATATTGTTGACAAAATGTTTTTCAAAACAGTTTAAAAATTCCCAATTTTGGCAGCTCAAACTATACAGCTATATTATTGAGACTTAAGACACTTCTGAAAAATAACACCTCTTAATTAAAACCAAAATACGTACAAAAACAGTCTTCTCAAGAAGAAAAATGATCTATTAATATAACTCATCTCATTCCCATAATATACTGGTAATCACTAACACTGACAGGTAAAGAAATTCTTTTGGCAGTTATTACTACATGCAATCTGCTACTCTTTCCAAATGGGTCAATGCACAATAACCAAGAGGGAAGAATCACATTACTTTTCTTGTCATCCTTTGTACTTACTTGACAGTTATAATCGGTGTCCAGTCCATCCCACAGACTCATGAACTGAGCTTTCATCATAGCTGTAGCTTCATGGTCAGAACTCGATCGACTTCGTAAGAAGGAATCTGTATTAAAGGATTCAGTAAAGCAGTTTACTTGCAATCCTGCCACAGAAACTATGCTGTTTGATTTCTCACGTGCAGACTTGTGCTATTCTCTCTCTTATAAATACTCTTCTTAATAAACATTGTCAACAAATGAAAAATATTTCTTATGATGAAGAACAGGAAAGTGGAATCTCACCATATTTTTAAGCACATCTTAAGCTACATTACATGAGTATGTACCTATCACATGAGATTGTCCCAAATCCTGTGCTCCAAATTTTCACTTTCCTGAATTCATGGAAAGTGTAACTTTCACCTAAATTTCTCATGCACCTAATTTTCTCAAGCATTCAGAGTCTGGCAAGCTAGAAGACACCAAAGCACAGGAGAACAGCAAGCTACAGGACTGACGTAAAGTAGGCTATACACTTTGTTAAGCAGAGCTCTAACTCTGCTAGTGGTTGCCTGAAGAACTTCCAGCAGCTAGAAAAACACCACGTTTTTCACACCTATACAAAAGGATAAAAAGTATCTTAAGAACCTAGCCCCTTCATAAACCTAAACTGTGGAAAGGGTAAAAGCTTCATCAGGCTCTGTTTCTGCAAACTGTACAACTCACTCTAAGAAGCGCCAGTGCTATGAGACAACGAGCAATTTTAACTGAACTGCTCAAGTTCACAGGGACTTAAACAATAATGCGACAAGTCCAAATGCACTAACAACTGGCACCTTGGCTGTCTTCCTAGCTGAACTTCCCCTCCTACTTCTTCAACCTTATTAAACTATCATTCCTGAGCTCTCCAAAACCCGTATTTTATTTTCCGTTATGTGCCCTCATGGCAGAAGCATTGAAGTGTATTCAGTGATTGGTTTCCTGAACAAGTAGTTCCCGGGACAGAAGAAAAGCTTTCCTCGTGAACCACCTTAGCCCATCCGAAAATAAGCAGCAACTTGTTCTACTTGTAATTTCCTCCACTAACAAGAGGAAGAAATACACTGGTTTTCCTAATTTGACACCATTACTTTACAATACTATTTATATTACTAAACCTTGTTCCATTATCACTCTTTTTTAGGAAAAGATGACAGTAGATCAATACACCCATCAACTTGAACCTACAGTTTAATATCACTCTGCTATAGTTACTTTCAAAAAAAGATAGATTTTTACCTATTTCATCAATAAAAATGATGGACGGTTGGAGCTTTATAGCAAGGGAGAAGACAGCAGCAGCCAGTTTTTGAGACTCTCCATACCATTTGTCGGTCAGTGTTGAAGGCTGGAGATTAATAAATCGACAACCTGCTTCTTTTGCTGTAGCTTTGGCGATCAGTGTTTTGCCACAACCAGGAGGGCCATAGAGAAGTACTCCTGAAAAAGTAACGGTGTTAATGCTCTCTGGTCACTGTACAGAAAACATGCTTTGGCATGACAAACCTGATAGTGTCCAGCCTTGTATTTTATCCAAGTTTTAAAAGATAAGAAACCCGTGTTCCATCAAATCAGAGTTGTTTAAGATACACTTATTATAAAATTAAAGCTGAGAATACCAAAAAACAGATATGGTGAAATTGAAGGGATACATTTGCCTGAAAGATGACTGTTTTACTACTGTGACTATAAAGGTTACATAAAACTGGAACCCTATTTATTTCCTGTAAACATTTGACAGGCCTTGTTTATAGCCAGTTTCAGCTTTGCTAATAAAACTTAGCACAGAGGGGGGAGGGAGGGGGAAGGAGCCCACAAACATTTCAAACAAATTACCCGCAATTAAATATGACATCTCATATTATTTTTAAACTTGTCATAGTTAAAGAATTCACAGTAGTGTTTTTCTAACATAGCTGTAAAGAAAACAAACTAAAGAAAAAAATTAAGTCAAACAATCCTGAAACAGAGAATTACTAGGGTTTTTTTCTGTTTATGTGACTGACAACCACAAACATAATTACTCTAAAGCAATGACTTCCTATTAACACACAGTGCAAGCCACTAATAAAACTGGGGAGCTTGCCCTATATGGAAAGTCTACTTTAAAAAGATAAATAAAAAATATTTTTTTCCTTCAGCTTATTAGATCCTGACATTAAAGTAATTTTCCAGACAATTTCAATTTGTGACTTAAACAGAAAGTAGCCTGGAAAAACTAAACCAGTTACAAAAGTGCTTCATTTTCCATCACTTAGGACACGAAACTGAGATGGTCACAGACATTGGCAGTAATTAATAGTTTTCAGAGAATTTTCAGAAGACAATATTCCAGGGATCAGAGCAGTAAAGACAAACTTTGGCATTTTGTCCAATATTTTAGGTACAAATTCTGCTTGTTTGCAGTAACATACAGCAAATATGGCTGTAAGTATTCCAGCAGAGAGAGTCCGACTTCTGTTTTAATGTCCAACTTCTGTTTTAATGTTGGAAAGTTAATTTGTCACCCGCCGGTTTCCTTACTGCCTCAATACTGTGCAACTCAGCTCCACAGAAAATCAAGGGATCTCCAGAATAAAAATGGGATCTCTGTCTCTTTGAATGACTGGAATTTCTAGGACTAGAACAGAGAGACGTCTGCAAGATTAGCTTACATTGAAGTCTCATGTTTATGACTTATGTTTCTATGACACCGTAGAAATATTAACCAAGTGTACAAAGCTGTACAGCAGAGTTATAGCTCACGCCTGCCAAAGGACAAAATGGGGTATAAGAAGAAAAAAAATCGACAATTTAGGCAGATAAAAATGTAGGCTACATAGATTAGTGCACCAAAATGTAACATCAGTAACTGAGAAGCAATTATCGCTTCATTATTAAGGTGAAACTTATTCACTAGAACTTGATTTCATGGCAAGAGAAGAGGAAAAACCTGAGGGTTTTCCCTGGCATCAGTCCTAATGGTTGCACTTTGGAGTGGCAACCCACTTCCTCTTTCCTTTCTGGATAACTGTAACCTTTTCTTTTTTTTTTTAATTTTTTTTTTTTTAATACCAACACATAAATCTGTAACATTTCCTTCCTACCTTTTGGTGGCTGTAAGAGCCTGGAATTCTCAAACAAATATTTCTTCTTGATGGGCAAAATGACAGTGTCTTTCAAATCTGTAATAACATCATCTAAGCCTGCAATATCACTCCAGGTTACCTAATACGGAAAAACAGTATTAGAAATGATCACCATAGTCCCTGCCAACAAAAAATATCCACAAGCTTAAAAGAAGTGCAAGGCCTCAAAAATAAAAAGGACAAGTGATCAAAAAAACTCGGCTCTCAACGATGCAATTTTAGTTTTAAATTACAGAAATATTTTCTATGTATTTCCATAGATATCTATATATGACAAATTATGTAATCCAAAGCCAAAATCAAGCTCTTCCATGTCTGAAGTGCTTTCATCAAAGTAACAGAAAAAACAGTTTCTTACATGCATGCTAAGTGGGTCTACGAGATGTGCAGCAATACTCATTTCATATTCAGTAAGCTTGACGTTTTTCACTCCAATTTGCTTCATTAGTTTTTCAGCCTGGGGGAAATAAAACACCAAGAAAATCAGAGAAAGAAATTGAATGCTTAATTCAAAAATTAGTTTTTAAAGAACTGCTATTTGGAGCCTGAAAAGCTTCTCCGTAAGACACATCTGAAAAGCAGTTAAATCTTTCTGAAGTAGAATGTTCTGCTATTTCCTAATGACTTGTTGTCACTTCAGTGAAACTAAGTCATATATCTCAGTTCCCATCAAGTAAGTGTCACACCAGCCCTCCCACCCCCAAATCCACATGTCATACATTATAACCTGAAAAGCAAAAAAAATAAACATTAGAACACGGAGTTTGCTGTTCAGAACAGGTTTGCAGACACATAGGTAACATCAGTACAAAATCATTTCCATAATCTCGACACGAGTTTCCAAAGCTGGTACCAGTATGTTACACTTTAAAAAAGCCCATTAGTCCTTACGAACTTTGTAGAGGATTCAGATGAAAAGCCTGAAACTTTTTATTAAATAGAACTCTAGAGTTCTTTCACGTGCTTAATTATCTTCATTCACAACCCTGCAAATAATACAAACACTTTAATGGGAGATATAATTGTGTTATTACAGAAAGCATGCCCACCCCCCAAACCTCCACAGCACTGTATCAAGTAGAAATCGATATATTGTTAAGAAAAAAAAAAAGATAATTCACAGAAGCCAGTCAGTTTTTTCTTATGTATTCAATGTTTTCTTCTTCCCAATTTAAAAGGAAAAGTCATTTGTTGTGTCAACACCCTTTCACAATTCAGTTTCTCTTTATACTCAAACTTGTGGTTAAGTCTGACGTGCTTTTGGGATATTGCAACCTCTTATATAATAGCTGGCACTAGCACGGACTGTGAAAGCTGATTTTTAAAGTGGGGCAAATTTTTTAACTAAAGATTTCATTAAAAAGGAAAAACCACTCAAAACAGAGTTAGGTTGCTCAAAACCGCTGTTTGAATCTGTGAAATTTGTGTCAGCCAGAAACAAAAAAAAAAAGTTGCAACATTTCCTTTAATACTTTCCAAAGGATACAATTAACTTTTGGTTCTGAAATGCACCTAAATCTTTTCCCAGAGCATTAAGTCCCATGAATCATTCTAGTTCAACACAAGGAATGAGGCTTTTCACTTTTTTCTTCCCCTTTCCAGGACATTTTGACTGCTACTGGAGGTGGGGAGAACAGAGGGAGAGGGACCAAAGTGCAAGCTATTCTTAAAAAGGCATTTGGACAGCAGTGTTCCTCTTTGTCATGGGTAACCACAGTCCCTGCCTCTGCCATTAAGTTGCCAAAAAGCAGCAGAAAATCAAGTTATTTCTGCTCAAGGTTTTAAAAAGCAACCAAGTGACTGATGAGAGCATTATTTAACGTGACTGCTGCTTAGCAAAGTTGTCAGAAGCAGAAACGGCACTGGGACCACACTTGCAGATAATTAGAGACAACATTGCGCTACAGTTCAACAGTTTTTCCAGCACTTCAAGCTAGAAATTTTAACTTGTTATAAAATGTAAGCACTGAAAACGCTAACAGCCTAGATTCTGAGATTTACTAAAAAGTAATTGTAGTTTTTTGATTATTGCACATGCTTCTATTGATTACTTCGTTGGTTCTTGCAAGTCCAGTTTTCAGTTAGCAGATTCCTCTGTTTGAACGGTAATGAACGAGACAGCATTTCACAGAAATATTTACAAATAAAATCCTACCTGTTTCTGAGCTTCTACTTTCTGCTTTCTGGTCGGATCAATGGCATCAACCATCCATTTAATGGTAAAATATGTTACAGCACCAAATATGGTTAAACGAAAAATTAATCCGACCACTTCATTCCGGCTCAGGGGACGTGAAAATGCTTCAGCATGGACCATTTTGCCTCTCAACACTAAATGTAAAAAAGCCCAGGGAGGGACAGAAAGAAAGAAAATTAAAGCTGAGAAAACATCTGCCTTATATTTAAACACCACTTCATAAAAACTATTTCCCATGCACACAGCGGGCATAAAGCCTACCACGAAGTTATAATGAAATATCTCAATAATAGCACAACCCCAACATATAAAACTGTGTAAGATTAAAACACGTAGCGCTGAGTAAGAGAATGATTTCATTTCTACTTTCAGTAAGCAGAGAAGAAATAGCAGCAACAATTTGAGGCCTTACTTCTTGATTGACTATATGCAAAAAGGTCCTGATTTCACTCTCCCCTCAAGAAATCTGCATTCATTTCAGCTATACAATATCCTAATAAAGTAATAAAGATTATTATTACTTATAATAATTTATTATTACTAATAAAGTAATAAAGATTACTTTATTTCAGCGTCAGGTTTATATTCCCATTAAGACTGACATTTTGTGACTGTTATTGACCCAAGAATGCTGTGTCATGGAGACACAGATAACTACATGATTTAAACAGGGAGTTCTTTTCCCTAACAGGAAGTTTAAAGGAAAGGCACCCAATTGCCACATTAAGGAGCTACCAATGACTTGTATTTGAATAAAATGAGGTTAAGAGCTGGAGCCTGCACCTAACAGAATATATTTTGAGTTATTAATATCCCTGCAAAACTCAAAATGCTGGATGTGGCACACAGCTATCAAGGGAAAAGGCTGGCTGCTGTATAAGCCAAACCCAGAAAGTACAGCACCTTCAAGTTCAGGGAGCGTGCTGCAGAGAGGAAAAATCTCTTCCTAAAACATTGAAAAATTAGTTATAAAAATGGCATAATTATGTTCTAATCTACCTTCTCCTCAACTGGCAGGGTTTCCGCTTGAGACTCCCCAACGCTCTCCTCGTTCACTGCCCAATTTTCCCACTGTAAGGGCAAAATCAGTGGCAATTCCTTTGGCAGCTTCCAACGCTCCTTGGCTGGACTCCAAACTGAGCTGTCAGCCAGGGAAAAGCCAGACTACCTACAGCCAAGATATCCTTGAATTCCCCCTCGCTTGGCTAGCGGTCACATTATGTCGACCCTGTATTCAACTCAAAGCGATGCCATACCATAGATACTGTTTACGAGGATTCGGCAGACTGCAATTAGGAGAAGCACCGTGATACGTTTACCAAAAGACGTTAACAGCTCGCTACTGTATTCCAGTGTGGATCACTAAAACAGTTTTGATTTTTTTAACTCTTCATTCTCGGTTTAGAAATTTAAAAATCAAGGCTGTTGCTGTGCATACCTGCTTGGAAATCAAATAAAATTTGCCTGCTTAGGCATCTAAGCAAGTAACACAGAGCTAGGAGATTCTGCATGTTCTCTTAAGCCTGATTTAGTAACATAAAAGACCTTTATATTCAGTGAACAAGAAAAAAAGCTTCCAAAAAGCCCCCAAAAACAAAGGGAAAAAAGCCACTTCTTATGCAATCCTTGTCCTGAACAGCAATTGTAAGAAAAAGCTTTAACAGGAGAGAATTTTAAGCGTAATGTTTCTAAATGAAGTTCCGCTTACCCCGCATGAATTTTAGCATTTATCTTCCAGGCAGATGGCTGAGATAACGAGAAGGACAGTTAACTGAACAGCAAACTCTAGGTCCGTACGGCTACCACTGCCTTTTGCTCTAGCTCTGCCTGTCTGCACGCCAACACTTCAAATATTAAAAAGAAACCAAAACGAGAAGCGGTGCTGGTTCCTGTTCTGCTCCCACAGCGCGACTAGAGGGAAAGTTCAGTCACCGGTAGGAAGCTCTGGCCTCTCCCCGAGCCCTCAGGCAAGAACAACCGCTTCCCTTCCAAGGACTCGGCTTTACCCTCACGCAGCACCCCGATC
>NW_008825613.1:1728953-1734804 GCF_000699105.1 Pygoscelis adeliae
GGAGCCCCCGCTGCTTGGGCTCCCCGGGCCGCTCCCCGCCGGCACAGGGCCTGGCCCTGCGAGGGGTCGAGCCTGCCCTGGCACTCGCCTTCTAATAAACATGCTCCGTCCCCTCTCGGAAGCGGCGATATTTCAGAGGTCAATAGCTCAAGTCTGGAAAACGCTGTATTTGGCAGGTTTGGGATGCTACAGGGCTCTGCCTGAATGAAAATCACAGAAATTTAAGAATTCATCAGCAGTTTTCTAAGAGATGTTGAGGTAATAGTTTTCCAACTTCAACTTGTAATGAAAACAGTAACTTCAAACAATATATCTAGCAAGGGAAAAATGTCCAGAAAAAGGTTAAAATAAGGGGATCTCTGTAACATGTGTAATTGATTAATCCAAAGTTTTGGCAACTTGTCTTCAACTCTTCTGCTCTTGTGTCAATGCCACTGTAGTTTTAAAGCCTTTCAGACCTAGCTTTGCTCCTGAGAGAGAGCCTTTTCACTCTGTTTTATTCTTACCTGTAATTCATACATTGTCCAGAGGCTTCCTAACAAAATCCAGCCTGCTCACTGGGAATCGTAATTTGTCAAGAGCAGTTAGCTTTTTATACAACACTAATTTTATTATGGGTCATGTTTTAAAGTCATCCCTTGTATACGAATGCAGGAGATGCTTCACCCACCAAAGCATCTGCAGAAGCTCCTGGTGGCTGTCGTAGACCAGGGCCGGTGGAGCATATCCACAGTTCTGCCCTGTGATTTCTCCACCATACCTGCCCCATCAACACCACCTCAGGTAGAGAACATGACGTCAAATTTCCTCCCCGCAGCTGATCTGGCTTGTGCCGAAACCCAGGCATGCGCTCCAGTGACCCAAGCGGGATGTCATCCACCCCACCAGTATCCATCCATCCATCATAGCATCGGCGGTGCGTGGTGTTTCCATCATTAAATCCACGTGCAAAAAAACACTCATGTTCTCAAAGTGATTGTGATTTTACCGAAGTACTGTTCCAGCAGTTTTGGTTTGGTTCCATTTAATGGATTAATATACACCACCACCCCTCCCCTGAATTAAAAAAAAAAAGTTGTGAAACAACTTTTGCTTCTTCGTCAGTATTGATGAATCAGTATTTCCCTTTTATTGTTTTGTGTGCTACAGATCTTCCAAATAAAAAGTGTATCTAGTCAGAAAATAAATGTATTGATGTCTAAATGCACCTACTGATTTCCAGAAGGCCTTCCTTTTCTGCTGCTCCTCCAGTCTTTGACGGTAAATAAGATTATAATCTTCTAGAGAATTTTTGTTTTTCAATCTATGTAGAATATGTGAACAGTTTCCCTTTGATGTTTTAAAAATGAACTAGATATAATCAGTGATGCTGACAGCTTTTGCTATTAATCTGAGGCTTATACTCGTTCTTGCAATCGCTCCTTTTGAATAGAAAAAGGATAATCAATCATTTCACTGCCTGCGTTTCCTGCATTAGGAAAACGCTGTTGTGTTCGAATTACCATTACCATAGGAAAATATTTAGGACCCTTCTGTTTTTTCTCCCACTCTTAAAAAAGTGACATCTGTTTTGCTGCAATTAAGGAGAAATGCAAACACACACAAGTAATAAAAGCTCAAAACCTACATTTTCTCACTGCTATTTGACAGCTGTGGCAGTAACCTTTGAAAGAAATCCTCTGCTGAAAAATACTTAAAAAAATTTTGAGAGATGCAATTTTTCAGAAGCTGACCAGGGTCAGGTTGAAGATGAGGTCGATGCAGAATGCGTAAATTGGATTGGGTCCTAATTTCTCAAAATAGCAAGAGATAATAATTTCTTGAACAAATATTTCTTAAAAATGGTGAGAAATACCAAATTCATCCTGCTTTCCTAAATAGAGAGTCTCAAAACCTTTACATTGCTGAAGGCTCGACGTAGGACTTGGCTCGTTCTAGAAGCTGATCCTACAGAGGTCCCCATGAAGTCTCCATCCCTCTGGTACTGCTGGAGCTTTCCCTGTTTGCACAAACCTGCCCACGGCGGGGTGTTCCTTTGCTGACGCTTGTTCTGTCCGTGCACCAGGTTGATCAGGAGCTGCAGGAGCCAGGAGAGACTGCCAGCCTACTGCTGACAGACTGTTCCTTTCTGGTGTTAATGTGAATTGGGCCTTAGTTTTCAATTTGTATCTTCTAGTAAAAGTATCTGTCTGAAAGAGAAATGTACTGGAAATCATGGGTTTATACTGGAGAAAAAAAGGTCTTTGTGGCAGCTGCTGTCCCCAAGCACTTGGCGCGCCTTGGCTACTTCGGATCATGGAATACCTTCCTACTTAAGGACAGATCTAGAAAGTGGTAACATAGGTTGCAACTCATTCGGCATACTTTTTTATCAATTTTGGTTTTGCACCTGTGGAAAAAGAGAACACTTGGCGGGGGGGGCTGTTGATTGATATTGAAAAATGAGATTGCAAATTTACCCCCAAAATGAAAAATTCCAAATCGAATGTATGGATGACTTGGTTGGACGCAGGGAGATTGTAGCTCTTGAATACAAGACTAGAAGGTCACTGAAAGGACCTAGTGTAGTGGGAAAACTCATCGGAGAAGTAAGATGAAGGCTGCATGGTGTACATACTGTTTTGCTTTTGACTGCTGGGTGCTTTGCTATGAAACATTATTTTTGGTGAACTTCATTCTCCAGTCAGTGCAGGCTGCCCCAAGCTTTGCCCGTGACCTGAACAGGAGCAAGATGGGAAAGGAGCGGTATATTAAAATCAGAAGGATCTGGGGTGGTTGGAGGTAGGAAGGGGGTTTGCAAGACACAGGGAACAACAAAACACAAAGAGAGGGAATAGGGATGAAATGAGATAAATAGAAAGCAAGGCAAAGTGTACGGGAAGAACAAAATGAGAGATGAGAGATGGGAAAGTAAAGAACAAGCTGGAGGAAAGGGGGTGCCTAGGAACAGCTTCATAATTGGGCAAAAGCATGTAGTGGTTTTTCCCCAGAAGACTTCGAGCTTCACCAACTTGCAGATCAAAGACTTCCTGAGTCAGAGGATGTGTTGTATGTTATAGCCAATTTTTTCATGAATTTGTCTACTCTCTCCTCAAAGACTTTGGGCATCTGCAGCACTCTGTAGCCAAGTCCCACAATTTAACTTCACGCCATGACACTACACCCCTCTCTTGTTTTGAACCTGTCGCCAGCTAGTTTCATCTGGAACCCCTACATGTTATATTGAAGAAATGGCAAAGCAAGCAGTCCTTGTCCAACCTCTTCAGTAACTTAAGATTTTATAGACCTCTAGCTAACTTTTTAAAGTGGGACCTCAACTGTACGCAGAGATGAAGATGGAGGCACAGCATGAATATTAACAATGGCATAATTATGTTCTATCCTACCTATCCTACCAATTGCTGGCACAGTCCCGCAGGTTGAATCATGAGATTTCAGCAGAGGTGGTTGTTACAAAAATCATAGCTGCATGGTATGATGAAAATCTGTCCCAAGCCTTGCTGACACAATGGTCCCTGATAGATATCTACTGCTCAGACTGCTTTTTAGCCTTGGTCTGACTTGGAATGGGGAATCTAGCAAAAGGACTTTCTATCAACTTCCTAGGGACATATACGTAGTTGGATGTTAGAAAGAGAGGGGCAGTCTTAGGACTTGAGGACTTTCAGAAATATTTTCAAAGATGGTCTTGATTTGCTAGCCACATCTGTATTTGTCTATGGATAACCTCCGAGTCCAGGACCTAAAAGTAGGTTTCATGGGTTCGTTTCATAGGTTTGAAGTTTGGGAAAGGAACAGTACAATCTCACTGTACGCACACAAGTTGATCCCAAAATAACTATCAGCTGCCAATGTGATCACGAAAACAAGGCCCTCAGAGGTCTTGGGAGCAATGTTCCTAGCAGAGTTCGGAAGGGATTAATACCATTGTCCTTGGCACTGGCAAGATACCCTCGGGAACGCTGCATGCCATTCTGGTCATCTATATCGAAGAGAAATAAATAATAATGAAACTGGAGCAGAAAGTCACTGCTGAGATGAGGGAGAGTGGAAAGTTAAGGGATCTCAGCTAGCTTAGCATAGTCAGACAACGGCTAAGAGGGACATTTCTGCCTGTAAGCACACAAAGGGTAAAAAGGGTAAATGCTATGGACTAGGAGCTATTTAAGGCCAATGCTGGCACAAGAATAAATGGATACAAACCAGTCACAAATATATTTAGCATGAAAATCAGAAGAAGGTTCTGGGAACAGCTTCCCGGTGGGAATAATGGTGGCAAAGGATCTTAAGATGAAACTTGATACATTTATGAAAGGAATTATATAATATAGCATTTGCAAAGGCTGAAGGCTGCAGCAACCCAGGAAATCCCTCCACCTTATGTTCCAGCTTATTTTGAGCCCTTAAAGGCAAAGTGTAGCATTTCACACTCCCATTCCTCTTCCTGCTCCAGCCATCTGCAGCTGGACTTCAGCACCCTCTCTTAAAAGCTGTTTAAAGATCAAACAAGACACTGAATTTATCTTGCACTTTTGAATTCCTTTTTGCTGTTCCTCAGAAAGAAAAAGGAAAGTTTTGTAAAGTATTGCCTAATTTGTATATGCAAAAATGGATATTTAATAAATCCTCTCATACACACAGTACTATGTTTTATCCAATTTCTCCTGCTTGCCAGACTTGTTTATTAACCAGTTTCCCATAGCATCCAACCAATATGCGAGTGCTATCTTTCTCCAAGTTGCCCCGCTCAAACATATTTGATAGCCATTCCCTGGGTAATGCAATTACTAAGCAAACCATGGAGAGATTTCCCGCTCGTGTTCCTGCAAGGGCTGTCTTCACTGTGGTCTGATGGGTCTGGCAAGATACAAAGTCTCTTTGGCAAGAGACTGCCGAAGAGAGTCTCAGCCTGCCAGCCTGAGGCCTGCCAGCCTCAAAAACATTTGAGGGGGACTTATGAATTAAATCCAGCATCTGTTCTTTAGGGAGATACCGGCCTGGTTTATGTCATCTGCTTTTCATGGAAAGAAGGGAAAAAGGGGTGCATGGGTTCTCCTCTTCCTGTCAGGCTGGTCCTTTCCGTGGTGTCTCTTTTCCAGTTGTACAGGAAGTGGTTTCATTTTCCTTTTGTTTCTGTTCCTTGCGGATTTTTGGAGATGTCCATCACCCCTTTATAAAACAAACAACTGTCGCCTTGCTGCCTTTAAACAGGCTTCCTTCAAAGGTATGTTATCTTTGACCTCCATGGGATATCCCTTACATTACTTACTTACTGTCCAACAAGAGAATGACATGAAGATAGTATTTTTGAGGAAGGCAAATTTACAAATTTATTTGCCTAGTAACCCCGTTTCTTCAAATGTATTATCTGGCAGGCTCTCTCCTGATCCCTTAGCAGTTGGGGCAGATGGTGATCTCCAACAGATTCCACTCCTGATGCTTTACAGAAATCCTACATTCCAAGCTGCCTTAAAATTTTGTTTTGTATTACCTCAATAGGCTAATATTTCACCTGTCTGCACACAAAAAGAAAACCTAAACCATACCCTATCAAACTATGAGAAAGATGGAAATCGGTAACTGAGACTACAGCCAGCGTTCACATTCAGCAGCTCAGGCTGCGACAGGCTACCTGATGGTAATTTTCCTGCAAATCATTAACGCTGGCGACTCCCAAAGACTTATAGGAGTTTTCAGCATAGAGTGTTTAGAGCCTTCTACAATGGAATTTATTTGCTAAAGTTTTAAAGGAATTTAAAGGCTGATTTGGAGATTTAGAGACAGCACTTTTCCCCCTGCCGGGATAATTGTGATCAGTGGGGGAAGGAGGGGGACAGAAAGCTCCACGAAA